>NC_031954.1:1285337-1585337 GCF_000303195.2 Fusarium pseudograminearum CS3096 | reverse complement strand
AGAGGGAGAGAGGCATTGTTACGGGCTGCCAGCCCAGAAACTGGCTGAGGACCAGTCAGTCCCGTCCCATTGCCAACGAGATATCCCTTGTTTGGGGATATTATCGTATTGATCGAATTCCTTTCTCCGAGCTCGGTACGTACTCGCTTACTGCCCATTCATACTCCCCTGTGGAGATCGGCTCCTCTTCTGTTTCGTCTCACTTTCAACCCTGCCAAGTTGGAAACCGTTCCATTGGCACTGGAAGAGGAGACCTGGCGGAGAGGACCCCCCCTGAAGCCCAGCCCAGCCCAGCCTAAGCCAGATAACCCAAGAACCCAATAACTGACAGAAGCCCTGCCAGCAAATCACGACTTGGAGAAAAAAAAGTTGTCCCCCAAAAAGGACAGCCAATCTTATCGGAAATCTGTACAGTACTTGATTGTACTGGACGGTGTACACCAAGAGAACAAACTCCTGTCCTCCCTCTCCCCCTGAAGTTATCTCTCAACATAACAATCGCAATTTGCGACATTCCGTTCTCTCTTGGACCGAAACTTCCTCATTGCATCGCGAGTAACTGCGCTTTGGTATGTTTTACTCCCCCTTTAACCAATTCCTACCTATCCAATTCTATTTTCGTCAGCCCGTGGCTTTCGCTTTGATTGCTTAGCCTGCGCCTCGTATCCCCCTGGCCATCTTACCGTCTTCTGCCAGCTTGTCCTCAACTTTTCTTTCTTTTCTCTGTTGCCTGGTTTCAATAATATCCTCTTCTTACGCTAACTTATATTTGCTTCAGCTCATTACAAGAGTTCCCATTCTTTACCTTGAACGCGCAATCGGCCTTCGTCATTCTTCGTGATCGATAATTCTGTTGCCTATATACCAAGGCCATAAAAGCATTCACTCCCGATTCGCTTATACTCTTTTCACACTACAACACTTTACGATACTACCTATCTATCTACACCAAACAACTCGCCCATCATGTCTCGCATTCAGATCCCGCTCGACGTTATTACGTCTCGCCTCAACTTTGGCGACCGCTTCCAGAGCCTCCGATCCGGACCTCTCAGCGGCCGCTTCTCTAACCTGCGACCTGTGAACGAGTTCCTCGACTTCAAGCGTCTCTCCAAGCCCAACAACTTTGTTGAGATGCAGTCGCGAGTCAACTACAACCTGAGCCACTACTCCAGCAACTATGCCGTTGTCTTTGTTATGCTCAGCATTTATGCCCTCCTCACCAACTGGTTGTTGCTCTTCGACATCATCCTTGTGGTTGTGGGCATGTGGTTCATTGGAAAGCTCGATGGACACGATCTTGAAATTGGCACCTTCCGTGCCTCGTGTTCGCAGCTTTACACTGCACTTGTTTGTGTCGCCGTGCCTCTGGGTCTGATTGCTTCGCCTTTCTCGACCCTGCTCTGGCTCATCGGCGCATCTGGCGTGACTATCCTTGGTCACGCCGCATTTTTGGACAAGCCCATCGATGAGGCTTTTTCCGGGGAGGCGGTCTAAGTGGTCGGCCGCAATCTCCCGAATTCGCGCCCCAATGGGGAAGACCATCGAGGCGCAGACAGAGGAGAACAGAAGGGGATGCTGCGTCTCGCGGACGTCATGGGAGAGACGTCCGTGTGGAGGAATTGGATTCAGGTGATGATGCACGAGGTGTCGGTGCTTCGTCAGGGTCCCGATTTGCGAGTGACCCTCTTCGTTTCACAGGAACAGATGTGGGCAACTCGGAAAGGGGTTTGGTACGCAGGGGTCATTACGAGGACTCGGAGGATTCAGAAGATGATAGCGACAGCAGCGAGGATGAGGAGTTCGAGCAATACCTTGCAGAACTGGCTTCTCATGACCCGGAGGAGGCGCTGGTACAGTCGGCGATGCACCGTATTGAACGTGCAAAGGCCAGGGGAAGAACAGATGTCGATCTCAACGATGAAGAAATTGCAGCTTTGGAGCGACGACGCAAGCGAGACGAGGCCGCGAAAAAGAAGAAGAGCAGCAAGAGGCGCAAGGACTCGTCAAGAGTCGCTATACCTCTGACCCAGCTCGAGTCTTCTTCGTCGCGCAAAAAGGATTCATTCACGAGCCAGTCAAGACAGCCATCTCGGTCGAACAGCAACCTTACTGAGGGTCAGGACCGTCCCTCGCGCCCTTCCCTGGGCAGCCTCCCACCAACATCATCAACAGGTCGACCACGTTCAGGCACTACTACCTCATCTCAAAGCCGAGTGAGGGCGCCATCCACTAGTCGACAGCCTTCCGATAGTTCAGCTGTTGTTCGCCGAGGCAGGAACTCAAGCCAAGCACCCGCGGACCCTTTCCAGTTCCAGGTTCCAGGTGCCCCGCGTGGCTCTGGATCCCGAAAGAGCTCTCGCCCAGTCCATGATGATGGCTCAAGTGAGAGCGACGATAGCGATGCGGAGTATGTTGGAAGGGAAGATTCGATCGAGACAACTTCCAGTGATGGCAGTGGTGCTCAGATCGTTGTCGAGGAGTCATCTCCTGAGCCTGCCAAGCCCGAGACTAGCAGGAGAAACCCTACCCGATCTTCTACTTCGTCCTCTACATCCAAGCGAAAGCCGACAACAACAACATCATCCAGTGCACGCCGGAAGAAATAAAGAGTTATGATACTAGGACAAAGAATACCCCGGGTTAGAAAAAGCAGAGTCTCTATTCAGTGTTGATAAATTATCTACTTATTTGTTCAGATTGAAATAATCTTATTGTGATTCTATGTTCAAAACTCGTTACCATTTATTTGGACCCTTCAGCTTTCACATGAAAGGGGTTGTTGATCTTTGCTTAACCCATCTAGCTCGAGCCACATCAGCACAGCCACCGACAGATCTGCTGGGAGTACGTATTATCGTCCATCCCTCGGCTCTGTCCGATCTGATCCCTGTCAACCTGTCGCCAACGTGCCGAGGGGAAAGGTCCAGTGCGACGAAGGAACCTAGCTCCAACTGACGAAACAGTCACGACCCCAGACTAATCAGAACACCATCTCCAAGGGTCCCAGCTGGATCCCCAGTCTCCAACTTCAATCCTCCACCAACCGCGACAACACACCAAACTTTACTATCCAAAAGCGCAACATCGCACAGCCATGCCACCTTCGTCATCAAACACAGCCGCTGCGTCGCGAAGTGCGAGTAAACGACTTATCAAAGAACTGGAGACATGGAGCAGAGAACAAAAGGAAGAGAAGGGTATCGAGCGCCTCGGACCCGTCAATGAAGGCGATTTGATGGAGTGGGAAGCTGTCATCAATGGACGGGGCATTGGACAAGGTTACGATGGTTTGTCTCCCTCTTCTACCTCTGAGTTTCGCATTCACTAATAATCCCCCAAAGAAGGACGCTGGCTTGTCAACATCTCCATCCCATCGACGTACCCTCTCGCGCCGCCAAAGATGGCCTTTGTTACACCTATCGTGCACCCCAACATTGCGCTGCAGAACGGCGAGATCTGCCTCGATCTTCTTAAGGACGCATGGACTCCGGCTTATAGCGTTCTTGAATGCGTGCGCGCCGTGCGCATGCTACTTGGATGTCCCGAGACAGACAGTCCTCTGAATGTCGACGTTGCGGCGCTGCTGCGCTCGGGTGATGTATTGGGCACGCGGAAGCTCGTCGAGCTTTGGTGTCAAGACTCGGATTCGAGATATGAGGGACCGTGATATGTCATTCAGGCTATATTTGACATGCGATATGTAAGAGATGGAGGTGGTTTAGGATAATGCTATGGAGTTATTGGGTTTAATTTCGGCGGTCTTTTACGAGTTGTCGATCGGAATGGGATGCGCAGGTTCTCTAACACGCAAGTAGCGATAGCGAACAATTTTCAGAAGTATATGACAAACCGAGCAACGTCTTCTCGAAGCCTTCGATTTCAAAAATTGAGAATCATCGTAACAGTATAACAAAATGCATCCGTAGATGCGCATCTATTCCGTAGTCCCTCCTTCATGCTCAAGCTTTCTCACGAGAGCACCTGTAGGCTAATTCAATATGCCTATCCCTGCCTAGACGGCTTGGCTTCCTTGTACCTGCTCGCATTCCTCAAGCGAGGTGCAATGCTTCCCCTTCGCCTCCTTGTTTTGAAAAAAGAAATTGTTCAAAGGATGCACTACTATAACGCCGTGACCCATACCCGCCCAAATTGAATCATGAATTGCCCCCAAAGACAGCTACAGTAAAGCAGCCATTCCGTTCGCCCTCTTTCAATACGCCATAGCCCTTTTCAACACGAAGAATAGTGATGAGTGGGGATGGACAAGGTATTGAACTAAGTTGCCAATGCAAAATTGATACGGCACGTCTACTCGTTGTAATGGTAGATCTAGAGAATTGTTAGTGAAATTTTCCATGACAAGTGGAAAGTTACTGACCTTGTAGTTGGGAAGACCCCACGGCTGCCAGCCTAATCGCTTCGCCATCTTGGCGAATCCCTCGGTCTCGATGAGATGGTAAAAGGAGAATGGAGGGAACATGGCACCATCACGATGAACGTCGGCCTTAACTAGGAGGGCAGTGCCCCCAACGCCATCGAGTGGTAAGACCATGTTGCGATCGCCGCCCTCGGTCGCCAGGTATGCCATGAGCATTCTATATGTAGGCATTTCGGCGTAGCCCTCGAGGAGAATGTCGTCAGGGCCCATCTTGGCAGCAAGAGCCTGGGCCGTCTCACTGTCTTGCCAGCTGTTGAAGTCGTACGGGCGCTCAGCCATTTGTTTGTGCTCCTCGTCGTAGTATCGCTGGAAGCAGTTGGGGACAATGAGCGGCTTGTCAAAGAAAGCGAGATCCTGGATCAGTGTCGGCGGTGTCTCGATAATATCGGCATCCAGCCACAGAACCCAGGAGGTATCCGGACCGAGAGTAGTAAATAGCAGAGAATTGCGAGCCTTGGACATGACTGCACGGCGGGCCTTTTGGTTCTTGAGTTTGTGACGCTCGCTTTCGTCCTGAGATATGATGGCAGGCTCAAAATCTTGTCGCAGAATAATGATGCTCTTGAACCTTTCAGCTTCGCGGCCATGCTTCTGCGTCTTGTGGATAGACTCCTGCAATTCGGCGGTGGCTTGGTTGCCCTCCTTGGTCTTGGGCAGGATGAAACCCAGGGTGATAAGTTCATGAGGATAGTTCAGTCGCAAAAGATTCTCCCAGTAGCCGGGATAGAATCGAGACATGGGAGTCAGAATGAGAACATTTTCGCGGTTCTCGATGGGCGTGGTGGTAGTATTTACATTGTTAAGGTTGTAATGCACGACGGGTGGTGGCTTGAGAGGCACGCCAGATCGGGATTTTGACTTTCGGTACGGTGAAGTCGGCGGCGACAAATGATGCTCTGCGGTTACGGATTCGAACCGTCCAGTGGTGACGGATTTGCCCGAAGGCGAGACAAGGAAGACGATGATGAAGATGCACAGGATCGCTCCGAGCGCAAGGGTGATGGGATTCGTCTTCTTGAGACGAACAGCCCCCATGGGACGAGCCATGAGTGCTGTGTTGCCGCGCCTATGAGACGATGAAGGAGGGTTCGGTTGTGTAGAAACGTGCGACAGCACGGGCTATCGCATACAGGTCGAGGGCATGTGAGAAAGTTCGAAGCTGGTTGAGGGATGCGCCGCAGAGGGAGGGAGATTGTAGGAAGAAGTATCAGGGGTTTTTGGTTCGTCAGTGGCAGATTAAAGGTCCGATTATAGCTTCCGGTGGGCGCAGAAGAGGAATGTCAGAAACGAAAGAAACGGTCGTGAAAACGATCAGACCGTGAGATGGGAAGGAATACGAAAGATGGATGGGCTTCTGGCCTGCCAGTACGAAGGGATAATTAAGACACGACGACTGATTGAGGGTTCAATCCAATTGGAGTATCCCATAACAGGTCTAGCGGCGAATCGGGTGGTCCGCTAGGGGGGTTTGCAACAGCTGGAACTTCTATAATTATCTTTGTACAGGCATTTTCCGTATAATCCTGTTAATCTTGCTGGAAAATAGATAAGGTTATTTATATTCTTTTATGGCTAGACAGGTCACCTGTACTGATACCAAGTTATGGTTCTTTACGGTATTTTTAGAGTGATCATGGGGATTTGAAAAGATACCAGTTGAATAAAGTGTTTCTCGAACTTAAGGCTTGTTTCAGGAGTTTAAGATTCTACAGAATGGCGCAGTAACGATCAAATGGATAGGATACAATATGGCTGTCAGTGATGGTAAATATGGTTTGTTTATACCATGCTTGAATTGTGGTTATGCTTCAAACAATTGTATAGAATACAATAGATCAAGCCTAACTCTAGGTCCTTGTAAAGTGTCGGTCTCTTGTATCCTTGAAAGTTAGTACGTACCAAGTCTTTATTGTTCCCCAAGTCATGGCAATCCCCACATTTCTACAACGCCCAGATGTGGCTGCGCCCATGACATCTGCTCCCCCAAAGCATTGATCCATCACAACCTCTCTTTCCTTTTCAACCTGAACCTTTTCAATATTTCTCTGTCGCAAACTCTGCAAATCTTTGTCAAAATATCAACAATCATGGCTGATAAGATGGATCGCGGTCTCGATGAGATCATTGCTGATACTGTAAGTCCTCCCTTTCTCATATGGCTCCTATTATTTTATGCCGTCTATGCACGCGCTCTCTTCTCGTCTCGATGATCCAGGCTGACCGTTTTTCCTCCTGTACAGCGCTCCAATCGACCTCGCAACAGCCGTGGCCAAGGTCGCCGACGTGAACCGCGTAACGATTTCCCTCGCGATGGTGTTAGAAAGGTTCGTACATGCTCCATTCCCGTCATCATGAGGCTTTGTTGACATGGGCGGTGCAGGTGGACTTCCCTCGCTCTCCAATGATGCCTACTCGACCTGTACAACCCTCCTCGCAACTCATCCTTTCGATGCTCGGAGCTCTTGTTGATTGAACGGCTTTCCAATCTGAAAACCCCTTGCTGACCAGAGCGTCCTTCCCCTTTGCAGTCTGTTCGCGACGATTCACGAAACATCGACAGGTTAGTTATGATCGGCCTGTTTGACTACACACCGTTGCTAACCATATGCAGTGAATGGGTCCACGACCGATTCGAAGAGAATAGTAATACTCGACGCTTCCCCTGAACCACGACACCCTTTTGACCATCGTCTAGACAACCGCCGGGCACCTGCTCCTCGTCGCCGCCGCGAGTCGCCGGAACAGTGAGAATATCCTGTATTCAAGCAGAAGCACATCTAACCTTGTCCAAATAGAGATTCCAAGGGCACAAAGATCCGCGTCGATAACATCCATTACGACCTCACCGACGATGACCTTTCTGTACGTCACACATACGCAACAATCATTCTGCAGCTACTCATAAAATTATAGGAGCTCTTCCAAAGAATTGGACCCATCAGTCGCCTCCAGCTACGATATGATCGCGCTGGACGATCTGAGGGCACTGCCTACGTGACCTACGAACGGAACGAAGACGCCAAGGCAGCGGTCCTGGAATTCGATCGTGCAAATGCCAACGGTGAGCTCATTCGTAAACACCTTATTTATGTGGCCAAACTAACGAAATGCAGGCCAGCCTATTTATTTGACTCTTCTGCCTAGCCGAAACCCATTCGATACTGCCGTTATGCCCGGCCGTTCGCTTGCAGAGCGTATTTCGAGCCCAGGAGACAGAAGATCGCATTCGCCCCACCGCCAACGTGATGACGATGATGCTGCCCGCAGAGGAATTGACCGATATGTTCCTGGCCAAGGCTCTCGTCGAAGCCCAATGCCTCGAGGCCGTGGTCAAGGTCAAGGTCAAGGCCAAGGTCGGGGCCAGGGTGGTCGCCGTCCTGGTGCTCGACGTGATGGCAGAGAAGGAGGCAGGGAAGGAGGCAGAGAGGGAGGTAGAGACCAGGATGGAGGCCGAGGTGGCCGAGGCAACCGCCCTTCCAAGAAGACACAAGAAGAACTCGACGCCGAGATGGCCGACTACTTTGGAGGAGACAGCGCGCCCGCAGAGCCCGCTAACCAGCAAGATGCACCTCCTGCTCAAGCACCTGCAGCTGCGCAGCCTCAAGTACACGCTGCCGCCGACGACATCGACATGATTGAGTAACCGTGTTGTCATTGTCCAGACACTATTATCTCACCATGCTCGCAACTATGTACACCACCAGAATGTTTAGCTCATTCTGCCAAAATCCCAACCTTGGGGTTGACCTCCTTGTTAATAATCGAAATGTCATTTTATAGTTAGATTGAGTGGTTCAACCGGAATAGAAAACTTGATCAGCCCCCCTGTGTGCTGCGCCGATTCCATGCGTACGATAATGATCCCTGGAGTCGTTAGATCAACGAGTTTGGGCAAAGGCATCATACGATAGGTTAACATACCCCTGAGAAACCCAGGTTTCGGCCTGTTACAAGGCCGTTGAACGACATGTCGACATTGATGCTCATGTTAAAGCTAACACTGTTCCTGTTGATGGGTGCTCGCTGCGGCCCGTTTGTGTTATGGCCCTGCATGGTCGTCTGCTCACTATAACTTCTTGTACCACGGGTCATGCCACCATTGTTTTCGGTTGTTATCCAACGGGTAGTTTCGCTTCGAGTTTGTGTGATCGTGAATGGTGAACCTGGAGTGCTTTTGACGCCTCGGTCTGTTGATCTCCTTGCTAGTTGTCGAGGCGGCAAATCTTCCACGCTTCCGTCTGAGTCTGAGTCGTAGTCCGATGAGTCTTCCTCGGACGAAGTCTCTTCGTCTGATGATAGATACACGCTCTCGGCATCGTCGGTATCGTTATCCTCTGATGACTCGACCTGTTTTTGCTTTTGCTTTTGCTTTTGCTTTTGTTTTGGTGTGAATGTCTTTACTGGTACTGTTGTGTCGGCTTCTTCAATCTCATCTGGTTGTCGTGGTGTTGAGGTTGATGCAGATTGTGATTCCTTCTTGTTCTTCTTTGCTTGTGATGACTTGGAGGTTTTGGAAGAGGATTGATTTGTCTTTTTTGATGAAGTTGCTGATGTATCTAGGGGAGCCATAATGGGTGTTGATAGTCTTATGGTCAAGTTTATGAGAAAGGTTAGATGGAGTTTTGTTCAGATAGTTTAGTCTGATAATGAAGAGGTTGAATTATGGTTTAGCTATCATATGGCAAGTTACAGTTCATATCATCCATTGTCAAAGGTTCGTCATCATGTGCTATCTTGTGAGAGACGAATCGGGTTATGAATGGTTCCCGAGATATCAGAAACAGGGTTGGATCCTTGAAGAGTGACGTCGCTCTCGCAGCCAACAACAGTATTGCCGTGTAAGCCTCGGCTTGACTGTAAATGGTTGATTATCATATCATTTTGATTATGTAGAGATCACTGCCGATCTAAACATATCATCGTATTTTTAAAAGCTGGTCGTACTTAATGGTGTTTAAGAGTTCTATCCATTTCGGATATAGCTACCGAGTAATTAAGCACCTTGCACAGCTTAGACTATTGATCGGGTGGCGACCGTTGGATATAACGGCGGGGATATCCACTCGCCAGTCAACGTATCATTCGTGCAAGTAAAGTACTCACATAATGCTTGGTGATACTCAAATCGCAATTCGGTCAAACATAGTATTCTCTTCTAAAATGATAACTTCCATTCCTTCTCTTTAATATCATACTTTCCTATACTCTCGTAAGAACTGTGCAATCTCGAAACGTGATTCGTCCAGTGCAAATATCGCCGCCTCCTGGCATCTTTCCTCCAAACCATCGTCTTGATCGTTCTCAAGCAGTAGATAAATCATATCCAACCTCCCATGTTCTGCAGCTCCCTGGAGCGCCGTTCGTCCTTCCACCGAAGCAGCTGGAGCGTTGATCAAGGCCCCGTTTTCAAGAAGGAAGATGGCTATCTTCAAGTGCCCCTGCATTGCTGCAAACTGAAGTGCTGTTGCACCATAGTGCAAGGCTGGCTGGGCATTTATATCTACACCCTGTGCAACAAGGCTTTGAACCAGCTCAAGGTTACCACCATAGCAAGCTACTTGAAGGGCAGTCCTTCCTCTCTTCCAAAAGGCATGTGCATAGATATCAGCCCCTGCATTTGAGAGTATAGTGATAAGCTCCTTGTGATTGGCATTTATGGCATACTGGAGAGCCGTCATGGGGTACTTTTCCGTCGGAATTGTATTGACCCTAGCGCTAGCATCGAGTAACAATGAAACCACCCGCGTAAGAGCATCCCATCTGATAGTGGTGTCGTTTTCGCAGGTTTCTGCAATAACTCGGGCCAGAATCCCTGTGTTGGATTCTGCTTTCACTTGAAAGCCATGATTGATAAGCGATTTGAATATTGAAAAAGGGGGCCATCCAAATTTCTGCCAGAAGATAGAATCTAAAGCATCCATTCCTGTTTCTGGATCTTTAGCGTTTGGGTCTGCCCCGCGTTCAAGTAGTGTCTTTGCGACTTCATATTTCTGTGATCTCAGGGCTAACAATAGGGCAGTCTTGTGTCCATAATTTGCACCGTTGGCTATGAGAAGATCGACTAAGCAGACGTTTTTATTCTGACAGTATATGGAGCCTCTGATAGCTTGTAAAATGGGCGGTTCAGGTGTGTCATTCCTTCTTTCGTCGTCGGTTTTGTTATAGAAGGGCACAAAATGTAGAGATGGTTTATTGACATCAACACCAGAGGATATCAAGCATTGTGCTGCAAGCCGGTTATCACGGCCAATTGCCGTACAGAGAGGCGTCTCATCACCGGGAAGAGGTTTATCCAGATCAAGCCCCAAAGCCGTGAACTTGACCATTAATAAAGTGAAGCATTCGGCATGTTTGTCATGTTTTGGGTTCATGATAGATTTGCTCAGGATGCGGCAGGCCCTCCCGTCGGCATTGGGGTTAATATTGAGTACGAGTAGGAACCACAACATTCTACTGTCGCCGTGGCCAACAGCAACCTCCATAGCATCGATAACGTGTTTCTCAAAGAGATATGTGCTTTTATCGACACAGAAACTGAGAATCATGTCGACGAGTTGGGTATTTCGAGATTTCGCGGCTATTTCGAGGTATTGGCTCCAATTGTCTGCCTTGTCGACTGCAGATAGGCCTGCCTTTGAGAAGTGGTCAAGTAAGAAATTGACCAATTCCATGGAGCCAGACCTAACAGCTGCTTGCAGAATGGGAGCTGAGTTGTCGCAGGTTGCGCATTTTTGTAGTAACAGTTTGGCTACGTCGATGTCTCCAGTTCCAGCAGCAGCTTCAAGGGAACTCTTTTCGCTCTCCTGACTCGGGGAGGCATTCACATCTGCTCCCCATTCCAGAAGTAGCTTGACTCGACTCATTCTGGCTGAACGATTCGGATCAAAGCACAATGTATTCTGTAATGTATACTGCAGTGCAGTCGGCTGCATAGCCTGTCGAGTATCGACACCTGCTCCTGCTTCCAGTAGCATCTTTATCATCTCATAGCTGCCTAGTCTGCTCGCGATCTGGAGAGGAGTTGAAACAAAGTCGTATTCATGGTATCCTTTTTCGCTGTCGCTCAGAAAATACAGACTAACTGTGCCATCGGGGTTTGCGCCTGCCTGCAACAGTTGTCGAACGATATCAAGTTTCCTACTCTTAGCAGCCAGCTGAAGAGGAGTTACTGCTCGAGAGAGGTCACAACTTCGCAAGTCAAATGTCTCTGGATTAGCCAAAATGATCGCTTCCATGGTCTCAGTTCGGCAAAACAAATCTGGATCTGCTCCAAATTCGATCAACAAATTAATCATTGCAGAGTTCCCACGTTCAACTGCCATATGTAATAAAGACATGCGGTCTGGGTTGGAAATGTTTGGATCGGTTCCAGCTTGAAGCAGACTCCTCACTCGGGAATTATTTCCAGCTTCAACAGCTAGAAATATTGGCGGTGGTAGGAAAATGTATCTATTGGGATTGGGGGTTTCAAATATCTTGTGTCGCATGCCGATCAAAGCTTTGGCGAGTGACTCGTTATCGTAGGATTCCATTTGCCACGGACTACATAGCCGCAGTGACGGAAAGGATGCCAATGGATGCGCGCCGTGATCAAGGAGGAGTTGGACAGTAGCACTGTCCTCATGTAGGACTGTCCTCTGAAACCGGACTGCCTTCTGCAAAGGTGTCTGAAAAGAATAAGCGCTATTCGGATTGACGCCTTTTTGTAGCAGATTACTGACGAGCTGGAAGCCCTCTTCTCCAGGGATATCGAGAGCAGCGGACAGTAAAGCTACCGAGAACAGCTTCATTGTCGGTCCTTGGACAGAGAGCGCTTGTTTTAGGTCATGTAAGAACCCGCAAGAAATGGCCAACTTCAAAAAGTCGGCCATTATGTCCACATGCAAGTGATCGTTACTCGAGAGGAATGCCAAGGAAAGAAAGAGTCGAGACCAGGGCCCAGAAATTGGAGTCTGTTGGGTCTGTAGTTCTGTCTGGTGTCTGTGGCTGAATGGCATTTGTTCCTCAAGTAACATCAGCACATTAGGAGGTGTTGCATCGAGCATCGAGTCCGGTGTGCCTGTATCCCTGATGGAACGCAACAGTGATCTTTTAAAGTCCACTATGGCGGCGTGATTCTGAGATGACAGTGAGGTGAATCGCACCGGACGGTGAATGGATTCAATAGTTCCATTCGATATCGGGTTAACTCCATCTTGAAGCGCCATTCACAGTCAGGGACAAAGTACTACATATGTATTAAAGGGCTTACCAGTACTAGTGAATTGGGCTTGGAGATTGAGCCACGGTGTGATGAAGTATGTAATGTTTCGATTGGCTGTCGGGGGTGTACGAGCAGAAAACGTTTCGAGGGGCAAGAATGCAGGACTTCCGGCTTCACAAATATCAGTCATGTGTCTCTGGTATATGTTATCAATGCGTTTGACTTACGTAGGTTCTTTGGGGCGTATCTCCTTATTTCCTTTTTCCTCTTCTTGTCTGGTATGATCTTACCATGGATCGTGAGTTCAGTTGGTTTTCCTTCAGCTTTGCGCTTCAGGACCAATGCACTCGCTTGCTCCCATTCTTCCTTTTTGGTGTTCTTACGAAGCTTCCAGTTGACTGTGACCTTGCGAATATATTGTTTCTCTCTGTGCATGGCGTTAGTCTCTGTTCATTAGATGGTATGGAGGACATGCGTAGCTTGGAACTGATGGTTTTCACTCATAAACTTCTCGATCTCTTTGATAGTTTTGTTCTGTTCGAGATACAGTGATTTGATTATGTCCTTATGGGTTTCCCATTGGTCATCTGGGATCCTGGGAGCTCTGGACATATCGTGTTCTGGTAAAAGAGATGGTATTCAAGGGATTGTCGGGCTTTCATGTTAACTAGGCACAAAGAAAACCTGGAGAGGAAGCCCATCTCTTATGTGCCCCTCAGGTGACACAGAATATTATGCTCTCTTGGGTCAAGTCATCAGCAGTATTGTGTTCTCAACCAGAATTCGCGTTCTCTCAAGTGCCAAGGCTCAAGGCAGGATTCTCTATTGGTTGACTATATGCATAAGCAACTGGCAACCCAGTCCAAGACTGTGGAACTATTGGATATGACCAGAATTCGCTTTCAGGGCCCTGCAATGGAGGCTTTGAAGCAAGCCACAAACACGGATGGCGAAACAGATTGGGTCAGCTGCTGGCGGTGAAATCAACAATTGCAAAGCCAGAATTCGCATTCATGCACGGTTTCTCATTGAGTCCCCTTCCTGACATTTTCTTGCTGCTCTTTCTTGACTAGAACGGTAAGACCGACTGTCGATCAGAAACAAGTTATCTTACATGGATAGTACAGAGGCAGGTAGACTAGATCCTGAAGAATACCTAGGCACCTACTTGAAGGAACAAGTTGACTGAGACGTTTCTAACTATAAGCCATCTGTGACGGCATCCTGAGGACTTGGGGCCCCTGTCGATGATCCTCCACACTGTCATGTCCGTCCAGAATTCGCTTTGGCCATTTCTTCATACACTTGGCCAGAATCCGCTCTAGTAAAGTTCACGCTTTAGGAGCAGCCAGCTTCTCTAGATCTCTCTTGGCCCGTCCTCTCTTAGTATGTTCGACCAGAATTCGCATAGTCAATGGTTATAACTTTCAGCCGCTCTCGAGATGATTCTATGCAGTAACTTTCTCCTTTATCTCTATTCTTCGATTCTTGTTTCTATGGGTTGTTCTTCCCAGTCCATTCATAAAGATTTTACGCCCCCTGATCTTACTCATCACTAATGGCTGTATCTCAAGAAGCCATCATCGCCATAGTTGGCATTGTTGTCAACCTTCCCACTTTCTGTCTCGTTTTTTGGCATATCTGGAACAGAAGAAGAAGAAGATCGGAGGCAAATCGAATATCAGGTACAATGTCATGATTTAACTACATGACCTCGCTTGCTAATAGTGTCCCGTAAGCCAATCGTATCTACAGTCAGCCTCTACTATTACAACCTCGCCGGTTGGCAGACAATACTTTGTTTGCTTTTTCCATGCCTTACACCATTTCTATGGTCAATGTACAGCCTATAGAACTAGAACCCTAGCAAAGATCCGAATACTCTCACACTGGAAAGTCCCTGTTGGACTAACAGTAGAGGCTATAGAACAGACATTGTGAGCGGTTATAAAGGACATGGGAGGAGGGGATCAGCACCAATGCGAATGTTTGAAGGAATTTAAGTTATAATATACAAGAGTGGCGTTTAGAGAAATAGGATAGTCACCAGCTTATATGTTGTAACTATATAGATCATTTATTATTGAACAATGAGACTAAACGACAATTGCGGCAAGGGAAATCAGCCACTCATAATATTTAATAACACAATCTTAGTCATTTGAGCTAGATATTCACCAATTAATATTTGAGTCATTTTAAAGTTGATTACATCCATGTATTTCAATAAGTATTTGATGCTATTGATGTCCAACTATGTTGTCTAATGAGCTAAGTACAGTCAGCTAGAATAGTCACTTACACGGGCGGCTTATCCTACCCTGTTCCCCCACCTCCATCCATACATCTCCATCAAGTAAATATCTCAAACATAGGTACTCATAACCTACCAATACTTGCATTCGTATCTATAATCATGTCAAGCAAAGTTGATGCTAAGTCAAATATTGGACTATTGTCCATTGGCGACATGGGCGTTGGCGTTGCAAAGCTGCTAATCGCCCATGGTTTCCTCGTTGCGACTAACATCTCTGGTCGAAGGTAATGGACCCCCTTGTGCCACCCCGCCCGTTAAGGCAACAAATTAACAATTCCCTTAGCCAAGATACGATCGAACGGGCTCGAGACGCGCAAGTTGAACTCCTCGAGTCTGATGCTGAGCTGATACAGCAAAGCTCAGTTATACTCTCAATCGTTCCACCCAAGGACGCTGAAGCTACAGCCGCTCGTATTGTAAAAGCAGTAAAGGAATCGGGAAGCAAGAAAGAGCGTTACCTGGTCGACCTTAATGCAGTTGCGCCTTCAACAATCAAATCAATTGCAGCGTCTGTCAAACAGGGAAATGTACCTATACGATTTGTCGATGGAAGCATACTGGGACGGCCTCCAAAACTGACAGCATCATCCGATGCCGAAGTAAAATCATCTAGTAGCACCGACTTTTCCAACTGGTACCGTCCTAGTATCCCCATCTCGGGACCGGATTCGTTGACTTCACTGCCTCATGGCAAGAGGCTCATTTCCGTGCTGAACATGAAGTATATCTCCCCCGATATCGGCGCAGCAAGCGGACTCAAGATGTGTTTCGCTTCCTTGACCAAAGGATTCACTGCTATTGCGACTCAGTCTTTCACAACGGCGCATAATCTTGGAGTCTTGGACGCCCTCAAGGAGGCGCTTGGCACGCTCTACCCATCTGTCCTCGCCACTGCTGAAAATGGCGTGCCTGGTATGCCACCCAAAGCATATCGCTGGGTTCGAGAGATGGAGGAAATCGCTCTTACCTTTAACGAAGAAGCAGGTTGGGACAAGGGCATGTTCGAAGGTGCTGCGAGTGTCTATAGAAATATTGCGGAAGATGAGGTACTTGGGCAGGAAAAGGTTGGTGAGAGAAAGCGCGGAACCACCGTGGATGATGTGGCAGCAGCAGCAGCTGAGGGCCTGCAGAAGAAGAAGAAGAAATCAGAGCAGTAGCAACAACAGGTCGCTCTTAGAACACATATCTATATCTTTCAGACATTAGAAGGGGGTAGATATACATCTCTATAGTACAGTTTACATAAAACCATCAACTCCAAGCTGGCTTACACCTCATGTCTAGATGCTGATGTAAATTCGAGAGTTAGGAACATTGAGCCTCCAATCATTGTTGAACCCAGGAGTCGTCACTGCGGCAGCGTCGGAGGAAGTGACAAAAATGCCATCGTTCGAAAGAGCGCCGAAGTGATCTTCCAGTAGCTGAGCCTCGGACTGAGATGACTCTGAATCAGTCTCGGACTCTACCTTGCTGGCCGTTCCGAAGACCACGCCCATCTCTTTGGCCCGAGGTGACTCAGTGGCTGAGGTCTCCGTAGACGCAAAGAATTGAATTTTGGAGCCCACAGGGACAAAGTTACCTCCATCCATGGCTTGAATAAACCTTTGCATCTCTTCTTCTTCAGACAGGGAAAAGTGAGTGCGCTGAGGGTCGAGTGAAAGTAAACCCTTCTTTGCGCCCCAGCCACCACCACCGCTCACTGTACACTATTAGTATGTAGGTTAAAAGGAAGGTGTGCCATGAAGGTCTCGTACAAATTTGATATAGACGGCCACCCTGCTTGTATAGGGTGACCAGGTGGCCGGACGTGGAAGCAACGAGCTCCGCGATATTTTTACCATCTCTGAACGTTGCTTCAGGATCGGGATCAACAGAACTTGAGTTATCGCCTGACTGAGAAAAGGTTGGAGGGGTGATGATTGCCCAGATTCCCATTGGCGACTGAACCAGGTCCGACTTTCGTACATGCAATTCATCGACAGCTGGCTCAAGTTCATTTGAAGCAGGGACAGATTCATCCTCAACGCTAACCCGTCGCACGATGTTCCCAAAGCTCTCAGTCACCACACGAGGATGGGTCAGGGGCACGAGGGGTGCCCAGATACCAAGGTCGTTGATCGAAGGAAGCTTCTTTTCGAGAGGAAGCGATATTTGCTGTGAATATTTTTCATTCTTCTCAACTAGTTTAGGTGAGCTTTGCGACAGATCATAACGCCTAGTGATGAGTGTTGAAGTTTTATGATTCAGAAAGGTTGTGTTGGTGAGAGGAATGGTGATGTGAGGGTTGCCAAGATCCATCGTTATAGCTGCCACTTTGTCAGCATCCTCCCTAACCTTTGGGGGTTCTGGAGTCCATAGGCCAGGAAGAATCGAGTCAAGTTTTCCACGAAGGATAGACAACCCCTGGATGGGCTTGTTGCTCGGTACTGGAGGAGCGACATGATCGACAACAGCACCCAAGACGTGAAACTGTTCCGGGTTTTCAGATCCTGAGAGTAGATCAACAAACTCTGCCATGAAGCTGTCCTTCTCGAGCCATTGCGCATACTGTGGAGTAGCTAGGATGACCGCAGCATCATGACGACTAGGGTTGGCGATTTTGATTTGAGACTTGACAGTTTGTAGTAATTCCGAGAGATCCTTTGAAATGTTAATGATTTTCAGTAACAATTTGCTAGAGTGTTGACCTTTGATTTGGGACTTAGCTCGACAGTAAAGTAGTTTGATTCTTTACTTGTCGAGTAGTTCCTTCGAGCTATGTGAGAAAAGCTATTGAGTACACAGCTCCTAGGAGCTCTCAATGCCAGCCGGAGGGCCATTGGGATAATGACTAGGTAGCAAGTTGAGATTGGGAATCAAGCCACCAAGTACACGTATCTAGAGTATTTCGTCTGAATGGCAGAAAAACGCAATTTATTAAAAGCGACGCCTTGAAAGTGATTGCAAAGTCTGGGATGTCATCACTCAACTTCAAGACATGTCCAGATGTGGCTGAGCGCCACAATAATTTCAAGGGTCTCAAGACATGGAGGTCCGGTATCGTTCTGTCAGACCGGGAATGTCTCGATATAATTCGAGGAATATACCTAGTGACTGTTTCACCGGGAAGAGAATTTTTGAGACACGAAATGTCAGCAGTGAATCAGAGAACATTGAAGAAACTTAAAAGAGCTGAAGCAATTATGTGGACGTATACCAAAAAAATTGTAAATATTTGATAGGTTACATTTGTGCCTTATTTTGTCAGGCTACGCCACATCCTGCCCCTCCATCAACTAAAAGTTATCCCCCGCCATAGAAACATGACTCAACTTGATCTTGAGTCACCCTCTACCTCTACTTATTAATTCAACGTGCAGGTCATTGCTTGAAGCCCCCAAGAAACGGGCTTCATTCAGTCATCTCCGGCACAACGTTTAGACTCGCGGTTCGAGCACTCCGGGTGCGATCTATTTCCCCAGGACGACCCTTTACAACCACGCGAGCAATCATGGCGACCAACAGCGGCAGAGGAAACCCCAGTATGTACTCTCATCACTCCTCGGTCGCATGACCAATAGCTAACCATTGTACTCCATAGTCGGCGCCAGTGAGGGCATTCAGGACGCTACCAGTACTCCTCCAGCCGTCCCCGCCCAGGAGAAGAAGGAGATCGCCCAATCTACTACCGAAACTCATGCTTCTGGTCAAGATGCCGGCGCTGCTGCTGCTGCCGGCGGCTCTCCCAAGGTGAAGACCGAGAAGGAGTGTATGTGCAACATTCCAAATGGATACCTACTCGACATGTCTCTGACTTGAAACCGCAGTGGAGAAGGAGCGAAAGAAGGCCGAGAAGCAGGCCAAGTTCGAAGCAAAGAAGCAAAAGGCTGCGGTCGCCGCCCCCAAGGCTCCTAAGGAGAAGAAGCCCAAGGAGAAGAAGGCTGAGGAGGAGCCCATTCCCGAATACGTCGAGGACACCCCCAAGGGTGAGAAGAAGCGAATCCGATCGTTCGATGACCCCAATTTCAAGGCATACGACCCTATTGCCGTCGAGTCCGCATGGTACGATTGGTGGGAGAAGGAGGGTTTCTTCAAACCCGAATTCAAGCCTGATGGAAATATCAAGGACGAAGGAAAGTTCGTCATTGTTCATCCTCCTCCCAACGTCACCGGTGCCCTTCACATGGGACACGCTCTTGGCGAGTCTCTCCAGGATCTTATGATCCGATGGAGTCGAATGCATGGCAAGACCACCTTATGGGTTCCTGGCTGTGATCATGCCGGTATTTCTACTCAGAGTGTCGTCGAGAACATGCTTTGGAGAAAACATGGCCAGACCCGACATGACCTTGGCCGTGAGAAGTTTGTCAACACTGTTTGGGAGTGGAAGGAGGACTATCACAAGCGCATCAATAATACTCTGTGCAAAATGGGAGGATCTTATGACTGGAGCCGAGAGGGTATGCAAGCCATGAAATATGTGAGAGATAGCGCCACTAACTTTTACCAGCTTTCACCATGGACAAGAACCTGTCCGCTGCCGTCACTGAGACTTGGGTCAGGCTCTACGAGGAGGGCACCATTTACCGAGCCAACCGACTTGTCAACTGGTGCACCAAGCTCAACACTACGCTTTCTAACCTTGAGGTCGTCAACAAAGAACTGACCGGCCGCACCCTGCTCGATGTCCCTGGATACGACAAGAAGGTCGAATTCGGTGTTATCGTTCACTTCAAGTACCCCGTCGAGGGATCTGATGAGCTTATTGAGGTCGCTACCACCCGTATTGAGACTATGCTGGGCGACACCGGCATCGCTGTTCACCCCAAGGACGATCGATATAAGCACCTCATCGGCAAGACTGCCATCCACCCTTTCATTGAGGGCCGTAAGCTTCCTATCGTCGCCGACGAGTACGTCGACAGAGAGTTCGGTACTGGTGCTGTCAAGCTCACTCCCGCCCACGACCCCAACGATTTCACTCTCGGACAGAAGCACGGCCTTGAATTCATCAACATCTTGACTGACGATGGCTTGATGAACGAGAACGCCGGTGCCTACAAGGGTCAGAAACGATTCGACGTCCGTTACACCATCCAGGATGACCTCAAGGCCAAGGGTCTCTACGTCGACAAGAAGGACAACGCCATGAAGGTTCCTCTGTGCGACAAGTCCAAGGACATCATTGAGCCCATTATGAAGCCTCAATGGTGGGTCCGCATGAAGGAGCTCGCCGAGCCTGCCATTGCTGCTGTACGAGACGGTAGCATCAAGATCCGACCCGAGAGCGCCGAGAAGAGCTATTATCGATGGCTCGAGGACATCCAAGACTGGTGCATCAGTCGGCAGCTCTGGTGGGGTCACCGATGCCCCGTCTACTTTGCCAAGATTGAGGGTGGTGCTGAAGATATCCCCGAGGAGAAGCTTTGGTTCGCCGGCCGAACTCGACAGGAGGCTGAGGAAAAGGCCAAGGCCGCCCTGCCTGGCAAAACGTACACTCTTGAGCAAGATGAAGACGTTCTCGACACATGGTTCTCTTCTGGTCTCTGGCCCTTCAGCACCCTGGGCTGGCCTAACCAGACACATGATCTTGAGAAGCTCTACTCTACAGAGGTCCTTGAGACAGGTTGGGATATTCTCTTCTTCTGGATTGCCAGAATGATCTTCTTCGGTATCAAGTTGACTGGCAAGGTTCCGTTCAAGGAGGTCTACTGCCACGTTCTTGTCCGTGACTCCGAGGGTCGCAAGATGAGCAAGAGCCTGGGTAACGTCATCGACCCCCTCGACGTTATTTCGGGTGTCGGGCTTCAAACTCTTCACGACAAGCTCACTCAGGGTAACCTGCACCCTAACGAGGTCGCCAAGGCCACCAAGTACCAGAAGACTGCCTTCCCTGATGGTATTCCCCAGTGTGGTGCCGATGCTGTGCGTTTCACCATGATCAACGCTACCACTGGTGGCACTGATATCAACCTGGATGTCAAGGTTATCCACGGATACCGTAAGTTCTGTAACAAGATTTTCCAGGCTACCAAGTACGTCTTGGGAAGTCTTCCTAAAAACTTCACTCCCGCCAAGTCAGGTATCGCCCGTGGCGAGACCCTTGCTGAGCGATGGATTCTTCACAAGATGAACAGCGCTGCCAAGGAGATCAACCGTGCTATTGAGGACCGTGAGTTCTCCAAGTCGACATTGATCGTTTACAGATACTGGTACAACGAGCTGTGCGATGTCTACATCGAGAACTCCAAGGCCATTATCCGTGACGGTACCGAGAAGGAGCGTGAGTCTGCTATCCAGACTCTCTACACTGCTCTCGAGACCGCTCTTACCATGATCCATCCCTTCATGCCTTTCATTACTGAGGAGATGTGGCAGCGAATGCCCCGACGGCCTGAAGACCAGACAAAGTCCATCGTCGTTGCCAAGTACCCCACATACAATGAGAAGCTTGATGACCCCGAGTCTGAGCGTGCTTACGAGCTTGTCCTTGGCTGCTCCAAGGCTGCTCGATCATTGATGGCTGAGTATGCCCTCAAGGATGAGGCTGAAGGTAAGCACAATAGCCCCTAAACAAGAGAGAGTCCCAATACTAATTCTTCTGCAGTCATCATCCAGGCTTACAACGATACCTCTCTCACCACTGTCAAGGAGCAAGCGTCTTCCATCAAGAGTCTGAGTGGCAAGGGTATCAAGGGCGTTGAGATCCTTGACTCCGATGCCAGCCGTCCCGCTGGATGTGTTGCCTACCCCGTCTCTACCGAGGCTTCCGTCTTCCTTCACGTCAAGGGCCGCGTTGATATCGATGCCGAGATTGCCAAGGCTCAGAAGAAGCTCGACAAGGCCAAGAGCAGCATCCAGAAGCAGGAGAAGATCCTCAATGACCCTGGTTACCTCGAGAAGGTTTCCGATGCCATCCGAGAGACAGATGAGAAGAGGCTGTCCGATGCCAAGCAGGAGATGAACAGCTTCGAGGAGACAATCAAGCAGTTCGAGCAGCTGAAGCTGGAGTAAAAGCTGGATAAAGTAAAAGCTTAGAGGATGTGTACTGGACCAGTATGCCTATCGAATGTAGAAAAGTAAGAGATGCGGAAATGACAATTTTATGATTAAGCTCACTCTACAGTATCCTATTCTCGAGGTGAATTCACTCTTGCTCAATCTCAACTTGACGTGGTGTTGTAAAAGTTGCTATTATAATGAATGACCTTAGTCAGGCTTTTTTGTCTTGTCAAGTTGGACCAATATCACAAACGCCTTTTAGTGCTGCCAGTTTCCCTTCCCAGATCCTTCATCCTTGTCTTTCTTGGCGCCACGTACGGGCTTCGACTGAGCAGCCTCGTGTCTCCTCAACTCCTCGGGGACCTTTGAGATGGAGCTCTTGCTCAAGATCTGTTTGAGATCGTACATAGTTTCATTATCCTCAGGGCCCAGGAACGTGATGGCCACACCACTCTTTCCAGCACGACCTGTACGACCGATACGATGGGTGTAACTCTCAATGTTCGTTGCCATGTTGAAGTTGACGACCAGGGAAACGTCGGGCACATCGATACCACGACCTGCAAGATCGGTTGCGACGAGAACTTGTGTGTGGCCAGCGCGGACAGAGCCAAGGGCAGCCTCTCGCTGTTCTTGGGTCTTTGAACCGTGCAGTGTGACGGCAGACCAGCCCATTTGCTTGATATCTCGAGCAACAGCGTCACAGTTGCGCTTGATGTTGACGAAGACAATGATAGGCGGCCCAAAGTTACCCGAAGACAGGATCTCCTGAAGTCTCTTCTTGCGGCGGTCTTCGCCTGATACAAACTCGACGCGCTGCTCAACTGTGTCAACGGCCTCGCCTGCGTTACCGATAGTGACAATGGCTGGGCGACGGAGATACTTCTTTGCGATCCTCTCTACGAGAGGTGGCATGGTGGCTGTGTACATCATGGTCTGTCTGTAACGATCCCTACCGCCCAAGTAGCGCTGCATTATTTGAGCATTTTCAGCTTCATCTGTGTCTGGCTTCTCGTTGGTGACTGGTAGGGCATCAAGAATTTTGTTGACGGATTCTTCGAAACCGAGATCAATCATACGATCGGCTTCATCCATAATCACGTAGCAACATTGTGAGAGAACGAGAAGTCGGCGCTCAATACAATCAAGCAGACGACCTGGTGTAGCGACGACAATTTCGGCACCATCACGTAGGTTGTATGCTTGCTCTTCAATTTGATGGCCACCAACAATACTCACAACACGGAAACCAAGAGGTCCTGCGAATTTCCTGGCTTCGGTTTCGATTTGCTGGACCAGTTCTCGAGTGGGGGCCATGATGAGAGCATAAGGACCATCGTGCTTGTTGATCTCATCCAGGGGCGGTAGATCGGAGATGTAGACAAGTAGCGGTAGAAGGAACGCAGCCGTCTTTCCGGAACCTGTGACGGCTACACCGATAAGATCACGAGCTTGCAGAGCGATAGGGATAGCAGCTCGTTGAATAGGTGAGGGGTCCTTGTATCCAACATCATCAACAATGTTGAGTAAGCGTTGTGGCAGATTTGATTCCTGCCAGCTGCGCATGGGGTTAGGGATCATGCCGCCCTTGGTAGCAATGCCAAAGTCCTCTTTGAAAATACGCCAGTCTCGTTCTCGCATGTCATCCAGGGACTTTTCAGACCAGTGCTTACCCAGTCCTCTTCGATCCGCTCGTTGTCTCGCCTTGTCGCGTGCTCGGAAAAAGTCCTCCATGATACCCTCCGCTCTCTCCTTTCCGTTTTCGGGGTCTCTTTGCGCGATCATTTTCGCTCGTTTGCGCGCTCGTTCCTCGGCCCCATCGTCGAATTCACCGCCGATACCAGCAAATGATCCGTTATGGCTGACTGCAGTCTGCCGGTCGTATAGCGGATCGTTGTCGCGAGAAGTATCTTCATCTGCATCCCATTCGAAATTGAACTTCTTTTCCGTCGTTCGCATGCGCTTCTTCTTTGCAGAGAAGTTGGATTGCTGATTCACTTGTGGGCCAAGGTATCGAGACCGTAGAAGAGTAGCTTCAATGTCTTCCGCCGACTGCTTGTCAGCTCCCACTCCTTGCTTGTCTCCTTTCCTATCCTTTCCTCGTCCTCGCCCTCGTCCTTGGTCGCGATCGCGATCGCGTTCTCGATCATCTCGGCCGTCATTCATGGATCTGGGACCTGTAGGCACGCGCCCCGATCCGTTGGATTCGTTAGGTCTTGATGATCCATTTGATCTCCATTTTTGTTCCTCTTCTTTTCGCTTCTGCTCCTCTTCAGAAGCTTTGCGCTTCTTGTCGTCCTCTTCCTTCTTTGCTTTCTCGGCTGCCAGTCGTTCTCGTTCGGCCTTTGGGATAAATCGAGGTTTCGCGGCAGCGGTATCAGCTGCCTTCTTTTTGCGCAATAGCTCTTCGATGTCGAGGGGCATTTTGATGCGAGTTGAGTGTAAAGAGGAAATTTGAGAAGTCCGAACCAAGCCTTGTCCTTGTTTTTGATTCGAAGCAGTAAAGTTCCAGGCAACTATTTATTATGGTTTTGGTTATGAGTGCCTGCTTCAAGATGACGATTGATAGAAAGGCTAGGTCTATGTGGCTGTTGTGACGTGTGGCTGTGCATCGCCTTGCTCTTCATTGGTCATGCTTCATGAAACTTGACGTTTTGGAGATTGATTGACATGGAAAATTGCGATGCAAAAATAAATGACTGTGTCTACCTAGTATTAATTATATGCGATCCAGTAGGTCCTTTTATTCTGCATACATTGACCAAGTGCATCTATATTTGGAGGGAAAATATATTGTATATGCATGCATTATCTGTAGGTACATGTATGGATATGTACATGTTGGTGTTCACGTCTACGACATGAGCTGCCAGTTTTATTCGATGCAATTATGTGGTATTTTTAAGCAATCATGGCCTCAGATTGCATACAATGTCTTTAAAAATCAGGCAATAAACCCAGACATTTAGTATTAGAGTGATGACTGGTAATCAATGATGTTCAACAAGGCTGAGGTGTAGATTTATGTATCCGACCAATCAAAGCACATGTTTACCGTGGCCCATAAAAAAATCAACACCATCCGACACCACACTGCAGCCTCGAGGATTGAAGAGCTTCGTGATCTAACCTCCAGTTTCCGGGGTGCTCGAATTGACAGGCTTCCACCACAGCAAAACCCAGCATGGCCTCAGCATCGCAATTAGTTGGCCTCGCCAAGTCGTTGCCCGCTCCTCTGCAGCGCTTCTTCGCCCGATACCCCCCCGCCGCCATCCTCCCCGAAAACGCCCCCAAGACTCGATACCAGGAGGACAGACCAAACCCTTTCCGCTTCTACAAGCACCCCGTGACAGGAAAATGGCAGGATCCCATATACTCGAATAGACGCCAGGCTGAGCTGGTCCAGATGGCCCGTGACAACGGTGTTGAGGATCTGCTACCTGATACACGCAAGGCCACCGAGTACCAGTTGGCTCATCGGGTTGAGCATGGTTTAAGAGTCAAGGGTACTGGTGTGGGACAGAAGGTCAAGGGTCACATTCACGAACGACACATGATTGCAAAGTACGTTGGTGGTTTTGCCATGGCCTTGGTTGCATACTGGCTATGTTCCGGGCTGGGAAATGGGACGGCAATGACTAACGGCATCATAGGATGGAGAAGAGGAGAAAGGCAATGCTGGATATGCCCAGTCTCATCAAGCGCTGGAAGAGGGTAAGTCACGGCCAACTCGAGCTATACGTCCCCTGTTGTGAGCCTGCATTGCTAACATTACTCGATAGGTGGGCAAATACGGATGGACCAAGTTCCCCAAATAAACAAGAAGACTACAGATGGAATGACTGCTTTCGTGCGCCCTGTACATTTACCCGTGTATTTTTATGTACAAGAACATCTACAACGATCTTGTCAAAAGACTTGCTACGCATCAATCGAGACTCGGCTTCCCACTGTGATATCAAACCATCTGTCCATCAAGCAACCCTGCCTTGCGAGGGGTACTGTAAACCTAACTTCCAGCAAGATAACTCAATCTCTGCAGTCATCAATTCAGATTTTCCAATGCTCATGATACTTACACAAATTCAATATCTTGAAGGCCGAATCTTATCACGTGATACAAAGAAAAGAAACCTTCAACTTTTCAGATAATCGGGCTGTGACAAGTCAAGTGCCTTTCCCAGAAAACGGAAACATATCATGACATCTTCGCAGTCTATATCCTCGTCGGCTGGCACAGCCACGCACTACCAGGTTCTCAACATTACATCTGCTCTCCTCGACACCCAACATGACTCTACGCCCCTCATAAAGCGCGCCTATCATCGGGCCCTCCTCCGTAACCACCCAGACAAAGTCGCAAACTCAGATCCATCATCAGTTTTCTTCACTGTTGATCAAATCACCACGGCACTCAACGTTCTTTCCAGTCCTTCTGCCCGCGCCGCCTACGACGCCGCACTACGAGTGTCTCGCCCGACCGGGGCAGCTGGCCGGGATGGCTCCTATCAGACTGGCGTAGAAAATGTCGATCTGGATGACTTGGCTTTCGATGAGAATCAAGAATGCTGGTACCGTCCTTGTCGATGCGGAAATGAGCACAGCTACGAGTTTCGTGAGGCTGACTTGGAGGAAGTGAGTGAAGAGGGGGAGCTCGTGGTTGGCTGCCTTGATTGCAGCTTGTGGCTGCGGGTTCACTTTGCCGTACTGGATGAAAATGAAGACGATGCACAACCTTCAAGTACTGCTTCTAAAGACAAAATTTAATCCAACAAACTCTCCCAGTAATATAAGAGGGTTGAGAGCTTAACTGGAACCGGTCCACGGTGTCAACGGGCTGGTATAACGTCCAAGTCAACTTAGTTTTAACATGATGGACAACTACAAAGGGGTGCCGCATACTCCTAACTAACCGTTCGGTCCACGTCGAAATCTACAAAGCACACACAAACCTCAAGTCATCACTAATCATGTATCGTCGTGTATTGAAAGTAATTTTGGTATTTTTATTGTCCAGACGGCCAACGCATTAACAGTCTAGAAGCAGAGCGTAAAATTACTCTCTTCCAAACTCCTTGCTAGCCCGTTGGTGTAAAGTCAGCCCCTCCTTGGCGCTTGTCTGTATACCGAAACGATGCCGAAGCTCTTGATCAAAAACGAGGTCTTCCGTCCACTCCGTAGACACCAGTCCGCCCGACAACTGCATAGATAAAACACACTTGACAATCCCTTACTCGGCCTTGGGCTCCTCAGCCGCGGCAGGGGCAGCAGGGGCGTCCTCAGCGGTGGCAGCAGCAGGAGCATCCTCCTTGGGAGCCTCAGCCTGACCAGCAGCGGAGGTCTCGGCCTCGGAAGAGGTCCAGAGGGTCTGTTACAGTGTTAGTCGCCATCATAACTTTGGGACAGAAGGTTGTTAGAAAACTTACGAGGTTGTCTCGGAGCAGTTGCATGATCAGCGTAGAGTCCTTGTAGCTCTCCTCGCTCAGAGTGTCAAGCTCTGTGATTTTTAGGTTAGCAAGCTGTGAATCAACGATAAGTAGTTCTCGAGACGTACCAGCAATGGCATCATCGAAGGCCTGCTTAGCCAGGTGGCAAGCCTGGTCAGGAGCGTTGAGGATCTCGTAGTAGAAAACGGAGAAGTTGAGGGCGAGACCAAGGCGGATGGGGTGGGTGGGAGGAAGCTCGGTCTGAGCAACCTCAGTAGCAGCCTTGTAGGCCTCGAGGGACTTGTCGGCAGAGTCCTTGCGACGGTCGCCAATGGCGAACTCGGCGAGGTAACGGTGGTAGTCACCCTTCCTGCAGAACTGGTTAATAACGGTTTGCGAATGAACACCAGCCGGTTTGCACCTACATCTTGTGGTAGAAAACCTTGGACTCGCCAGACTTGGCAGAGGGGATCAGGTGCTGGTCAAGGACCTCGAGGATATCTTCGCAGATCTTGGCAAGCTCGGCCTCGATCTTCTGTCGGTACTCCTTGATGAGGGTAACCTGGCTAGAGTTGCCCTTTGACTCCTCCTTCTGCTCGATAGAGGTGACTATGCGCCAGGAGGCACGGCGGGCGCCGATGACGTTCTTGTAGGCAACGGAGAGAAGGTTTCGCTCCTCGACGGTGAGATCTCGGTCCTCACCGGCGACAATCTTCATGTTCTCGACCATCTCTGCGATAGGCGCGCGCCCTTTGTTAGCGCGTGAAAAATAGATGAGATCGATTCCGAAAACATACCCTCATATCGCTCGGCCTGCTCAGCGAGCTTGGCAAGGTAGACAGCATCTTCGTGACCCATTTTGGCGGTGTTTGGCGACTGTAGTTCAAAGGTGGGTTAGTAAAAGGGGTGATCAAGCTTGTCAGACGAAATAAAATATGAAGGCGGTATGTGTAGAGGTGGGCGCAAATGGACGTGTGAAAAGAATCGAGGAATCGCAAATTCGTATGGACGTTGCTCAAAGACAATGGTGGAATGATGAGTGAAGCTGCGAAGTGGGCGAGGGGCGATAAGTCGATGGATCGTCTTAAGCGATAAACAGGGAGAGCAGTTGCGCGCCTAGTGCGTGGCTAGAGCGGGCGGCGGCGACGATTCGGTGAGGCTCCCCGCTCTTGGGCTGTCAAGTGGCGGAGGGGTTTCTGAGACGACGGCCTCCTGAATACGGATGACAGCAACAGCGACGAGCAACGCAGCAGTGATGGTTGAGATGCTCTTCGATTTTGGTATCCGGTATCGTCGGTAATAGAAGCAAGGCGATTTGTCTTATTCGTGGTGTTTGAGGCGGTCGAAGATGGTTCAAGGGGGAATAACGGGTGCGTGTCCGTTTCATTTTTGAGGGGGGGGTAATGACGACAGAGGGGAAAGGACACAACAAAACAATCAAACAACACAAAGGACAAGATAATCGTGATGAACAGGATTCTCTTGATGGAAAGAAACACCACAATATGATATGAAAACAGAAAGGGTGAAGCGGTGCATACTACGTACCTGAAGTCGTGCGGTTTAGATTTCAAGGGTTGTTAAGGAAAGGGGAAATAACGAAATTCAGCTGAGAAGAAGCTTTCAGTTGAAGGAAAGATAGTTGGTGGACGGCGAACAGAATGGAAGGCCAAGAGTAGAGTAGAGTAAAGTAGAGAGATGAAAAAAAGAAGTGGCTTTGGTTTTGCGGGACGAACTGGACAGCGAGGAGCTGGTAGGATTGACGGGAACGGGGGGAGTGTTGTTGGGGATGAGACTTGGCTGGGCTGGGCTGGACCAGGCATGGGCTTGGGCGCATGGGCATCTTTTGGGTGACGGAAGCTCCTAGAGATGATATTGGATCAGCCTGGGAAGGGGCACCTTTGCTGGTCACTGCCAATTGACATGCCGTGCCAGTGCCAGCCAGTGCCAGCGTTGCCAGTGCCAGCGAGCGTCAGGAAACCCCACCTCAGACTCACTCCCCCCTACCTACTCCCCGCTTCCACCCCACTGGGCTGTGAGGCGGCCAGCCTGTGAGTGTGACGATGATGAGCTGTGCCCTGGAACTCCAGTGGGTTAATTATCTCTAATTCATGCTTCATGCCCAATCAGTGCATCTTTGGTCCATCATTCATTCTACGTTGCATAACTGAACGAGCTTCTTCTATTAAGGTCTCTCTCACGTGGATGAATGGCGGTAGATCTGGTGTCTTATTACTAGGCCCCGGTACCTTACCGATGAGTTGCCTTACCAGCATCGTCATTGCCTCATGCTCTGATCGTAGAGTCCCTGCAGGATCCAAGTTGAATTAGTACTTGGATCATGGTCCTGGTTTTAATTAAAGGTTTCAAAAGCACTGTGATGAGTCCAGCTCGATCAGACAAGAATCAACTATAGTCGAGACAAGAAGCCGTTTGCTTCAGGTGCCTGTGGAAAGATAAAGATAAGCCAATAACGGCTGAGCCATAGTTAGACGGTTTGATTAGAGGTAGATTTACTTCACAGGTAAGGTTCTTCCCAAGCATAGGTACTCAGGTAGAAAGAGGGGTCCAAAAGTGTCAAATGTCATCATCCTCATCATGCGACCAACCTCCTTTGTCCTGTCACGCTATCTTGTCTGTTGGTGTGCTCCGAAACAGCCACACAAGTGCCGACACGAAACTTCAATGTGCGACAGGAACGCTCAATCACAATGCCTATTGTCATGCTTGGTAAAAGGAATTGTACTGTAGGGCTGTTTCTCTTTGTCCGGTTTGGCCTCATTCTGGCTTATCACTATCATCATGCTCTCTGCAAAGTATTGTATAAACATGTATACCATGAGCCTGTCAACGACCAGTGCCTCACGATGGTTTCAGGTTGTATGTATGCATGCATAGTGTGGATATGGATAACCAAGAATAAAACACTGTACTTTTGATCTTGCTTGGGTTGAGCATTCTTTCGTCCAACTTTCTTTGTGTTGGAAGTTGAGTTGTACAGGGCTCCGACTGACTGGAATGTGCAAAGCATGAAGGCTCTGTACATACAAACTCATGGTTACCACAGCACAAACATTACCAGCTTGTAACCCGGTTTCTGCCACACTCTTGACCAGGCTTAGCCGCATAATGAATAAATATGACTCTCAGGCTATTGTTTTTCTAGAACCAAGATTTTGTCTTTGTCGTCCGATTCTGAATCCACTACCAGAAGCTTCTAAGCAAAGCCAACCCAGTCTTTAGACGTAGAGTAACTTGACTGAGTGGGAATAAAGCTTCTGAGTACAAAAGTAGCATATCAACCGATCAGTGCACTGTATTAGCAGTTCATCCCAATCATGTGCCACATAATGTTTTGCAGCGATAAACTGGTGATATCTGTTTGAGATTCCCTCCGGACAAGGCCTTGTTTGTTGTTACGCAAAGCTGAGTCTCTTCTCATACGTACCAGGATACAGTGTCGGGGTGTACCCACTTGACACGAGCTCTGATGTCATTCAAGGCTTTTCAGCTTCAAGCAGCAAAGGTACCAGACATGTGCTTTGAGGCTCGAGCTGGTATCCGAATACAGCGGTACGGGAACAAAATGGCGTGCATCAGATCAGTAACACTTTGTTGAATGCAGGGTAATCCACCTCATCAGGTTGTCAGGCACGGGCTGATTTCCGATGTCTTGGATGCTCGCGGATGGTCAGTCAGATCCGAGCTTCCCAAAGGGCCCGCCGGGAATTACCGCCATTGACCCAATTTTGTTAAGTGGTTACTTGCCTGATATGTCTTGCGCAGGCCAAAGTTCAGGTAAAGGCCTATCGTGGAGCTGAGCTGCAACGCTTATCCCGACCCAGAAGCTCACTGTCACCTGTCGTCAGATCATCTCGGCTCTCCCACCAGCGCGGCAACGTCATCGGCTACAAAACAAACCACGATCCTCAATTCCAACTGATCTTTTGTTCCTAGCAAGTAACAATAAGAAACCACATCTACTTCGCAATCATGCTTCGCACATCTTTCCGCCAGGCAGCCGCCTTCCGACCCATTCGATGCTTCTCTACCACTCCCCGCGTCATGACTGAGGGTGCTACTGGAGCTCCCCGCCCTTCTGGAGGCTCTGGGTGAGTTTTGAAGCAGAAAACCAATTGGTTTTGCGGTTGCGCATTTCTAACACTCGTGTTTTTAGTGATGCTTTCCAGCGACGTGAGAAGGCCAGCGAGGATTACGCTATCCGCCAGCGTGAGAAGGAGAAGCTCATTGAGCTCAAGAAGAAGCTCCAGGAGCAGCAGCAGCACCTTGACCGTCTCTCCAAGCACATGTATGATCCCCATCTACCGCCTGCGCTATGCTCGAGCATCTGAATTGAGCCAGTCACTAACTTCAATTCTTCCATAGTGATGAGATCACAAAGGAGCAGGGCGGCGAGCAGCACTAAGCAACTCATACTACGGATCACCGGATAAATCAGGCAAAGCGAGTGGGGGGAAACCATCAGAATTCAGCGAGACCAAAACCGGCTCGCCAAGATCGCAATGACATGTTACAGTAATCAGTTGACGAAACTCAACATGAAATCGCAATTCATTCAGAGCTTGACTTTTCCATAGTCTAAACTAGTGTACAAGAATATCTACACGTTTGCACTCTCCAATGTTTCAAGTTCCAGGTGTCTTTTCTACATCCTGATTACTGACCATGTCGCTATGGCTACGCATGCTTTGTATCATATTTCATCTTCGATAAAGAATTACCTGGATTCCTTGCCTAAAACTCCAATCCAACAATTACAATCCTTCCCTTCATCGTCGTCCCATGTATGAGCGATAGAAGCTCTCCGCCGCATCATTATCCGAGCCAGTATAGTGGCTTCCTAGGTTACTGCTTGATTTCTGAGCAGCGGCCACCTTGGCTTGCAACGATGAGGCATTAGCATCGATCCATTGCAGCTGTGTGAGGTGGCCGTTGAGAACACGAACGATTTGGCTCAGCTGCAACAACGGGTTAGCAAAGTTTGTTCTTGAAACTGAAAATGGCATGGAACTTACAGGGTCCTCGGGTTTAGCACCCTTGTTCAATGTACCAGAGATGTCGTTAATCTCCTTAACCATCTTGGACAGATCGCGCGACTTCTCGTCCAATTGTTGTGTAAGCTTCTCCGCAAGCTTGTACGTACGCTCGCGCTCCTGGTCAGGTCCAGCCAATTGCTCGCCAGGACCCAGCTGTTTGGCAAACATATCCTGGACCTCGGACTCGTATCGATCCAACCATGCCTCGAGCTCGTCCTGTTGACTCTCCACGGCAGCAAGCTGTCGCTCGATTTCGTGGCTCGCTCGCTCGGCTTCAAAAGTATCAAGGTATAGCTTCTGAATCTTCTCGCCGTTGTCCACAAGGCTTCTATCCCACTTGGACACAGTAGTCGCCTGCTCCTTGAATTCCTTCTGGTACTTGGAAAGGTCTGATGCCCATCTTGTTACAATATCTTCCATAGTCTTGTTCTTGAGGCGCGCCATCTGGGATGTTGGGCCAGTGGTGGAAGCGCCTAGAGGACCGGGAGTGGTACTGGTAGTCGCGGGTTTAGCTGCGTCCTTACTGGCATCTGCAGCTGGCTTCGCGCCGAACAAACTGCTAGCCGAAGCAGGGGCAGAGCTTGATGCTGGGGCGGAAGTGGTCGTCGATGCCCCAGTGGCTGCAGTGGTGGTAGCTGTCGAGCTTGTTGCTTGACTGCTAGCAGCAGCTCCGAATAAACCACCAGCAGGCTTTGGTGTAGATGTTTCAGTAGAGGGCTTAGGAGCGCCGCCAAAAAGACCACCAGCGGTTGTAGTTGTAGTTGCAGCAGGAGTTGTTGCAGAAGCTGTGGTTGTCGCGGGCTTGGCTCCAAATAGTCCTCCGGCTGTCGCTGTCGTGGAATTTGCGGGTGCAGCTGAAGTTGTTGCGCCGCCACCGCCGAAGAGACCACCAGATGGTGCTGAGCTTGGGGTCGAGGCTGCGGCAGCTGCAGGCTTAGCACCGAACAGGGAAGGCGTAGTGGCAGCAGGAGTTGAGCTTCCTCCCTGAGTCGCAGCAGGGGCAGCACCCTCAGGCTTTGCTCCAAACAGTCCACCAGAGGTAGGAGCGGGAGCGGGAGCGGGAGCAGATGCTGGCTTAGCACCAAAGAGTCCTCCAGCAGGAGCGCTGCTTCCAGACTGTGCACCTCCCCCAAATAGGCCACCGGGTGTTGCTGAGGCAGTTGTGCTGGGCTGGGTAGAAGAAGCTGAAGTCGCGGCCGGTTTGGCTCCATTTCCAAAAAGGCCAGATGCTCCAGACGATGCTTGGGCACCTGTGTTGCCGAACAGTCCTCCAGCGGGCTTGGCGGCATCGATAGGGGGTGCTCCAGCTGGTGTCGTAGACGGCAAAGAAAAGGTAGGTTTGGCAGGAGTAGCAGCTCCAGTGGTGGCATTTCCGAACAAACCTGATGCTGGTGCAGCTGATGAGGTCGCTGTCGAGGCCTGGTTGGCGTTGTTCTGACCGAACAGACCACCACCGCTGCTAGCAGGAGTAGAGGAGCCACCGCCTCCGAAAAGACCGGCCGCAGGCTTGCTTGCGTTGCTTCCTGCGTTTCCAAACAGTCCTCCGGAAGCCGGTGCAGTAGAGCTAGCGGCACCGCCGCCGCCAAACATTCCGCCGCTTGAAGGAGCCGTGGTTGCTGCGGGTGTTGTAGAAGCACCTCCTCCAAAAAGGCCGCCTGTCGCAGGAGTAGTAGAGCCGCCACCGCCGAAGATTCCGCTGGAGTTCGGGGTAGTAGTGGTATTGGACGCGGTCGCGCCGCCACCAAACAGACCCCCAGCGGGCTTCTGAGTTGTTGCGCCGCTTTGTTGACCACCAAACAAGTTGCTTGAGCTGTTGCTGGCAGGTGTTGAGTTGTTGCCGGCGGCGGAACCACCGATCGAGCCGAATGAGAAGCCGGGGCTTCCAGTAGCAGCACCAAAGAGGTTTCCTGATGCCGGCGCAGTCGATGTTGTGTTGTTGTTGGATGCGCCCGAAGAGCTTGTGTTGCCGAAACTGAACGACATCTTGGGGGTTGAGGCTGGTGATCAGCTGGCTCGAATCGGAAGAATTGTCGGTCGCGGTCTATCTGAGACGACTTTAAAGGGGATTAGCACGTCGGAGAAGAAGTTTCCCGATGGTCAAAAATGGGACCTGGGATGATGACTGCGATAGTCGAGATGCGAGATTGTGGTCGTTGATGGCAACGGATTTATTGAAGGCTGGTCCATAGCATTTGGGAGCTTTTTTTGTGGATACGCGTTTTGAGGTGAACGTTCACCGTCTGTCTGGACCGTGCCTGAGCTAAACCGCATTCAGACATTTGGCAAGTCCGTTTAAGACGGTGATGCTTCGGGTTGCTTGTGGTGATCTCGATGTAGATAAATATTAAGAGTCATCACGCGGTATTAAAATACATCTCGATTATTATTACCAAGAATTAAACTAGTGAGGTACCCTATTGTTGATTGAAGGTATTTACTAATGGTGTGAGTACATAGTAGCGACGATGTTCCTTAAAGTGAAAGTCGAGATATCAACTATGGATAGAGGTTATTCTGTCTAACAAGTCTCTGTCTTTAGTCGGTCTTCTATCTACTAGGTAGTGAGATAAGACAATGATTTACTATATGGAGCGACACATAATGAGACAGAAGGGTGTTGCAATACAGTACATTTCATTCAGGTAAAGTGCATAACATCAAGTATACCTAGAACGGAGTACCATTGACCTGGGCAGTAGTATTTCTCCCCAGACAGCACATGTATGCATTCCGAGCTAAAGGTTCCGGATTCTATAAGATCAGCAAAGAAAAATCGACAAGCATCGTACTTTACTATGCCATCGTCTATTCCAGGTTTCATCTAGTCTCACGACAGCCTATGCTAATGCAGTGACCTGCCAAGTATTCTCGCAGAGGTTGTGCCATCCTGCCCAAATTCGGTGTCCCTGTCGTGTTCTAGACTAAGCTGATGCAGGGATAAATCAAAAAGCCAATGTGAATGGATGAGCCGCGCAAAGCCCCACGTGATGGCACTTGCCCACTTGACGGAAGCTCCAGATCAACTTCAAGAGTCCTCGATGAACTCCTTTCAAATACTATACAAACATATTGATCATACCTAAGCAGAGCTTTTACTCTGTCATTCTGATAGTCTTGAAATTACTCTACGCGGCCTCTGGTCAATCGGCGTCTCTGTGACACTTATCCCCCCTGCATAGACTTCCACGACACCCTCCGGCTCGACTTCGATTATCCATACCGCATGCTGTAGAGCTCAAAGCAGCGATCCCTCCCGAATTCCGTCATCATGACAGACGCTGAGAAGCTCGAGCCTCCCAAGGGTAGTCCCGTTGAGGACCCTGGAGCCCACGAGCTTGGTACGGACACCACTTGCTATTCAGATCGACAGTTCACTGTGCTGACATGATGTAGCTGAGGAATCCGAGTCCGATGACCAATTTACGGATGCTGCTTCTGGTTCTGGGAGCCCCAGGATCAGCTCGCCAATTCCCATAACCCGAGTCGAAAAAGTCGATGATCAACCTTCGCACGGCGAGGTTCCCGGTACTCAGGCGTATGAGTTGCGAGGACAAGATGCTCAGCCTGACGAGATCGCAATTGCCCCAGAAACAGCCGCAGACGCTCCCCCGACTCCCAAAGTCAGCCCTCCCACGACCGTCGTAGAGGAGGCTCCTGAGCTTCCTGGAGCCAGAAGCCGATCGTATTCCATTCAGTACGAGGAGAGGCGCAGGGCAGATGCATCCCCGGATATTCTTGTGGCTTCTGATGGGCAGATCAAGGAGATTCAAGGCGAGAGCACAAATGTGGAAAGCAATTCTGGTACGAGAGTAGCAAAGTCCTAAACAAGCACACAAGAATGTTCATTGACCGCTGAAATTCGCTCGCGTAGATAATTCAACACCCTCGCCCGATTCTGCAAACACGAAATTACAAGATGAACCTTCCGAGGAACCTAGCGTTCTGGCTTCTCCTTTGCAAAATGGTGACGGTGACCATGAAGATGACGACAAGGAAGAGAATGATGATGACAATAACGAAGATGAAGACAATGGCGACGATGAGTTCGGTGACGACTTTGACGATTTTGAAGAGGGTAATGAGGACGATGATTTCGACGACTTTGAGGACGGATTCCAAGAAGCAGAAACTCCAGCACCTGTTGCTGCGGCACAACCCACGCCGCAATCTACATTACCATTTGTAAGATGACCCGAAAGTTATGTCTTTGCTACAGCTACTTACTATCATCCAGCCCATACCCGACTTCGACGGTGTCGATGCAGAAGGAGTCCTCAATGCATTGGAACCTTTCCTTGCTACTCTATTTCCCCCAGAAGAGCTCGACCTACCCCAGTTCCCACCTCTATCCAAAGACTCAGTGTTCTTTACCCCACGATCAGCATCTTTGTGGTCGCAACTTGTGGCGCCTCCGCCTCTTGCCCCTCCAGACTGGATCCGTTCCCGGACACGCCGTCTCTTCCTTGTCTCACTCGGCGTTCCTGTCGATCTGGACGAGATTCTTCCGGCTTCAAAGCAAAAGAAGCTTGTCCTTCCGTCATTGAATGTCGCTACGCTCTCTCCTCGGAACTCTACAGATTCTCGATCTGTCTCCCGGTTGCGGCAGGGCGAGGGCAATAATTCGTCTACGTCAGTCGACACTCAAGGAAAGCCTTCTGCGCCATCAAGGAAGCGCCGCGGCCCTCCACCACAGCCAGAGCTAGATCTCGTGGCTGCTCGTCACCTTTGCCAAACGACGGATGAAGCTCTTGACGGCATGACTGATGATGAGCTCAAGGCTCATATCGCCAAACTGCAAGGTTTGGAAGAAGCAGCAAAGGAGGCGCTGGAGTATTGGAAAAAGAGGACAGACGAAAAGATTGGCGATAGGGAAGCCTTTGAGGGGGTTATAGAAAACTTGGTCAAGCACGCGCGCAAGGTTCGCAAATAGACATTGTAATATAATTCTTGGAGGTTTGGTCATGATAATTTCTTCTTCCTGCTATGGCCAATTGGAGAAGACTTTTGCTCTTTTCCCTACGAGGTTGATGTAACCTCTTGCTTGATGCATACAAACGCAGCTACACATCTTGTCCGCTAGTCACAAGTGCTCGAGGCAGTTCGACCAGGACTCTTCTAACCCCTTTTTCCTCGCCCCCATGCTCCCGAAAAAGACCACTTTTAACACCATGCCTGGTCCAGCGCCAACCGTCTACTCAAAATGCCTTCGAGAACCCTGCTCTGGGAAACTTGGCGTCCTCGAGTTCGGCATATCACGTAGCCGGAAAATCGTGCGGAAATTACGTTCAATTCTTTCGTTGGTCTACATGAATCTTTTAAGAAGTGCTAGGCTCGAGTGTGACACCGCTGCGAGGAAAGTTAGTTGAAATGTTCTGTTTAGGAGATAAAAGTGCATGTGGGAAGAAACTTACGCAGCAATGGTGGCCCAACCAATAAGACGCCAATGCTTCTCGATACGTCGGCTGAGAGCAACCTTCTCGCCGATGTTGGTACAGGCGGGGCTGGTCAAGACAAGCTTGGCAGCATCGTTCTTGATAGCGGCAACCTTGGCACCAGTAGAGGTGGAACCGATGTTGACCATGATAACCTCGTTCTTAGCCAGCTTAGCAACCTTGGCCTGCTTACCATCGGCAGTCCTGACACCGAGAAGACGACGGAGGAGGTAGAAGTTGACCTCGATCTCGCTGTAAATCTCGGGAAGGCGTCCCTTGAGACCCAGCACGAAACCGACGAGACGATCGGCTCGGCAAAGGGTAGGGTCGATTCGGGTACCAACACCAATAAGACCACCGGGAACAGCGTACTTAAGGTCGTTGGCCTCGGAGTTGAGCGAGACGACTCGGCTGAAGATGGGGGTACACTTGAGGGCACCGTTGTCGTCTCGGGCGACGATACCAGGTCGGATTTCAATCTCGTCACCAAGCTTGATAACGCCGTGGAGAATGGAACCACCAGCAACACCACCCTTGAGTTCGTCGATCTCGGAACCAGGCTTGTTGACATCGAATGATCGAATGACAATCATGTGAGGGTCGATGCTGAAATCTCTGGGAGGGACGGGGATGGTGTTGACAATGGCCTCGTTGACGGCATCGATGTTGAACTTGAGCTGAGCAGAGATGGGGATGACTGGGGACTTGCCAGCAACAGTTCCTCGGATGAACTTGAGGATGGACTGGTAGTGCTGCTGGGCAGCCTCTTCCCGCATAAGATCGACCTTGTTCTGGAGAATGATGATCTTGTCGAGCTTCATGATCTCAATAGCAGCCAAATGCTCGGAGGTCTGGGGCTGAGGGCAAGATTCGTTACCGGCGATAAGGAGAAGGGCGGCGTCCATGACAGCAGCTCCTGACAACATAGTGCTCATGAGAATATCGTGACCGGGACAATCGACGAATCTGATAGTGTCAGCAATCACCTTGTACGGAGATATAGTATGTGTTTTTCAACTTACGAGACGTGTCGCAATAGTCTGTAAGTGCCGCCGCATCCATCTCGTTCACAAGGAGGGTCAACCTCCTTATCACTCTTGTAACTTCGGTAGCATCCAGGGCGAGGGCAGGCCTGGTTATCACACTTGTAGATCTTGGCGTTGGCGTAACCCAACTTGATGGTAATGTTTCGGATCAACTCGTTCTTGAAACGAACAGTCTGGACACCAGAGATGGCCTTGACGACGGTGGACTTTCCGTGAGCGACGTGACCGATGGTACCAATGTTGATGGTAGCTTGTCGGGCGATAATCTCGGGTGTCAAAGGAGTCAAGCTGGCGACGTCGAGGTCTTTGGGCTCGGTTTGGGGGGGCAGAGGAGGTCTTTGAGCGGCGGGCTCGGCGATAGCTGGGTTGGACTTCTTGAGAGCCGACTTGAGGGGCTTCTCATCAGCAGCCTCGTTGTGGCCGACAGACTCTCCGGAGTCAGACTCGGACCCGATGTCGTCGTATTTGGGGTCGTCGTTGGTAGACATGATGAAGGCGGGGCAGTTCAGGCGGTATTTCAGATGTGGTTTTTCGGTCGTGAGGTAGCGAAAGGGCGGTTTCGGGTGGGAAAATCGGTCGCTTAGATTGGGAGAAAATTACAATCCAAGATTTCAAAATCTGGTGAGTGGTTCTCGAAGTTGAGGTCGTCGAGAGCCAAGATTTTACGTATTTCGCCTTGATGATGGCAAAATTCCTCGTGTGCAGTCTCTCGAAATGGCTGTGACTCTTACGCTACACCTATTACGGCGCGATAAGCTGATAAGGATTAAATGCCCCTCATTCGGATGAGCTTCGGCTGTCAATCGATTCAGAGCTTACCACCATCGAATCTCTGCTGTTATTAGTTCGAGGAGTCGAGCACCGATCAATATAGAATGGTAACTGAAAAAAGTGAGAAGTTTTTCTGAAATATGAAAGCTGTTTTCAATGGAAAAAACCACGTAAACCTGACATTTGCAGTTCCCCTAAAGAAGGCTTTTGCAACCTTCTCTGGGGTAGGTTGCGGTCTTCCATTCAGTGCTCTAGCCCAAGGTTAATGCCGAGATATGTTCCATCTCGACAGAAAAGACTTGATCCTAGTGTGCATGTAACTGGTTTATTCATAATACTACGAACTCCGAATATGTCTGATTTTTCCACCTATAAACGAATCCAATAGATTTCGGGTGGTGCCTCTGGAATCAGTAGGTAGTCCGGCTGGCGATGTTCAGTCCTAGACCCTCAACATCTGCAACTACATGACTACCTATCTACTACCTGGGAGTCAGCCATCGACCTTACGTATTCGCATACATGGTCAAAATACACTTAATATGGGACACGTCCTCATTCTTAGATTATCCAATTTGGATCAGCCAATCGCTTCCGTAACCGTGTACAGCGGGAATGGAAATGATCTGAGTGATATGCAAGGTATATGTATGCATTTGGTTTTCATGTCATCGAGGTGCAGGAGACATTTCGAGATACCAACATTCGTGTTGGTGATAAGCCTCGATGCTGCTTACTGACAAAATGCCAAGAAGAAGGGATGACATGATATTTCGAATACTACCAACTTAAACCATTGACTACCATCCTTTCTGGTGACAAGGACCGCTTAGCCTGTTGTCAATATGGCAAGTTACGATCAAAGCTTAGTGTTCCACGACACAATGTCACATCTTGACTCTAAAACTTGCTTCGATTGTGACAATTGATACTATCTTTATCCATTCGTGTATTCTAGAAGATCAAAGACTCGGTGTTACTACGTGTGCGTAGCGTTTCTTACCTTACTGCGTTAACGGTGTCTCACCGTTACAGTACATGCATGACTGCATCTTGGAGAATATCCCGCTCACCTCGTGTGCAACCAGTAACCTGGCCGACCAATGTGTTGGAGTTGAAAAGTCACTCATCCTGCTGCCAAGTCCCGACCGGGACCCTTGCAGGGAGAGAAATTAACACTCTGACACTGAGTCTGATGGCGAAATGCTTAATGCGACGTTCTGTTTCTTGCTTGTTGGTGGGCCGTGCCGCAACCCAAAGTCAAGCGCGTCGAAACAAAAGTCGTTTGTTGCCGCCGACGCCTGCATGTGGCTGGAAATATACCTGGCTCATCACGGCTTCCGAGTAGCTGATTGGTTGGAGTAAAGTGAAGAACAGAAGCGCTTGCAGAAACATGGCCTATCAAATCGGCAGATCAGCGGCCAGGGTCGTGGGAGCGGCTGTGCTTGCAGCCAATGGGATAACAAGAACAGCATCTCCTCCCATGATCCCGGCTTCAATTCTAGCAGGCTTAACCGCCGGGCGACTTTTACCACCCAGTGATATCGCTCAATATGGGAAACAGACATGATGGACCTGTCAGGGTAACATGCAGAAATTGTTCCGGATGATGCCAGCCGGGGGAGCATGCTAACATGGGGCACCTTTTGGCTCACGAGTTCCCCGACCATGGGAGGATACAGGCAGCCTCTTCTCATAACACCACATCTTTCCCAAGTTCACTCTGTGGATCCCTCTCTTTTGCACCTCGACTTTGACTTGTCTCCTTGGTCATCTTCTGGATCTCAAGAATCACATAACTTCTCTTGTATCACAAAAGTCAGCAGTACGGCAACACAAAGTTAGCACATTCTTGCTCATATCCGCCTACCAAGGTTGTGATCAAACCAAAACCAGGCCAGCGGAGCTTGACCTACCCATCCCGACAGCCATTTGGGCGTCTAATTCCAAGGCGAATCACTCGACGGGCGGTTCAAATCTGCCTATCACAAGTCTTGCTGCATATCCGCTCATCTTTCTGGTAAGGCCATATTCTGTTTCTATTTGCGGCACCCCCTCCGTCTAATGTCCTATCCCGTCCTTGGTGTCTTGATCTTGTCGAATGAGCGTTCATCTTCCCTCTATTGCCGCCATCCTCAAAAGTCGTTGCCTCCCACGCGTGTCCGTCTGGCCGGACCTCTCTCCCAATCTTTCGATAGCTGGTCTCTCTGTTCCTCTGCAATTTCTTCTGTTCTATAACGGGTGTGAAGCTTGGACTGCGTCGAAGCTCTTATACCTGCTTTCATCAACATCGTTAACTTGCACTTCCACGTTTCGTTGTTGATATCTTTATTCGATTTTCACATTTACTCGTTCTAAGCATGGCTGGTCCAGGTCCGTCTCCAGGGGAGCAAGCTTACAATAAAAGACATGTCTTACTGACTGACCATCTTACAGAAAATAAAAGAAGGCCTGCCGCTCTCAACCTCACTTCAGCTCGACCTGGAACCTCAGAATCATCATCCTCAGACGGCTCTCTAAAGCCTCGAACTCCTCGATTCGCCGAAGCAACCTCAGTTCACTCACCAGTCGAGGCTCGATCGCCATTCGCCGATCCCGAAAAGTCTCACGTTGCTCAACCTCAACCAGCTGACATTGGTTTTGGCTATATCGCCCACCGAGAATCGATTCCCGTTCCAATGACTCCCAAGACACCACTCAAGAGCGCCATGAAGGTGCCGGGAACACCTGCTCATCTCAGGAATCCCATGAGCCCAACGTTCCGTGAGGAGGATATTCTTGAGAAGCGTGAACTGTCTACCGAGAAGGAGCAGGCCCGTGATGTGGTATGTAAACTAAACTTACTTGCTTGATCATCTCACTGACAATAAATAGAAAATCAAAGCCCGAGTCCGTTTGGCCAAATTCGCCCTCCGAGGTGTCAACTTTAGCTGTTCTCTTATTATTCTTGCCATGCTTTCAGCCTCGTTCTCCATTTTCAACGCTACCAGATCCTTGCCTTCACAAAGCAAGATGCCTTCGTGGGCCCAGAACACCAAAGCATGGCCTCAGAAACTTGTTCTTGCTATGGCCTGTGTCTCTCTCCTTGCTTGTATCCTTGTCTTCATTGCCTATTGTCGAGGAGGTCACAAACGTGCCGAGAAAGTAGGAACCTACTATACTATGTTCGCCATTGGTTGGGTAAGTCGGAATTCTAGATATCTGATGTGAACTAGACTGACTTGAAATAGTTCATTGCCTCCTTAATCCTTTGGGTTATCACTGCTATCATTTTCCAAAACTCAAAAAACAACAGCAACAACAAGGATATGTGGGGTTGGTCTTGTGTAAACAACCATCGATCCGACGTCTTCAGCGAAAAAGTCGACTATGCACTCGTTTGTCGTCTTCAAAACTGGGCCATGATTTGCATCATCATCGAGATCGTCGTCGAGGTCCTCGCCATCCTCCTCTACAGCGTCGTCTTCTACCGTTACTACACCAAGCGACGCCTTTTCAAGTCCATGGACATGCGAGACCGCGCCCGTTCCGATCTTTACCTTGCTCAACTCCGCAGCCAGTCTGCTCCCAACACTCCTGGCTTCGGCCCCAAGTCTCCCGCCCTCAGCGCTTACGCCATGTCCCCCCGTCATCCTCCCGCTGCTTACCGAAACCTGTCCGACATCAGCGAGAACCCCAACCCCAACCCCTTCACGCCCGGTACTCAGTTCGCTGAGCCTGCGTCCCAGTTTGCCCCTCAGGATACCGGCTTCAAGCTCCAGGCCCCCCCTGTCAAGGCTCCTTCTGCTACTCCCAAGCTGAACCAGTCCGCTTTCACGCCTACTGACACTACGCCTCCGTCGCTTCCTATGGTTCCTACCGTTCACGTTTCAGAGCACGGTCCTGTAGGCTCAGACGAGCCCACGTATGATGCTGTCCCTATCCCCGGTGCCTACACCGGACAGGCTATCAAGAGCCCGCCACCCGCACAAACGTCCTTTGGCCAAGGCTACTACTAGAAGGTGTCAAAGATTGAAAACGGCGAGCTTTTGTTTGATTTGTTAATTATGGTTCTGCGGGCTTTAGCCACCTTCTCTTCTTGGTGGCTACTGAAGTTATATTTATCACGGGGCGGCGATACCACACATGGCGTTACAAGGATGGGTCCAAGACTTGACCCTGCTACATTTTTTATCTTTGATTTCTTTTGTTTCTAACCTCCTCAAAGATATCAGGAGTTGTATATAGTGTGCCGTAATTTGGGAATGACTGTACAATTGGCAATGTGCAAAGGATGATGAAGATGATGGATCAACGAGCTATACAGCACTTTAGTTTGTATGAGAGAACCTTGATAGGTTGTCACTTTAGGACTCATTATCCAATTATGACATTGATGTCTATTTTGTTTGTCTTTACTGCGTGATATATATGCCGAATGGTTAAGTCGGATAAAGGAAGAGGAGATAGCTGCATAGCTATGTGTGCGTGTGACTATGCAGTCAAGTTTTGGGCTAGCCGTGGTATGATCTGTTGAGACTCAAGTTGTCTGGAAATGGTCGTTTCTATTCTTGATAACTTTACTAGAACACTCGGACTTATTGCTGAACAAATCTAGATCCACGTCTTTTTAGTATTAGTGCTTGGTGATTTCACTTGCAAAGTAGAGTATTGACAAATTCTTTGTATGTGATGCAAAAGTGAGGGATCACACATTACCTTCTATAACTATGTGATGAGATTATGTGCAATAGTTGGCGGAAAGAGAATGTGTTCCCCTTTCCCATCGTCTATATGGCTGTGTCGAACAAATCGCACAAGATCACCCCAATCTGCTTGGTAAAAGCTCCAGTATAATTCGGTCACGTAGTTGCATAGAGAGAGAAGGGTTGAAAGATAAAAAGAAAAGCATTCATCATGATAACGGCACCCTAAATACAGACAAAGAGCAGGTTTGAAGAACCATTGCATTACTTTTTGGTAGCCCCATATGCACCTCCCAAAGAGATCAAGGCGCAGAGGATTGCCCCGAAGCCCAGTCATGCGGCCAAGTCGGAATCTCCCCCCTGTTTCGTCTTCCGGACTGGCAGCAGCACAGCGTGGTATAAAAAGCCTGCCGCCTTTCCAGGCGAAACTCTAGAAACGAGATCTATCAACAACTGCCACAAGAGATTCCCCCGTAAAACCCTCCCCAAGATGTCAGGCTGCCCTGAGTCGTCTGGTCGTAAACAGCTGGCGGAACAGCCAGAAAAACGGATTTTAGACGATCCGTGTTGCTCTTTTTTCGCTTTTTTCGTTTCAAGCTTAGATAAGATCGGCAACGTTCATGGGCATCTCGTCGACCTGAGTGCTGTAAAAGCTTTCTATCTCACGCAGCATGCGAACGTCATCAGCGGTGACGAAGTTAATGGCGACACCCTTTCGGCCGAAACGACCTCCACGACCAATTCGGTGGATGTAGTTCTCACGGTTGGCGGGGAGATCATAGTTGATGACCAGGGACACCTGCTGGACATCGATACCACGGGCCAGAAGATCAGTGGCGATCAGGACACGAGAAGAACCGGATCGGAACTCCTTCATGATCAGGTCACGCTGAGCCTGGTCCATGTCACCGTGCATGGCGGAGACGGTGAAGTCACGGGCAGTGAGCTTGTCGGTGAGCCAGTCGACCTTTCTGCGGGTGTTGCAGAAGATGACGGCCTGGGTGATGGTGACGGTCTCGTACAAGTCGGAAAGAGTGTCAAGCTTCCACTCCTCCTTCTCAACAGCAATGTAGAACTGCTTGATACCCTCCAGGGTAAGCTCGTCCTTCTTGACAAGAATGCGGACAGGGTCGCGCATGAACTTGGTGGTGACCTCAAGGACGTCCTGGGGCATGGTGGCGGAAAGAAGGACGACCTGGGTGGACTGAGGAAGGAGCTGGAAGATGTCGTAGATCTGCTCAGTGAAACCACGCTAAGTGAGAGAGTTAGCACAAAGAAGAGAAAATATGAGAATAGAAGTTTCTTACAGAAAGCATCTCATCGGCCTCGTCGAGAACGAACATCTTCATGCTGTCGGTCTTGAGGAAACGACGCTGGATCATGTCCTGGACACGACCGGGGGTACCGACAACGACCTGGGGGCCGTCGGCGAGGGCCTTCATGTCATCACGGACACTGGTACCACCAATGCAGGCGTGGCACTCAATGTTCATGAAGTCGCCAATAGCGACGACAACCTTCTGAATCTGCTGAGCAAGCTCACGGGTGGGGGCAAGGATCAGAGCCTGGCAAGCCTTGAGGTTGGTGTCGATCTTCTGGAGGACAGAGATAGAGAAGGTGGCGGTCTTTCCAGTACCGGACTGGGCCTGGGCGATGACATCGTGACCCTTGATGACGGGCATGATAGCACGCTGCTGAATAGCAGAGGGGCGCTCGAAACCGTAGGCGTAGACTGGGCGATATTGTGAGCGGGTTGTTGGATATACAGGATAAGTCGCTGGGGACACTTACTGCCTCGGAGGAGCTCAGACTTGAGGTTCATGTCATCGAAGGAGTCGACGGTCCTGTTTCTTTGGTTAGTTGAGAAGCATAGACACAAGCGATACTTTACTCACTCGTCATAGTTAGTCTCAATCTGTGTCTCAGGGACATCCTCAAGACCCTTGTCAGCCATGATTGCGGTTGAGGCTTTTGAAAATCTAGATCAAGCTCGGCTCGACCTAGAAGTGATAAATCGCGGGGTGAAGGAAGCGAAAAAAAAGAGGGCAGAACTTCGACTGAAGACTGCGCCTGGTGATCGTTTGTTTGAAAGGAAAGCTGGTATCGACTAGACTCGGGATTCTCAAAGAAAGAGAATCAACAGAAATCTAGGATGGAGATTGATATTTGTGTTGTTCCTGGTGAATGGAGTATGAAGGAGAAGAGAGAAAAAAAGTCGAATGAGGGGCGGCCGTGGAGGCAGTATTTTTTTTTCTTTCTTGCCCACCCGCTTACCTCAAACTGCGCACTGGCCAATCAGACAAGGTTTTGGCGGGGCATCCTCGGATTAGGGTACATTGGGCCGACTTGTGCTGCCCTCGATTTGCGTTTGGCTTGCCTAGCCTTGCTTGGAGTCATCAGTACCAGGCAGCTGGGGGGCACTCACTCGCTCACCAAGAGTCAGCAGCGGGCGAGTAATTTTCATTTTTCTGCCACTGTAACCTGGTTTTTTCTTCCTCACTGACTCTTTTTTTTCTGTAGGTAGTCGACTGTACAGGCATCCATCCCACCTTGGATGCCCCGCAGAAAAAAATGTGCCCCTCCACCCTACGCATCACCCCGCCACCTACGCTGCCACGACAGTAAGCTTTTGATGTTTCTAACGACAAAGTTGTTGTGGTTGAGACTTTCGTCATGCTATTGTTATTTATTGAGAATTGTATATGTTGCTATCAGAACTCTTATACTAACTACTCTACTAGATAGTTAGAGATGTAACAGAATCCCTGTCAAGGTACTCAGTGAGATACAGAGGCAGGCGCACAAAGGAGCAGAAACTTAAACAAAGCATATCTACTACATATCTACTACTTCTAGGGCTTCTGAAAAAATGTATTTATTAAAGAGTAGTTTCAGACATGATTCAAATCTTAATGTGTATAGTAAGGGAATAAATCTTCAAATAAATCTTCAGGGGCAAACTCACGCAACTTTCCGTTCAAGCAAGAATTATTCTGCAGTGTACCTACCTATGTAACTCTAGTCTGATATTGGGCTTTTCCATGGCTGCACCCATTCATTCCTCAGCCGATTTTTCTTTCGCCCTGCGCACTAAAAAATTGACATACAACATCCGACTGATCCATCGCAATAACTGCAGCAAAATTGTACTGGTGACTGGGTAAATTTGTACTGTATCGCATCGCACCATGTACTATACTGTTCGTTCCATTCTCCACCACTAGCTTATCTTCTTCCTATTCCACCCTTCTCAGCCAAACCTTGTCCTTTGCACCTCTTATACACAGTGACAGTGGCACGCAACTTCATCCACCGAAAAAAGATGCCATCGGCCATTCCTGATAATGGCACTCGCCAATATAATTCGCTGTGTGATAGGACGAATGACCACTCTGAGTCAACTCTTCAAAGTGACTCAATCCCTCCCCATCCTCTAGGACTCAAGCCTCTAGGCAACCAGTACCTCTTTACAGGCCGTAATGCTAGGCGGTCAATCGGAGCATGGAGGCTTCTCCCAGACGAAGTCGTCTCGCTTGTGTTTGAGCAGTTTGACGCTGAGGCCCTGCTGAAGCTTGGACACACATGCAAGTTTTTCTATGCTTTTTGCCACTCAGATGAATTTTGGAAACCCATATTCTTGCAGTAAGTTCGCTTGACTCATGAACTCATACATCCTGAGGTGTCAATGGAGCGGCAACTAAACTTAATCAAGGTCACCACCAAAGGATAGCAAGGATATTCGATGGCAAGGGTCATGGAGGTCAACTGTTCTAGGACTCCCAAGTGACCAACAAATCAGTATCGACTGCAGCAACGTCTTCTCAGATGTCCTCCACCGGCCATTTGCTTGCAGTCATGTCATCCTGTCCCAGTTCACCTCAAATATTCCCAAGGCAAACCAGATCCGCCGCTTGGAGAATTTAACCTACGACCAGTATGCCGAAAAGTGGACTGAACAGCCATTCATCCTCACCAAGTGCATCCAGGAATGGCCAGTATTCAGCGGATGGACTATTGATAGCTTACTTGAGAAGTATGCCAATATCGACTTCCGCGCCGAGGCTGTGGATTGGCCGTTTGCAACCTACTATAACTACATGAAGAACAATAGAGACGAGAGTCCTCTGTATCTGTTTGATCGTAGGTTTGTGGAGAAGATGGGCTTACGGCTGGCCGAGAAGGAAAACTCGGCATACTGGAAACCGGAGTGCTTTGGGCCTGACTTGTTCGAGGTTCTTGGGGATGAACGGCCTGCCCATCGTTGGCTAATTGTTGGTCCCGAGCGAAGTGGTTCAACCTTCCATAAAGACCCCAACGCGACAAGTGCATGGAACGCTGTGATCCAGGGGAGCAAGTACTGGATCATGTTCCCTCCCACAACACAGGTTCCCGGAGTCTACGTCTCCGAAGACAGCAGTGAAGTAACTAGTCCCCTCAGCATAGCTGAATGGCTCCTCACCTTCCATGAAGAAGCACGCCAGCTTCCCGATTGCATCGAAGGCATCTGCGAGGCGGGCGAGATCCTGCATGTTCCAAGTGGATGGTGGCATCTGGTAGTCAACCTCGAGAGTGGCATTGCTCTTACACAGAATTTCGTGCCGCAGAGCTTGAACCTTTTGTCAGAAGTCGTTTCCTTCCTCCGGGATAAGGCTGATCAGGTCAGTGGTTTTGACGACAAGGTTACGAACCCATCTGGACTTTTCATGGAGAGGATGAAGAGTAGCTATCCGGAAGTCCTTGAGAAAGCACTGGATCTGGCGGACAAAAAGAGCGGAAAGAAGCGCAAATGGGATGCTGCTGTTGGCGCAGCAGATGACGAGCAGCAGAGTGGAGGCGGTGGTTTCAGCTTTGGGTTTGGAGGTGACGACGACGATGAGATACCCTAGGAACAGAGGCGCCCCTTTTCTAGCCTCGTTGCTTCGGTTGCCAATCCGTAGATAATTTGTGCTTTTTAGCGATATAGACTATAGACCAAGAGGCGAAATTGAAGAGAACATGCATCACAGTCCATCTACATCCGGTATTTGAGCACAGCCGTGTTGATCCATTTAGTTACCACTCCTAATTTTCATAAACTCGCCAAGGTTGATAGACATGGAGTTGGAAGGTGATAATCAGTCAAGGTTAAACGGATGATCTGACGAAGAAGCATCAATCAATGTCTGGTAGCTGTCAAATAAATTCTGCTTTTTCCAATACGTCACGCTATAGTGTAGCTGGCATAAATATATATATTCCATTATGAGAACAAGCCGTTGGAGAAGCTGAAGCCTGGAAACTTCTCGACAAGCCAGGAGCACCAGAAACGATGGTGTTGAATACCCGCAGCTCGCTAGTTGCACTAGACATGGGGGTCTATCCAATCACAATTCGCAGAATGTGACAGGTCAGGCTTGGACTCTTGATTGCTTCAAAGCCCAGCGACTAAATTTAGGTTTCTGTGCATAAACAAGGCATCCTCAGTGATTAGTCCAGATGTAAGATGTGAGATACACACACAAAATGTGTTACCCATTTGATGACGCTGTTCGGCCAAAGGCTGAGCCTCTCGTTCGCCTTTGCTGATGCGATTGGTCTCAGATTCAGCCAAGTCATTAGACCAGGGGGGCTTGTGATACTCTCTTTGCTTTTGATCGAGAAGATTTCTTTTCATGGTGACCTAGTCACAATTGCAAATGAAAACATTTTCTGTGAGTATTCATTTGAGACATATTTGCTATAATGTATGCTTTCAGTGTGAACGTTTTAGTAAATAATACAGTAGGTACTCTTTGAGTGTATATGAATCACATGCTGCTCTGTACGATGTCGTTAAATGCCTGTATAAGGCTGGGCTTACTTGGCTGGACTACAGTAGTTCCCAGCGCCACCACGATGAATGAGAAAGTGCCAAGGTAGCAAACCGGGCTTGATTAAGGTGACACCTATAGTCGTGTTGAGAGAGAGGCGTTTGTTGTATCTAAACCCCGGGTTCATGTCTTTCAGCCCACTCACCACTTTCAAGCCGTGATTACCTGGCAGTACTTTCTGATTATAGAACACTCTATAGCTGCGTATCCATCGGCATATCCGTTATGTAAGGCTCATTTTGACGTGAGACCTTAAATTTACCTGCAATTATGTATGTCTTTACTAACAAAGACCATACTAATGGACCTCTTGTTGTTTCCGAAACACGATCTGAATCAGTCCGCCCCTAATTAACGGATCGAGCTCAGCTAACTTACCTGTCATCAAGCTGCCTACGGCCCCCTGGCCCAACCACTGGAGCTGATTCACATCCTTCTAGAGCTTAGCACACCCTCTCCCTGAGCGAGCTGGAAGTCTCCCCGGGGCCCGTGTTCTATGGTAATCCCCACTTCCGCTTCCCGTCCGGGCCCTCCACCTTTCCATAATGGACATGGGCTACCCAATGCTGCATCATCTCCCATCCATCTCCTCCTCCTTTTCACCGTTCGTTGTACAGTACTATAATCTTTTTGCTTGAATGCGCTTGCGCTTCGCTTCTCTTTGCTTTCACTTTTGTTGCATCGTCTCTCTGATTCTTGTCTTCTCATTCTTCTTCTCCTTGGTTTGGCTTCTGTTGTCATATCTTTTAATCTGTAAGTACAAGACACTCCTTTGTCTGGCCTGGACTGGGCTCTTTGTCATGGATGTCCCCATACTCTTTCTATCCACTATCCATCTACCCATCTGTCCCTTCTTCAGTTCCTCCACGTTACCGGTAATCACATCCCCGATCCAAGCTAACAGAAGACGGCACAGCCTCTCTCACCTTCTTGTTCTTCTTTTGCCAGCATACAACTATACTGTCTCGAACTCTACCGAACAACGTTGCTCTTTCCATCAGATCCACACGAGCTCAGACCCCTGTTGCGCTATTGCGAGTCTCGTCTTGCTCCAGCCTGAGCTATCCCTAGCTTCGACTTTTCCCGTTCGAAATCTAATAGGATAACTGTTTGGCAATCATGGTTTCTGACGAGCACTTCGAGATGTGCTTGCCTGTCCTGCAGGATGCCACATTGGAAGACGAGGACAAAACAGACAGGTTGGAGGAGCTCTTCCGCAAGGAGACCAATCTCACCGGCACTTCTCTTGACAATGCAATATTGGACGCCCTCTGGCGCTATCGCGATAGCGGAGGCTCATCAGCATCGCCGCCTCCCATAAGACCGGCAATACTGCGACGTCCCTCTCCTGCCTCCTGGCGTGGCTCACCAACACCCATGTCAGGCTCTCCCAGACTCGCCGTGAGCCCCCTCGCTCCACCAGGATTTGTTCCATCAACCTTTGGCAGGACTATATCCTCGACAGTCTCACCATTCTCCTCGCCCCGCGCTTCACCGCGTATGGCTCTGGCAACACCTGTCATTCCTCATAGTCCAAACCTGAATGCGTATGAATTTGCGAGTGATCCAACCCCGGCCACCGAGATCTTGGGAGAATACCAGACCGAGAACGTTGAATGGCTTGTTAGCGATGATGCTGCTAGTGTAACTTCGTCTGTCAGCACCCCAAGCGCCCTGAATGCTGCTGCCCCGGAGTTCTCCTCCATGACGGCGCAGTCAGCTGATATGTCTCCTTACGACATGCTGCGTTCCATCCTCGGACAAACCAAGACGGACGATGAGATCGAAGCTGCTCTGGCACAGAATGGCTACGATCTCAGCGCGACCATTGTCTCATTTATGGAAAGTCAGACCGGAGATAATCAACCGGGTGGTGTTTCACTGGAGGAACCCAAAAATGTCTTGATTGGAAAGTCGGTCGACCGTCCTTCTACACCTCTTGGACAACAAAAGTCCGGGGTTATCTGCAAGTTCTACATGTCCACCGGGCAGTGCTTGCGTGCCGACTGTAGATTCAGTCACGATCTCAGTAACCACTTGTGCAAGTAAGTATTTATGCGCTATTCTTTCAGGGAACATTTCGGCTGACAGTTCATTTTAGATATTGGGTAATGGGCAATTGCTTGGCTGGAGAGACATGCATCTTTTCGCACGACCCTACCAAACTTATGAACAAGCTTGCGCTCGATGGCGCCAGCACGCCACCATCAAAACAAGGGGGCTTACAGCTAGGAGATCTTAACTCGTTCCCCTCGCTCCGACCTGGCACCCCGGATCATTTGAGTGGTTTCGCTGGCAGCAACAGCTTTCCAGGCGTAGGAATAACACCGCCACCGGGCTTGAAGCATTTCCACGGAACTTCCAGTCCTCGCGCCCGATCCCGTCCTGGCAGTCGGCATCAGACCAGGGAGCCCGATATCTCGGCACCTGCTCTGGATGACAATGATGCATTTCCTTCGCTAGGTTCTGCTTCGATGAAGCAGGGCAAGAAGCATCACGGCAAGCGAGGCGGACATGGTCACGGACATAAGGAGAACATGGCCCCCAATTCACTAGCCGATATTGTGAAGATGTCACCCTCCCCCACCCCTGTTCGTCCCGAACTTAAGAAAATGGGACGTAACGGGAGCTCAACAGTTGCACGAAATGGAGAGAACAGTCCTGCTGCTCAAGCAATCCCTAGTCCCAAGCATGTCCCGTGGTTGGAGACTGGCGAGCGTGCCAACAAGGCATATTTGAAGGCGCGCCAAGAAGCTCTCAAGCATGGCGGCCTTCGCAACAAGTTTCTGCAAAGGTATGTTCTCTCGGTGGAAGAAAAAATTGTAATGCATAGGCTGACTCGATATTATAGCGCTGCGCAGGCGTGGAATCGCAATGACGCCAGGGCTGCTAAGGCGCTCAGTCTGCGAGGACAAAGCGAGAACGATCTTATGCGCAAGGCTCATCGCGAAGCCGCAAGGGAATTGTACGAAGAGCGCAACAAGGACAACTCCCAAGGCCTTGAGCTATACGTCGACCTTCATGGACTTCATCCTGAGGAGGCTGTCGAGTATCTCGAAAAGATTCTGATGGAAAACAGCCGAGAATCGCAGCCCATTTATGCCATCACGGGTTCTGGACACCATAGTAAGAACGGCAAGGACAAGGTTGGCAGAGCGGTCCGCAACTTTCTCAACGAGTGGAGGTATGCGTACCGTGAGTTTTCAGTCCCTGGAGACCGTAACAACATGGGAGGCATTCTCGGAATCGATGCTCGCAGTTGGGACAAGTCCCTCGCAAAGGACGGAGAAGGCGAGGACGACAAGCAAGAGGTGGATATCCTGAGTCAGGGCGTCGAAATCGGCGACGGCAAGGTCAGGCTCTTGGTGCGTGATCCCCCCAAGGGTCCTAGCGGTCGTCGATGACGATGCAAGACTAAAATAGAAGAAAGCAGTAAAATCAGACACAGTTCTATAACAAGCTGTATATTTTTATGTGATTGTCTACTGTAGTGTCAAGAGCTTGATAACTGGCATAATGTTCACCATCAGTCTCGTCTTACTTGTAATGAACAAGGTTGTAACGAATACGGTAAGAAACGACCGAGTTTATTTGACAATCTAGCACAACTCGCCCCATCTCAAATAAGGACGTGCTTAGTCGTTCATTAAAGACGATATATTTATCCGCTATGATATGTCAAGTAAAGCTCAGAGGCTACAGTTACATACCTTATAATGCTGCAAGTTTCGAGTCTGACAGACATCTCTGTCTACTAGACGGAATAGGCATAGTGACATGCTTGGTGGGGCCGCTCCTGCATGGGATTGCTGACACTAGCAACGTCATGTACTATGTACCTTGCGTACGACCCCAAAGACGACAGAAATTATAGCTTTAAACGACATTCATCGCCAAAGGATCTCTTAGAAACATCATCAAATTCGATAAAGTACGTTGGCAAGCCACATTCCGAGCTTCGATAATCGATACAAATTACGAGCCTCTTCATACATAACCCTTGCGCTCCTCAATTGTACCGCTACAGCCTCATTTCCATCCGCGCGTTCCGAATCTTACATACCTACACCAGAATATAGATATGGCCGCATAGTTTATATCATCACAACTCGAACATAACTGCAAACGGAACCCTCCTCAGACCGAACATGCCTGCGGACTATAACTCGGCCGCCCGGGCCCTTGCGCTCTCTCCGGATCGCGACTCCTCTCCCTCGCCAACCCGGCCGCCCTGGTCCGCCACATCGTCGAGCCGCCGTCTATCGAATCCCCTCATGGGCCGTCGCCGTGCGAGCAGTGGTTATGCTGGCGGCAGTAGAACGAGCTTCGTGCGTCGCATTTGGGGTTCGGTCAATTTGCTCGGCGAGCAGGTCTTCAAGGTGTATTTGCGCTTGTCGCCTCTTCAAAGGATCCTCGCTCTCGCAGGCGTTGTAGCTGTGGGTGTACTTGGCATTCTGGCAATAGTATACTCGCATGTCTTTTTCAAATGGCTCGAACCAAAAGCTGAAGCGTGGCGCGCTCTTCCGGGCGGTTGGATACTGGCTTTCCTTCTCGTCTTTGTCACTTCATTCCCGCCAATTGTTGGATACTCGACTGCCAGCACCATTGCGGGCTTCGTCTATGGATTTCCCCTGGGTTGGCCCATTGTGGCATCAGGATGTATAGCGGGCGCCCTCTGTGCGTTCCTGGCCAGCAGGACCGTCTTGAGCAAGTATGTTGATCGCATGGTTGGACAGGATCATCGCTTTGTTGCTCTAGGCCAAGTCCTGCGCCAGGAGGGTATTTGGTATCTTACGGGCATTCGATTCTGCCCCCTGCCATTCAGTCTCAGCAATGGCTTTCTCGCTACCATTCCTAGTATTACACCGCTAGCGTTCACGATCTCTACAGCTCTTTCAAGGTGCGTCCAGAAATTGTACTCGACGTTATACATGCTAATTAGTCCATAGCCCCAAGCTTCTCGTCCACGTTTTTATTGGCAGTCGACTCGCTCTCCTAGCTGAAAAGGGCGATAAGATGTCCGCCGGTAGCAAAGCGATTAACTACCTCAGCATGCTTCTTGGTGGCGCTGTTGGTCTTATTGTAGGCCTTGTCATCTACAGACGCACCATGGCCAGAGCTGAAGAGCTTGCCCAGCAAGAAGGGTTAGACCCTGCTGGCGCATCCGTCGAAGCGGGCGAAGCTGGCTACGTAGACTCCGACAACTCACCTCTCATGGATCCCGAAGATGCAGCTGTCCTTATGTCGGATGACGATATCTCGCTATGGGAACGGGATGACACCGAGGGCAGGTATCATGATGAGGATGAGGATGAAGATGATGAAGACGAAGATACAAATAAGAGAGGGGATCAAAGGGCTTGAGGTGACATCTATTAGGGAGACTTTGCGCATATTTGGCAATGGCAAGGAATATTGGGTTACGTTTTATTCTTAGTCTTATGGATTAGACGGTGTTCTGGATGTTTTACAATAGGTCACGGCTTCTTACTCAATGAAATCATTGAATGATAGAAAAAAAATGATGATACATAAAGCAATTGTTTGTGCTATAAGAGCCAGGTGTGGATATCATGTCGCTGTACTGGAATCAAAGTTTGCAATCAACGTTACTTGCATTGCAGCTCTCTTGCGGCTGCTTCATACCATTCAAATTCAGACATCGCTAGCATCCCAATAAATCAAATGCGCCAACGCCTTCGCTTATGCATTCTTCTTTTGATGCAAACTGAAAAATAAAAACATTGCCAATACTATGGATGGAATCACTGATTCCCTCTGTATTGGTTCATAAACTGCATCGCCTGTTCCATTGGATAGCCAATAAATACAGGCCCCGTGAAAATCATCTGTGGTCCGTTGCTTGTCCCCTTGATCATGTCGGGGTTGATGAAAGTAGGCTGAGGTGGTGTTGTGTGTTGATGGAGTGGTGGAGGAGGACCGTTTTCTTCCTTGGTGGGCGAGAGAGATTGGGGATGTTCCGGTCCTTGGTGCGAGATGTGTACTGATGATGCATCATGGTTCGACGGCATAGATATGCCCATAGCAGCCAGCTTTGTGTGGTCGAAGGGGCATTTGCCAGGCATGTTTTTGGTGGATTCTTGGGCGCTGGGTGTGGTTTGAGCTGAGACTGGCATACAAACTGGCGCCGGTGGTGGTGACATAGGCTGATCATCGCCCTGACCCGAAAGCTCATAGACTGGAATCGATATTCCCCATGGTCTACTAGGGGACTCCCCTACTCGCACCTCCTTGAGTGGTCGATCGAAGTGGCTTTGTCGGTCTCCATCCTCCTGAGTTGGTACCTGAGTGTGGTCGGGATCTGAGTTTACGCTAACAGCTTGTGCCCAGTTCTCAACTCTCTCGTTGGAAGGCTGGGCGACATCACTTGGTCGGTTCGGATCGTCCTCCGCTTCAGGCAACATTGGTGCATGCAACTGGCCCAAGCCCTCAATCATGCTCACGATGTCGCCATATTTAGAATCTATCTTCTTCTGATCTTCGTCACGCTGGTACCGGCGGAGGCAAACTTCATGGCTGCGAGGGAGTTCATGCTTATGCGTCTCGACATAGTGGGCGATCTCCTGTGCAGAGTGCTTATCCATGTAGCGGATGGGACACTTGATGGCTGAGGACACATTTGTGCGAGCTTGCTGAGATGCAGATTCTTCGTACATGGCTGCGCAGATGGGGTCCGCCGAGTGGTGCGGAGTGGTGTCCTGCGCATCATCATCGTGGGCCCCAGAGCCGCTGGCCGTGGCGGGCTTGGAGAACGGGCATTGAAGATGGCCCTTCTTTCCTTGGACCGTGAAGTCTTGTTCTAGCGCGGTCGACATGGAGGTGGCTACGTGGGAAAGTTGCGACTCAGTCTCGCGGCTAGAGGCAGTGGTTTTACTCGCTTCACCAAGCGAGGCAAGCTGATTAGCTACTCGACGTCCGTCACGGATGACGAGGGCAAGCTGATGTTGGGAGCCGGAGCTGTACGAGCTTGGCAGAGGTAGAGGAACAGGTAATGAATTATCAAGAGGTGTATTTGGAGGTATCTGGAGCTTTGCCAGGGTATCGGCTATTTCAGGCGCGGCCGGAGCATATTTGTCAGCCAGATATTGGAACTGTTTTTGGCTTCGAGTTAGCGACGAATCCATGGTATGTTTTCTTTGAAGTGAAGAGTAAACAAAGATAGTGTCATGTATCAGAAAATGTAGTTTGTCAATCTCGGCATCAGGTTCATTCAGCCTGATGCTCTTGATCTAGAGCTAAGATAATCATCATATTGACTTGGGAGGGGAAGACGCTCGACAGCTCCGCTCCGGTATCGCCGAAACGATGTTTGGAGCTTGCGCGGCCAAGGAAGAGAGCCAAGGGGAAAGCCGGGCTGTGTGACAGTGTCGATGGCCACTAGGGAAATATGCAGTGTTGGTTTTCTTACCTGTTCATGAGCAAAGCGTAACTTGTGCTCCAAGACAGTCTTTCGATCTGTCAAGGTCTGAACTTCATCAGCAAGGGCGTTAAAAGCATCTGCCAACGTATGCGCAAGATGAAGATATGCCATGCCCTTGGCTGTGAGTTGTTATGGGAAGGAAGAAAGGAAAAGAAAGTAAATAAAAAGAGGAAGGGGGCCAATATTTATTGAAAGAGAAGGAAAACGGAAGAGATTTGCGAGATCCAGAACGCAAAGCTGTTGCTGGAGCAAGGCAACATCAAAGTGGAGAGGACAGCAAGATTCGGATAATGATTGGTTTGACCTGGTCTTTTATGCTGTTAGTGGATGTGATGGGTGGGTATGCACCTAAAAGTTAGGGTCCGTTTAGAGGATGCGGTGCCCGTGCCCGCTGCCTGGCTTTATGAGCTAGGTACCTACGATCGATGGTTTGTTGATTTTTAGCCGCGAATCGACTCGCATCTTAAAGCGTAGGTATCTATGAGCCGCAGTTGATTCAGGATTAAGACATTATGATGGTGCTTTGACAGAATGCAGCATATGTAATGCATTTTTTCAAGACAACACTTACAACTTTGACACATGCAGCTTGATCATGATCAATGTCTCAGAATAGTCTAAGACATCAGCGGTTTAATGGTGGAGCTGTTGGAGATGAGCACCACCAGCCGAGGCATGGGCTTACCCTGTATGTTCCTTTTGTTAGATAGATCGCATATTTATGAGTTGACGCATCTTGGAGCATATCAATAAGAATGAACTGAGGAATTTGTATGTAGTCGTTCTTCCATGACCTTGCGTATGCAATCCAGGCCGCCATATACCTATGTTTGCTGCGTTGTTAATGTAAAGATACTAGAATTACCTATAGTAGAAAATGAGGTCAATTTGCGTGCTGAACATCACTTGTTTTGCCAGTTTCAAGCGTTTGTTTGTGTGAAATAAAACATGGAAGAACCATATCATTGATCTGTCTGACCTCCCCGAAGTTATTCTAAATTATCTATTTTGCCAAAGTTGACAATAACGGGCAGGTGCTCGGTTGATAAGAACAGCATGTGTCTACATGGACCTATCAACCCCGCCATCACCCAGGGCCAATTCTATCATCAGCATCATCTTTCTTAGTTGTCGCCAACATCATGTCTACGCCCGATATCTTATCTATTCCTTCTGCGGAGATCATTAGCAGCAAATCTCATATCCTGCCAGGGCAATTGCACGTTACGGAGTTCTTCTTCAAAGTCCCGCTCGACTATACGGATGCTGACAGCGGTATATGCACCAAGCTGTTTGCTCGCCGAGTCAGAAAGCATGATGTTCCCATCTTCCCACCCGATGACGATGATAACGAAAAAAAGCCCAAGTACGAAAATGGGGAGGCTCCCAAACCATATATGGTCTATCTCGAGGGCGGCCCCGGCTTTGGCAACCGTGAACCACAGGACCATCCCCTTACCAGTCACGCTTTGGCAAGGGGATACCAACTTCTTCTGCTCGATCATCGTGGTGTTGGGCTGAGCTCGCCAGTCTCTGCTGAGGTACTCAAACAGTTTTCCCCAGATGTCCAAACACGTGCCAACTTTCTCGGCCTCATGCGTCAAGACAACACGGTTCGTGACTGTGAAGCTGTCCGCAAATGCCTTACCGCCTCCTGGCCTGCTTCCAAGCAGGCATGGTCCATTTTTGGACAATCTTATGGAGGATTTGTTTCCTTATCCTACCTTTCGATGCACCCAGAGGGCCTGCGCGAAGTCTTTCTCACTGGCGGACTGGCCCCGGTGGGTAAGAAGCCTGATACAGTGTATGAGGCTACTTTTCGCAGGGTTATGGAACGCAATGAGCAATACTATGAGAAATTCCCAGAAGATGTAGAAAACGTCCGTCAAATTGCTGGTTTTATCGAAAGCCAAGGAGGGAAAGTCCCGTTACCTTCAGGAGGCGTCCTTACAGTCCCCCGACTCTTGACAATGGGCATCTCCTTTGGGGGACACGGAGGCTTCGATTCAGTCCACTCGACAATTTTGACACTGAAAACCTCTTTGGATTTCTTTGGATTCTTTAATAGAGCATCTCTGGTACCACTAGAAGGCGGGATCCCCTTTGATACTAACATCATTTATGCCATTCTCCACGAGGCCATCTATTGTGATGGTCCTGGCGTAGCATCGCGCTGGTCAGCAAATGGTGTTGGTAAATCTCTCGAAGCCTTTAGCTGGCTTAACAGCGACTTCTCTACTGCTTCAACCAGTGGACCTCTTTACTTTTCTGGTGAAATGGTCTTTCCTTTTCACTTTGAGACGTATCCAGAGCTCCAAATGCTTCGCGAGGAGGCTGAACTGATAGCCAACCGCGAGGACTGGCCTGCACTATACGACCAGGGGAAGCTCCGCAAGAACAAGGTTCCTGTATATGCTGCATCGTACGTCGAGGACATGTATGTCGACTACGACTTTGCCAGAGACACAGCCAAGCTGGTCAAGGGTACAAAGACCTTTGAGACGAACGTCATGTACCACTCAGCTTTGAGGGCAAAAGCAGATGAGGTTTTGCATCAGCTTTTTAGCCTGAGAGATGATGTTATTGATTAGATGGTATGTACGGCTGTACACAACTAGGGCAAATGCCTCTACCACGAATGAATGATGAATTGACGGATATGGAACTTATTCCCCTTCAGAAATCATAGCCTCTGACGCCTCTACGGTTGCTTATTGTTCATTGTGATACTCGAACCCTCCTTTCGCCCGTGATAGTACCAGCCTACTGGGTAGCAGAAAAGTTGACCTCCTAAGTCTTAGGTTACAAAAACAAACAGCCTAAAGAGCGGAGTCTAAGTAGCATAAGCCGATCTAATAATTTCGTCTCTTATGGCTTCAGCGGCCAAGTTTTCTGATACCCTGAGGCCAGCATAAACCCTGGACAAAAGCATATTCGATCTAAAAAATCAACTTACCACACTTAGTGGTGACGGTTGGGTCTGCTATGTGCAGGTGGACGTCGTCCTAGATGCTGCAGTTCGTCCTCATAGGCCGAAGTATGAGTAGCCTCCATCGAAGGCAGATCCGCCATTGGCTGAGAATGCCTCATCACGGTCTCTCTCAAGATAGTAGCAGCCAGCTCCGGATTGCTCACTAGGAACTCGCTCGTTTCCTCAGGATAGCGCTTCCACAGCAGTGGCTGTAGAAAACCCACACGTGCCATGACCATCTTGAGCAGCTCGTCCACTTCTGGAACGCTGTGATAGAGCTTCCTGCATAGATGCATCATATCCGGCTGTGCAGCGTCCCAGCCTGCCGTCTCGAGCATATCGACACATGAGCGCATCACAGTCTTTCGAAAGTCATCCATGAGGAAACGGTTTGCGCAGATGTAGACGTCGAGATGGAGCTCATATGCCAGGAACCACGTCCGTAGATCCTCGCCTGTGATGCGTTCAGGTTGTTCTTGTAGAGATGCTAATGTAGCCATCGCAGCAGGAGGGATCATGGCCCCAGGAGGCGGCATACCACGCCTGGGCCCTGCTCGAACATAAGGTAAAGGCACATGGCTGTTGACGTCGCGAGACCGATTGGCGCCGCACTGCCAACATCTCGTGAAATCACGCCTTGCGAGGCACCGAGGGCAAGGACATCCAGGTCGATGGCGGCCTGGTTGCTTATCCTGGCCCTCGTCGAGCTCGGTAGCTCTAGCTTGTCGTCGACGTCGACGCCGCCATGAAGAATTCGATGTCCCTGAGCTGGAACTACTGCTTGACGAGCTCGAATCTGAAGCTTCCGCTTGTTCTGAGGCTACTTCAATAGCTTTGCCTTTGTCGACACCGGCTTCTACTTATGGATGAGCACTTGAGTCTGGAGGCATAAAACTGGATCTCTTGACTTACCCAGCACACTCGCTGCTGGTCTGATAGGCTCAAAGGTGCCTTCGTACAAGAAGGCGACTAAGAAATGGAAGACTGCAGGATCCTCCTCCGGCAAGTCAATGATTTGATCGCTTGCTTCCCTGAAATTCCCGCAAAGAGCCTTTTGAAACCACCCAGCCTGAAGGAGAATGTCTCTGTGGACCTAGAATCGACTGTCAGCCTAGTGACGCCTGAGTTGGTCGCTTTAACCTACGTAAAATGTTTGGATATTATTTATAGGGCCGACTCGTAGTGGTATAGGCGGACGGGAATACCGTCCATCTGCCGAACTGACCCAGAGATCCTCTGTCGTGCTGGGCACCTTGCCTTCTGTCTCATCCTGGTAATGTGTCTGTATCACGATGGGTGGAGGAACGCTTGTAGCATCAGCCGGAGTGTGTTCTGTAATGGCTGAACCAGCAGATTCGGCATTTTCGGCATTTTCGGCATTTTCGGCCATAACAACTTTATTAGAATGTCCGATTTATAGACGGGAAGCTATTGTGGTGGAAATAAGGATATCTGATGAGAAGGCGTGAGAAGCGCGAAACTAGGCTTTGGAGATGTTAATCATGCGAATTGTAGCCGGAGCAGGAAATAGGCAGACAGACAGGCAGGCACCTTAGTAGGCATAACATTGACTTAGTACATGCACCACGCAGACGTCTGCAGACCATCCCATATTGGCCAGAAACAGCCAACGGCATGGCATGTCAAACATGTGGGTGGACAATAGCTGCCAATTGCAAGCTGCAGCACCCCAGCCTTTTCTTTCGGCTGACCTGCAGCGGTACAAGCGCTTGGCTGAGATAAGACATGGCCTCTTACAAGTTACGAGAGTCTGGCCTGAATTGCTAAAAGTGACTTACTAATTGTCTTCCATGCCCCAGGGGATTAGACAGATTGACCGCTGAGAGCATAAGAGACAAAATTATTAGGGCAGCTTATGCTGCTTAGATTAGGCTACTTAGACAACTCATTTTTATACCCCAAGTCTTATGAGGCCAACTTTGCTGCAACCAGCGGCTAATTCTCTGACACCTGCTGCCATCTAGATAGGTAGATGGTAACCAATGATTGCCAAGTTGATGCCTTTATCATTTTTTTTTTTTTTGAAACCTCATTGAGGTTTGATCCTATGGATTGTCTGGTTGATCCATTTTATAGGGCAAATTGATATCATACCTAGTTACACGCTGATCGATTTCATGTAGCGCTTAAAAGTCATGCGTGAGTAGAAACCCAGTTTGTTTAAGACTGCATAACATAAAGTGATTCTAGGCACCAGGATTATTCTTCTAGGGAAACAAAAACATTTATGAGACAATTTTGTTGTGTTTCATTCTGTGTACTTATTTGGATAGATGCCTGAGTCTTCCAAGCACACCCTAGTACTCAAGCGAACATTATAAGACAAGCCGCCTCTCAGTCAGTTCAGTAGAATGTATAAACTGGACTACCTACCTACCTTAGTACTAATATATATATACAGCAGCTAGTTATAACCAACTGTAAAAAAGAGGAAACTACTAATATCCATTCCCCTATCTATATGTAGCTGTTTAAAATGATATAAATGAGAAACCTTACCGGAATACGAACGACTGATTCATGGAAACAAAAACACATCATTCACGACAAGCCAGCAGGAGCACCCGCTTACTGCACTTATGCCAAGCGAGTATTCGCAAAGGAACGCAAACTTAACAGACGAAGCGCAAAGCAGATCATCTCCGTCATCGCAAGACACAAGGATCTGCTATTTTGGTCTGATCTTATCTTACTCCGGGAACTCTTCGAAACGAAGGAGAAAGGCCATCTTCTCCCAGACCTCGGCGCATGAATTCCTCTTACACCCCTGTGGAGAAGCAACATCAAGACGTATTGGCCTAATGGACGAGCCTGCTTGAAATTAGAGGTGTTGTTGCCTGTTGATGAAAGAAAGAAAGCAAGACTGGGACGAATCAAGATTTGGGAAAGCTCGAGTCTAGTTAGGGAACATATTTTAGACTAGACTTTTATATCACTTATTATTACTTATTCTTCACATCCTAAGCTTAGGACTAAAGTCGGCTGTTGACCTCGAGATGAACTCCTCGTCTCTTGACACTAGATATGGTAAAACCGACTCTTGGCTTCACATACCGATTTTTGAGGCATACGGTTTCTATTCCGATACCGAACACTAGCTTATTTCTCATGCTGTATTTCATGTCAGGAGATTGTAGAGAAACTGGCCTCGTCACGATTCACCTGTGCACTCTCCTGACGCACGTAGACTACTCCTCATCTATCTCCGCTTGCATCTGAACTTCTTCGAGAACGAATGTTAGTTTTACCAAGTAAAATATATGTGATTGACTCACTCCAGATCTTGCTCGCAGCGTCAGCTATGACCTTTGCCTTGATGAGTAGCTTCTCTTCATATTTCTCTTCATCCTTTCCTTTGAGACGGATCTTGTTTGGTTGTGCCTGGACAAATCAGTATTTCTCATCGGATAGAATTCAAGATTTGTAGTTGGGTTGAGATACTAACCTGCATCAACACTGGGAGCAGCTCTGTAGGATCTGCATTTGCGATTGTTGCTACTGTACGAAAACCGTTCTCCCAGAATACACGTCTGCGAAATGTTAGCAACACTGGTTGTCATTGAAGCAAGGTACACCTACGCTGTCCGGCTTTTGATAAAGGGAATCTTTGCCAAAGCCAGTAGGTCAGCTCTTGCACCAGCCACAAGACGATCAGAAAAATGGTCAAGGGCTGCAGCCATCACTCTATAAACATATTAGTAACGCAATTGATAAAATCCAAGGCGACGCACCCCCAGCTCATTTGTTCACAAAACTTGATCATTCCAGCAGCAAACCCTTGACAAGTTTGTGAAAGGTTTTGGACCATTCCACGAGGCACGTCGTATTTGCGTGCGACTATATGAATGGGGACTTCATTACACAGATCACGCAACTGGAGAGCTAGATAGAAGCGTCGATGCACCCGAGCTATCTGCTTCTCTTCTTGCGTAGTTTCTCGAAGCGTGGCGCCTTGGGCCCTTGTTGACCATTAGTATAAATGTTGCACATCTGCGAGCTGAACTTACAGCTTGAGTATCGTCGTAGGCTTGATACCTAGAAGGCGCAACACCCGCAAACCACTCTCATCCAACCTTTCCATTTCATTTCTGAATACTTGCCAGTTGACCATGACGCCAGACTCTTGGACAGGTGTGAATGTGTATAATACGTGCATCTCCCCATCCATGACAAACGCCTGAAGAGCTCGGCTAAGTTCATCATGGACGAATACACCGTCATCTGGGTCGATGGCGGAGGCCACAATTGCCTTTCCCAATTGTGTCGCTGTGAACATTGACAAAGAATCTTGAGTGATGAAGCCCATGGATTCGATTTCTTCCAGGCTCGAGGTAATGGACTTCTTAACAAATTGGGAGTCATGAGTATGGCTCAACAGCGATTTTGAGAAGTAATCCGATATAGCCTCATGACTTGTTGCCAGACGAATAGATACAACCTCTAGCAGAGCACTGATCATGTTAGCGAAAGGGAGGAATTAGTCAAGGGAAGGACTTGCCGTTGAATACGTCGGTTCTCGGTACTCAAGCAGCTCGCGACTGGTGGCAACTCGGCGTTCATGAGCTCTACAACCTGCTCGAGATCATTCTCTCGGCAGCAAAGGTATGTTTCGCCAATGGGCGCCTTGCCTTGCCTTCCTGCACGCCCTCGCATTTGCCTCAACATGGATGGCCCAACAAAGTCACGTCCCATTCGACAGTTGTGAAGAATTACTCTTCTTGCTGGCCTGTACCTGTTAGCAAAGATCTTAGTATTCAAAGGAACAGACTTGCAGATTAATGCCAGCCGCCAAACTACAGGTGGCAACGCAAACGAGCAATGTTCCAGCATCGTACGCCGCCGCGACGAGATCCCTCTCTTCAGCTGTTAAGCCGGCCTATACTGTTAGAGGTGTTTGTAGGACTAATCACTAAAGACGACTTACGTCTGTTATGGTTAGCTTTGAATTTAGACACTGTTAAAAGACTGTTTCGCTTACGGTGAAATGCAACGCCGTAAAGCACGGTTTCTTCTAACACTGGATCGAGTCCAGTATTGAGACTGCGGAGCTCTCCAAGCAGATCCATTCTCCTGTCCACAACATCAATCCTAAGTTCGTGCGGAGCAGGCATGGCTCGACTAATCCATCGTGCATCCGACTCGCACATGCCGCGACTCCCAGCAAAGACAAGAGCTCCGAAGCCAGCAACAGCAGTCTCGCAAGCCAGTGTTACTACTGCGTTTAGCACTGGGTCGCGCAGCTCCTTGTGAGTAGAAGGCTCGATCCGTCGAATGGGTTTCGTCTGTGCCTGTGTTTGTGTAGTCCGACTATTGAGTTGTGCTGCTGTTTTGATGAGACTGCTTGTAGAACCTGCGGGATAAATGTTGCCGTCATACACGAGATGCTCCTCAATGGGAACCGGTCGATACCGAGTTTCATAACAGTGTCCACCAAGCCATTTGGCCATCATGTCCATATTCTGCTTTCATGTTAGAAAATGTAATTTACATGACTGAAGCGAGCGATTGAACGTACTGGAAGAGTAGCACTCATGCCAACGATTTGCACAGATTGTTCGAGGCTGAGCAACTTGGTCGCCATGAGTTCTAGCAGATACCCGCGGTGATCATCATCAATCATGTGTAACTCATCGAGCACAACCGCGCGAAGTTTAGAGATGGAACAATCGTCAATAGCCGTATTCACGAGTGCATTTGCCTTGGAATTGTCAACGGGGCCCCAGCAAGGAGATCGTATAAACCAACCTTCTCCAGTGTGCACACACCGATATCAAAGTCGGCCCAAGTCGCTCGAACTTTGCCACCTCCAAAGAAACCCACGACACGGACTGCATTTTCATCTGCCCGTCGACGCCATATGCGCTTGTCATCATCGATGGCAGTTTCAGGAGCAAACCGCAACCCTTGTACCACATTACGTAGCCAGCGAACTTTCTCTTGAACCAATGCAACATATGGTAATACAAGGAGGGCCTTTGTCCCTTTTTCTTGCAATATTCTCTTGAGCATAAGCACTGGAGGTGTCAGTCAAGCTCACGCGATACCATTTTAAGTCTCACCATCAGCCACAAGGGATTTTCCACCGCCAGTCGGAGCACAATATACAAGGTTTTTCTCCCCTGTCAGGAGTCCGGGCCCTTTGAGGCACGCTTTTTGCCATGGGTATATCTGTTTTATGCCAAGCGAAGCAAAATTATCTACCATTTGCCGTGGTAGGTCATATGAAGGGTGGCTCAAATCAAGCTCGGGATCACGAGAAGAAGTAGGAGTTGCAGCTATGGCTACCCTCTGAGAATACTCAGAAGGCCCGACTCGCTCATCTAGACGAACAATGCGGCTCGCTGAAATTCTAGGAGCAGTCGAGGGAAGGCTAGAGGCTCGTTGAAATTGAACCGTGGTGCGCGATGCAGGCGGAGCTGTTCTATGTTCTTCCCCTGCAATCGACAAGCTCCTTTTGTGTCCAGCGACAGAAGTTGTAGCGAAAGTAGTCTTGTTCTCATGTGTTGTTTGGACACTAGTCGTGTGCATCAAACCTCGCATGCTCTTCATGGTAAAAAAAAGGGGGTAAGAGGACAAGATGAAAAAGAAAGAAATTCGTATCCGTACAAAAAAAGTCAACAAGAGAGAAAAAAACAGCAATTAAACCTCCAAGTCCATCACTCTTTGTTTGTAAAGTCACCACAAATTTAACGTGACTCGCGTGTCTTGACGTGTCGGGAAACCCAGGAAATAACAGGCAACAAACGCGATGTCACGTGTGTAACTTAGACGGAACGCGGGGGCCTGAAGGGTGAAGGGTGTTCCTGACGATTGTGCCCCGCGGCAAGATGGGGGACGATGATTGGCCACTGAGCCCTGCACTGTTTCCCATCAACCGCCTACGGCAGGTGGCATAAACCTGACCTGCCTACCTTCCCTGCTGGGCTTGCCTCTTCCATTCAGTGTTCCTACGTTAGTGCCCCTGTTTCCATTAATTGATTGCGATCCATGACCTGTGAAATTATTTCCACCCCATTTAGGAGGTATTTGTTTGTATGTGCTTGGTCTATTGAATCTGTGTCATTTGCTGACGATAGATAATGGGTTTTTATTTTATTTTATCTTGGTTCATTTCATGAAGTATCTGCAGCATTTTTCCAGAGGACGTATTTTATGACATTCGGTCGCAGGCTGATTATAGGACAATTACATGCACTCTGTAGATGCGGTGCACATTCCCAGCCTGTCCACGACCTTGCATCTCGTGTGCGCCACTCCCTCTTTGGGTCGGATTACGGGTATACGTGTATCATCGCTGTCCGCTGTACAGCAAAAAGGTCGATATGATTCAGATATTCTGTTTGAAGCTGGTAGAATGATTAATTGAGTCGGTCGATGTTAATCGCGTAGTGTTTTTAAAGTATCTCCTATTCACCGAGGTATCGTGTTGTTTCGCATTGTCTGTACCAAGTCTCGAGTGTCGTTGGTTGACCGTTCCCCTACAGTCGGGTCGGGTGTTTAGCCCCACGACCCTTTCCAATCACCTATGTCCAGTACGTTCTTTTTTTTCGGAGGGGCCACTAAGTTAATTGGCTTGGGGGTGTGCCTTGTCCGATCCGTCTGTGGAATCTTGATTCGACGACCACTTGACAACACCGTGCAGCAGCAGAGCAGAGAGCAGCATCAGCATCGCTTTCATCAGCCTGCAGCTCCGACGCCTTGGCTACCAACACTAACCCGGCTGTCATTTGCTTCTTAATTTTATTTCTTCTTTCCTTCTACCGTATCTGCACCGTAGAGGTCCAACCTGTACTGTGCCACCCTAACGTCTTTTTTTCTTGCCTATCGCCAGATCGGCCGGCTCATTTCACGCGACAGGTCGTGATTCAGACCAGACCGTCACCGAGACATGTCTGTCGTTTCAATTTCGGCATGGCCATTATCTGGGTATGGGTCAAACCTGGCCAGGCCTCCATGTTAAACGCACAGGCTGCGGCACTGTAATATCTCTCTATTATTTTATTCTAGGTGCATGGGAGCCTCACAAAGAACAATGATACGTACCTCGACTCGTGTGGCATTGTCTTCGGTACGAGGAAAAAAAAGGACAGCCACTTGCATAAACGATCAGATATCCACTGGTATGTGTGGCCCACGACTAACGTTGACAAACAAGGTCACAGACTCAAGGTGACAGGTTCTACTTGAGATTGCCGTAATGATGCCAGCACTTGGGTAAATTGTAGCAACGAAAGACTTGAGACATTCACCTCCGATATGGTAAGCTGCTAAGCAAACTCGGCATGGGCCAGACGGGAAAAAAGCCAGTCGAGGTCAAACAAGGGGGGTCTGAGCCCACCATCCATCATTAAAATCATTTACGTATGTAACTACCTCTGATAAGTACTTGTTCTGGTAGCAAATCGGGCTTGCCATTGCCAGGGTAGGCCATACCATGCCTGAGAAGGAACCCGAACAAAACAGCAAAGGACCAAAGACACCGGCGTCCGTTTCTGCCTCTCTCTCTCTCTCTCTCTCGCTTTCTCACACACACACACACACACCCAGAGTCAGATCCTTGTCAATCACGGTACGTACCTAGATGGATCCGCTGCAGGGCATCATCTCTGGGCAAGCAACCGTCTGTCCATCCAACCGGAGCCCCGGCCACGTTTGTGGAGCTGAGAAGGTTCACTTAACCAGCAGCTCAATCCTTAGCCCTATTGCCGACTCCCTCTCGTCAGCTCCCCCCAACTCTCAGGACCTCAACATCATCACCGCACATTCGTGTTTTTTTCTCTGGCGCGAAATTGACGGGCCTAGGTCTAGCTGGGATTGCCGATGGATGAAATGTTCATCGGCACTAGTAGTGTTACTCTATTCGCTAGACTTGGTAGCAAATGACTAGGCCTATCTTTTGTCAGTATTGGACAGCACCAGCCGCACAGTAATATCCATCAACTATTTCAACACAATCTGATCTTAAACGATCAATCGTGTCAGTCCAGATAGCTCAACGTCGCTGGCTCTATTGGGTCAAGACGTCATGATGGTGGAGAGGCAGGAAACAGCTAGTTAGTCGCATCGTCGAAGCAAGAAAATACGGTGGTTTGGGCCAAGGGGTCCATTATTGACGGTGTTGTGCTGTCAAAACGTGGTAACCTGTCTTTTTGCGCATTGCTCCTTGTCGCGCAGCAAGGCGACGTACTCTGAACAGGGCTAGTTATAATGACCCTTTTCATGAGTAAGGTTATATCCAATATGGATGTATTGATAAGATCAGAAAGCTGTAAATTTACATAGGTTTCGGGAAGACATGCCAACAAACCTGACGTGCCAGAAATGACGCGAGATATGAGACTCTGTAACCACTGAAGTCTGCGATGACCGACCCAAATGAAGAGATAACTCGGTAGAGTGAGGTGGATGATGGTACATGTCACTGGCTAGACGGTAGTTTATAAGCTACCTACCTATCAAGGCAGACAGACACCCGTGTATAGTCACTCAGATAAACGGTATAAGTGCGTTTTGCGATGGAAATATGACTCAACGTCAATAAGCCTGCAGTTTTGTCATTGTGGCTTCCCAAGCAAAAAGAAAGGAAAAGTGCGGCCTTAATACCCGGGGACGAGTCTGTAAACATTCGTTGGATTGAGTCGGCGGCGGGAAGGGAGGGTGCAAGGGTGTAGGAGATGTAACGGGAAATGCGGATGACTTGGCACCCCATGCTCTCTCTAATAAGCTCCATGCTCTTCCAAACTCACATTCTTGTGACAAGGTCTTGTAACATCACGCTTTCTTGCAATACATACAGTACAGAACTCTACCCGAAACCGAAATGTAACTTTTGCTCAGCCAAAGTGTGAATATAGAATTCAATGTGATGCGGCAGAGTGACTTTTGAACTGTAACAAGGTACGTACAAAGTACTATGTATGAACGTCGATCTGGTTGTTGGTGCAAGGTGAGCAGGTGCCATGCCCTGCCTGAGACTACATGGGACAGCAATGTGTGAGGGAGCAAAAAGGGTTGTCGAACCGAAGTGAACGAACATCCATTGCCTTCATACCCAAAGTGCTGTGTATAGTGATAGAGAAATCGCCGGACAGAAAGTTCCTTGAAAAGTCTGTACCTTTATCTCCGGCAACAAGGGCAATGATGGATGGCACAAGCAGACAAATCGAGGACGAGCAAAAATGAGACAAGGTTCCATCACTCATTCATCCATTTACGCATAGCTATACCGTCTACATCATTTGCCCGACTGTTTCCAGTTACCTAGCCACCACCACACCTGGCTTGCCTGACTGCGTGCTTAATTTTGGATACTTCTTACACCGATTCACACGAGACTGCATATCTGCATGTGCAGTCTCGGTAAGATCATTTATAGATGTCCCCTTTCGATGCTGTTTATTCAGGTAGTCTTGCATATGTGAGTATCTAGGAAATACTGCCTTGTCAAACTCAGCTTTGACAGTCTTATAGGCCCTAAATTAGATTTTTGCACCAAAAAAGGCGACTTGACGTCTCGACCAGACGGAGCCAAACCAATGCCAATCTACAGAGTATGGTGACCCGGCTTCGTAGTGGTTCTGAATTCTCCCCCCCCAGGCGTGGCCTGGTCTTCTCTTTGTGGGAAGACCCGTGGACCCATAGACACGCCTCAGAGTTGGGTTGAGATCCGTCGGCTCGTCAGTGCTGCGAGACCCAGATGGACCCCCGTGGAGACTTGAGGTAACGCTGATGACCAGGGTGATGGATGTAGAAACTGTGTTGACATTTATCGTGCCTGGGGTGCAAGATAGGTTTTCTTGGGTGCTCATCAGCCGCCACCTGATTAGTGGCTACCTGCTCGCTACCTGCTCGGCTCTAAAACAACCCCTGCCGTGCACTATAATCAGAGTGGATGCATCGACCAGGCCAGGGCCGCCGCCTCGGGGTGCCAGTGCCAGGACGTTTCTTCTCCCAGCGCCTGGGAATCATGCCTCTTCCTCCTTCTTAACCTTACTCACTCCATCTTTCAGAGTAGTAATCAATATCTATCTCGAGCTTCTAGCTCTACTCACTTTCCACAGCCGGGACGGATTTGTTCCACCTCGAGCTATTTTCATCTCGTCTCTTATATCACTATTAGAGCTCTACACCTTATACGCCTTGCACTCTTGCCCACCTAGGCTATTTCATCCTCGCAGCTTCCGCCATCAAGCCATCACCTCGGGCATGCCTTCATACGCGATTCACCACATCTCATCGTTGCGCAAGTGATTCTCTGCTGCATGTCATGGCCCAACAAAATGTGAGTCAAAACTTCTATTTCCTCTAACGAAAACCTTCACTCGCTTTCTCCCCACTATGCTTTTTTATGTTTATACCTGGGCTCTCCCATTTCACTTCGAACCTATGAGGTTGTGGGCGCGATTGGACCTGGTTTCTAACACAAAACTCAGGACTCCAAAGTCTCAGACCCAGACGCTCAATCTGCCTCCGACCCAATGACTACTCAATCGGGTTTGGACAGCGCGGCCAAGGATGCCAGCGCAGACGCAGCTTCTGGGTACGGCACTCGTTCTCGCAACAGGAACAGCTCATCGCGTATCAACTACGCTGAGGATAGGGATATTGATGCTGATGTTTATGATTATTATCACGACAAAAAAGACGGTGACTCCAAAAAGACGTCTCGTCAGTCCAGTGCTGCTGTGAACAGCGATGCGCCGCCCCGTGGCGGTGCCAGCTCGCGCAAGGCTGTCATTGACGAGCCGTCCAAGCCAGCGCAACCAGCAAATGTTCCCAAGGAGCAACAATCGGGCAGCTCAAACAGTTCTTCTACCACCACACAGCCGCCGGCTGCTTCTTCTCAGCCTACACGGAAACGCAAGGTTGCAAGCAGTTCAGCAGGTTCCACTAACCAAGCTACGTCGACTACCACCAGCAACACGACAAAAAAAGCAATGACATCCGGAACAGCTGCCGGCATTTCATGGCCCGAAACTAACATGTTGACTTTTGAAAACTCCAAAGGACAGCCCGTTGATGGTCAGATGATAGCCGACGATGGCACGGTGCTAGAGCCAAATGGTAACGTCTTGAAAAAAAAAGTCCACCAGAAATTTAGATTGAGCGTAGCTAACCCGGCGACGCAGATCATGTGTACCTTGTCTGTGAGCCGCCTGGAGAACCCTATTATTTGGGCCGCATCATGGAATTTCTTCATGTCCAGAATGACAACAGCAGACCTGTGGAGGCAATCCGCATAAACTGGTACTACCGACCAAAGGATATTGGCCGAAAGTCCACAGACACACGTATGGTCTTTGCGACCATGCATTCCGACATCAGCCCGTTGACTGCGCTTCGCGGGAAATGTCAGATTCACCACAAAGCCGAGATTCCCAACATGGACGCATACCGCAAGACGTCGGACAGCTTCTGGTACGACAAACTGTATGATCGGTATATCCAAAAGAATTACGACCTGATTCCGACGCGTTCCATTGTCAACGTTCCAGCCAACGTGAAAAAGGTGCTTGACGAACGCTGGAAGTACGTGCTAGTCGAACAGGGGCGTGGCAAGGAGCTCACTAGTGCCGTTAAGCTCTGCAAGAGATGCACAGGCTATTGCGCAAGGTACGTACCACATTTTGACTTACACTGCCCCACGTCCCTGTCCCACCCACGTTCAGTGGCTGACTTGATTGGCGCACTCCAGCAACGACTCAGTTGACTGTGCCGTATGCCAAAACACGTATCATATGAATTGTGTGAACCCGCCTCTACTCAAAAAGCCATCCAGAGGTTTCGCATGGTCATGCGCCGCCTGCAGTCGTGCGCAAGAGCGAAAGCTGGAGGCTCGCAACACTCCTAATGTGAATGATCCAACCCTGGATGCCGACGATGACGAGCCAATGGATGAAGAGGACGACGAGATGCAGGGGGTCGACACCAGCCGCACGAGTCCGGAAGAAGGAGACCATGCTCCCCACGAAGGCACCGCGGAACAAATATACCAGGCCTCGCTCTGGCCTTACCGGTACCTAGGAATGCACTGCAAGCCTGAGGATGCTCTCGACTATGATGACAGAATTCATCCCCGCGCAGCTACGAGAATTGGCCCAAGGAACCAAGCGACAGTTTTGCCATGGCCAGGACAACCGGTAGAGTATGTCAAGCCGCTCGAGTTCAAGAAGAATGGCAAAAAGGATACCAAGTCAAAGGAAGCATTGGCTGCGATCGAGGCTGAAAAGATCTCTCGCGGAAATCGACCAAAATGGGTACAGGACATGCCTCCTGGCTACACTGTCCGAGGCGAGGATTATGATGAAGACGACCCTAACTGCACCGCAAAACCCATGTGGATACCCCCTTCAGAGGACGTCATCAAAGAGAAGGACATCAATCAATACATGGAAAAGGCCAAGGCAATGGCCAAAGATCTTGGTTTGCCAGAACGCTCGACAAACCTCCAGGATGTTGCTGCCGACACGTTGTTCCACACTGGATTTGACACGAAACGTGCCCTCAAGGCTCTTCCCGAAAAGGAAAAGGTGGAATTCAGAGAGCCAGAGTTGACACCAGCAGAACAAAAGAAGTTTGAAGAAGCTGTTATCAAATACGGCTCCGAGCTTTATCTCGTGAGAAAGCATGTCAAATCCATGTACTACGGCATGGTGACCCGCTACTATTATGCTTGGAAGAAATCAGAGCGAGGGATGCAAGTCCTGGAAAATATGGCTGGTCGAAAGGGGAAGAAAGAGGCGAAACGAGCAGAAGCTGCCGCCAACAAGATGGCTGACGACGTTGCGGACAACGACGACGATTCCGCCTTTGACGCCGAGAAGGCAAACCAGAAGAAGCGAGGATTTGTGTGTCAATTCTGCTCGACAACCTCATCCAGGCAATGGAGACGTGCCCCGAACCCTACATCCGGCCTCGTCAACGATGGTGGCTCTAAAAATTCGAACAAGGACAAAGGTCAAGAGCGAGTGGTTGCACTGTGCCGCCGATGCGCCGAACTCTGGCGACGGTATGCCATTCGGTGGGAGGACATGGAAGAGGTGGCCAAGAAGGTGGCACAGTCAGGTGGCCGAGCTTGGAAGCGCAAGCAAGATGAAGAACTTCTCAAGGAACTGCAAGCCGCAAAGGAGATGGGCATGATGACGCCGGAGCGTGCGCCAACCCCCTCAGCGGTGCCAGCAGCTGTTGCCAATGTACAGGAACCGCCACGGAAGAAGCTCAAGAGTGTGCCTTTGGATAAAGACGTAGATAACGGCCACTCTGATACCGCCAGCGCAGCTGGCTCTACTACGTCTAAAAAGAAGGACAAGGACAAGAGTGTGGAAAGAGTCACAGTTCCCGAGATGCCAAAGCCTCGAGTTCTGCCATGTGCAGTCTGTGGCGAATTGGAACCTCGGGGAGATCAACACCTCTCATGTCGAGAATGTCGCTTGACAGTACACCGCAACTGCTACGGTATTATGGACAACCGGAATCCCGGGAAATGGACATGCGACATGTGTGTGAACGATAAAAACCCGCAGGTTTCGATTCATTACAAGTGCATTCTGTGTCCTCACGAGTACACAGAGCATGATTTTGTGGAACAGCCAAAACTGACGCACCACAAAAAGAAAATGTCAGAGAAAGATCGAGAGAGGGAGCGTTTGGAAGTTCAGCAAGCTCGAAAGGCTGCAGACTTTTACCGCAAGAAGCAAGAGGACATGAATCGACCAGTCAACCCTCGGGAGCCACTCAAGAGAACTGCTGACAACAACTGGGTCCATGTTACTTGCGCTGTTTGGACTCCAGAAGTCAAGTTTGGCAACGCCAAGGCATTGGAACCCTCAGAGGGCATCCCCTCAATCCCCAGGGCTCGATACAATGAGACCTGCAAAATCTGCGACAAGGTTGAAGGTGCCTGTGTCTCTTGTCATCAGTGTCGCACTCCGCGTAAGTATTTGTGCTGGGATAACTGTGTTTCGATTTGCTGACTGGAGATATAGTACATGTGGAATGTGCACGACAACAGGGACATATTCTTGGGTTCGAAATTTCACCTGTGAAAGGCTCTCGGAGAGACCAGGTCAACGTTGTAACCGTCAATGGAGAAAGTGGCACCATGTCAGCGACAGTGTGGTGCAAGGAACATGCTCCTACCAAGACTACTATTCATCATATGCACGACATTGTGGACGATTCGGGACTTAACGCCCTGCAACTCTACGTTCAGAATTTCAAGCAAGCCGACCTCACTCTGACAGGCACCGCCCGCAAGGCCAACCTCATGACGAATGCAGCCAAACTGACTGGCACAGCGACGCAGCCTGGTCTACGCAGGTCTTCAACAACCACTCTGCCCACAAGCCATCAGCACAATGGGGATACAGGAGCGGCTGCTTTGGATCCCAGACAGCCAGGAGGAAAGGTTTGCATTACTTGCGGTATCGACGTCAGTCCGAAATGGTACCCGATTGACAATTCACAAGAACGCGAACTCACCAATGGCCATTACGGCACACTTGGAAGCGAGGCACAGAAATTTGTGGAACAAAGGCGCTTTCAGTGTCACCAGTGTCGCAAAGATCAGCTCGCAGCGAAGGCGCACCCACCGCCACGACAATCACCCGCCATGCCAGACGCTCCGCCGCCCCTTGCCCAAGAGGCAGCTATATCAGCAACTGCAGCGCCACCTCTGCGCAGTCCGCCTCAGATGATCGCTCAACGTGAAGCACATGCTGCTGCTTATGCCTGGCCGCCTCATGGCCATACTCAGACAGGAACCCCAGCGATGCAAGCGCCTGCGCTTGTTGCCGATCATGCCCTTGGAGCTCGACCACCAGCTCCTCACGCCTATGCAGCTCCACCACCTCATCGGCCAGCATATAGCGATTGGGGCCGGCCCGCAAGTCAGCAAAGCTCTCCTTCTCGACATATAAACGGAGGGCCTCCTCCCCCTCCCCCTCCCCCTATTCACAATGCACCGCCAATGTCGAACTTGTCTTCCTTGCGACCACCGCCCGTAGTCGGGCCTGTGCCGCCTCCACCACCACCTGCGAACCATCACGGCGGTCACCCTTCGTCGCCATACACTAATGGATTGCCATTATCTCCTCGGCAACTCAATGGACCAGCACCCCCATCTAGATACGCTCACCCATACCAACACCATGGGCGACCTGTCCCTCCAGCACACCTTCCACCGAACATGGCAAATGGGGCGCCGCCGCCGCCTCCCCCGCCACCCAGGGGAGAGGGATACCCTCATGAGATTAATCCGCAAAGACCACCATACACTCCTCAGACGAGCCCGCCTGGCTCTCGCAACGGACATCCACCTCCACAAAATCGTCCAGCAAGCGGAGCAAGCGCCAGCCCTTCGCTGCGAAACCTCCTATCGTAACTTAACGAACGGTCAATGGCAGCTGCACCCATATACGACTTTGATAGGCGCAACTCAGTATACTTATATACATCCCTCAATGAGGGCACGATTGATTCTGGGGGCTGAGTGTGATTAGATTGATTGATAGTCAAGGGGATCGATTGCATTGGGGTTAGCGACTTGGGTATTGGAATGAGATGCGGATGGAAACCATCTTTGTTAGAGTATTACTGTAAAAGGCACAGGAGTATAGTGTCGGATCCTTTTAGCTTATTATAGATAAAATCAAGAAATGCCAGTTATGACAATTGCTTGTGTACTTTCTTAGGTGTTTTTACAAGGAATTTTTGAATGTTTGTTTCCTTGTTTCCTGATTTCTCGTTTCCATGGTTCTTTTTGACTTTATCCACTATCACAAACTAAAAGGGAAATTGCATAGACATCTCACTAAGTTGCAGTATGAACCAATTAGAAGATCGACCCGTTTTCCTGGCTGCTAGCGAGTCTAACTGCTTCTAGCTAGTGGCTTCTTGCTGTCCACTCCAAGAACTGAAAGCCCAGTGTACGTTCAGACGTCCCCAGGTCCCTAGGTAAGCCTCAGGGTCTATCTAGTCTTTGACGACAACTGTAATCCACGTTTATGATTAAACCTTGTTGGATTAATTTTTTTACTTTACTTGTTAGATATAGCATCAGTGATAATCAATGGATTTCGCATCAAGAACCAAACCCCAAGTCGCAAGTCAAGGATAACACCCTTACATCTTGAAAATGACGTCCCTTTCCATACAGTGGAGGTAGGTAGTACCTACAACCAACCTTGGCAGGGTACGTACAGTACCTCAGTCGTGGCGTTTCAGGGCTGAGGTGGCTCAGACTAGAACCTCTCTCACCTCAGTTCAACATCAGCCAGAGTAGCATCTCGACGTTCTATCTCTCCCTCCCTTCTTAGTCACTGCATCATTCTTTTTTTAAGCTGCCTTGTAGCGTTGAAATTCAGAGAAACATAAGGCGAGCTGATTGCACTACTATCAACTGTGTCGTCATACAGCCAATTGCGACCGTGATACCTACCAACATCTTCAACCACGCCTGTCCCTGCCGATCCATATCTTCCCTACAGAGCGAAACTCGTTCTTCATTCCTTCGCATAGCGGATCTTTTATCATCTAAAAGCCCTATCTTAAAAGCTAAGGGCCGATTGATTACGAACCGAGGATCCATAGTTCCACGAGCTACCACATCTACCACCATTCATCATGGCGCAAGTCCTCCTTGACCTCTTTTACTCCTTCGGGAACTGCCTCAACTGCTTCCCCGGGAACCCCAACCTGAAGATCAACAACCGAAGCTTCAAGATCCTAAGACTTCTCGGAGAAGTAAGACCCTGACCCCAAGTCTTCCGGGTTACCCGTCACTGACAGGCGCTAGGGCGGTTTCTCATACGTCTACCTCGTCGAAGATACCTCTACACATGAGCTTTTCGCCCTCAAGAAGATCCGATGTCCTTTCGGCGCCGAATCAGTCCAGCAGGCTATGCGCGAGGTCGACGCCTATCGTCTCTTCTCCCACGTCCCGACCATCATCTCCGCCATTGACCACTCTGTTGCGACCGAGCGCGGCGCTGACGAAGCTACAAAAACCGTATACGTCCTTCTACCGTACTACAAGCGCGGCAATCTACAGGACATGATCAATGCGAACTTGGTCAACCACGATCGCTTCCCCGAGCGCCGCCTCATGCTGCTTTTCCTTGGGGTGTGCAAGGCTCTTCGCGCCATGCATGATTACAAGCCTGCCGTGGAGCGCATGAACATGGGCCGAGAAGAGGATGAGCTGAACAATGGCGAAAGAAATAACACAAGAGGCAAGCGCACCGAAGAAGAGGAAGAGGGTGAGCAAGAGCGAGGTCTGCTGGAAGGCGAAAGCCAAGTCAACGGCGGCAGGTCAATTCAGCATTATTCCCACAGAGATATCAAGCCAGGTAAGCAGTCATCTGTGCCAATTTACTTCTTTCAGGAGCTAACGTAGCATCAGGTAACATCATGATTGATGACACTGGTTCGACCCCGATTCTTATGGATCTTGGATCCGTTGCGCCCTCACCTATTCCCGTAACATCACAATCTCTCGCCCTTCAGATCCAAGACACAGCCGCCGAGCACTCAACAATGCCTTACCGCGCCCCTGAGCTTTTTGACGTCCAGACCGGCATGGTGATCGACACAAAGGTTGATATCTGGTCGTTGGGCTGCACTCTCTACGCTTGCCTCGTTGGCAAGTCACCTTTTGAGATGCGCTCGGATGAGACTGGTGGTACCCTGTCGTTGTGTGTTTTGGGTGGTGACTGGCGTTTCCCCGATGAGGGCCCTGCTGGTGTCAAGCGGAATAACAGCATGCGCCCGCAGCAGGGACAGCCGCAGCAGCAGCAGCAAGCACCTGCGGTTGAGATTAGCGAGCCTATTCGCGAAGTCGTGAGGAAGTGCCTCTGTGTCGAGCCTGCGGAGCGGCCTGACATCAACGAGCTCATTCAAATGGTCCAGACAGTCATTGAGGAGCTACCTGATGATTCTAATTAGGTGCTACATATGTGTGGGTGTGTGTAATTTTCAAGGTACTGTGCTACAGAGCGACGAGTTATGGATACCGGGAAAGATATTTCCTTGTTGATCTTCTACGGGTTGAGGATGCATTCGCCTTGGCCTAGATGTTTATAGCTATCAATTCACATGAAGGAAGTGGCGTTTTAGGAATCGCAAATAGAGCCATTTATTGGTAATTGACTAAGTTCTTGTTTCATGGCCATGCTGCTCTCGGTTACTGCACCAATCGTGCTACAACTGATGCCCAGTTGGGTGGAATGCCGTGGTAACCCATCAAGTCTCATTCTGTTTAATCCACAGTGTAATATTGAGCAAGACCAGTCGGCTTGCTAGCATTTCAAACGACAACCCAACGCCTGTCTTGTTCTGAGTCTGTACAAACGCAACCCTCTAGCTCCGTGTCGCTCTACAGCTGGAGTTTAAAGGTGGCGACTTCGAAAGGTCGCAGCGTAATTGGGATCTTGCCATCTTCATGTTCAATTTCTTCCAGGTCATCCTCCAAGATGTTTGTCTTGGTGACACGCTTGACGTCAAAGCTCGTTTTGATTGTACCACGACTGCGACCACCCAGTGATTCGTATACGCGAAGAATGATGCTTTGGCCCTTGTTCACACGTAAACCCTCCTTTCGGGTCACGTCTTCATCGTCCTGGCCTCGCTTGATGGTGTCAAGCACCAGAGAGTCGGACTCGTCAGTGTTGACAAGCTTGATGGGCGCACTAGAAAGGCTTTCGAGGGCGACCTTGGAAGCAGTGACAGGCTTCAGAGGGTTGTTGAAAGCATACGCAGCCTTGACCGTGGTCGAAGACAGGCCTCCCTTGTGGGGAAGAATGGCCCATCGAATGGTGTGACGTCCCATATCAGCATTGGCATCGGGTGCCTTGGGCGATCGTAGAAGTGACAATCGCATCATCTTGCCGGCGGTCGCGAAGCCATATTTGCAGTCGTTCAGGATAGAAACACCATAGTTGTTCTCTGAGAGATCAGCGAACTTGTGACAGCACACCTCGAATTTGGCCATATCCCAGCTTGTGTTGTAGTGGGTTGGTCGCTTGGTGATGCTAAAAGCTGTCTCGTACGAAGCCTCATTGTTGACAACGTTGACAGGGAATTCAACCTTGAGGAACTTAGAATCTTCGTGCCAGTTGACGTTGGCCTTGACATCAATCTGAGGAGGTTGGCCTTTAAGAGCCGCTGAGAGGGTGGTGTATGACTTGATAGAACTGTTTTCGCTGATCTTTATCTCAGTGACGAGAGTAACTCGATGGGGCTTCTGTTCAAAGATCTTGGTCTTGCCATATTCAACATTTCTGCGGGCATCGAGATGGTAAACTTCAACATCCCAAGCCTGCCAGTAAAGCGGAATATCGTCGAATATGACAAACTTGTTCGCCTCACCACCCTTTTCGACAACCTCACGATCATTCTCAATGTCGTAAATCGATGTGATGACGCCGTTGTCGACAACAACACGGAGTTGGTCGTTTTGCAAGACATATACATCGGTTGACTGTTCCATTACGGTGACTGCAGGCTTCTCCTCTTGCATCTTGAACGAGCGGAGGGCTAGTAGTTGGCCGTCACCACATGCGACACCGACTTCACTATCGGAGAGCTCTACGAGCTCCTTTCGGTGCCAAGGCAATGTGTTGATAGCCACCGATTCATTGAGAGAGGATGAGAACTGGCTGGCAACATTGAGCGAATCGTAGAGATCGTTCAGAAGACGTTTGCCAGTTTCAAAAACTTCAGCGTAAACCTAGGAACGGATTAGCAATGCCTTTGAGCTGGGTGGAAAGTACGCACCTTATCAGAATCATCGTAACACATCTCAATGCTACTTCCTGGTAGACAGTCATGGAACTGGCAGAGAAGTACAGATTCCCACATGTCATCGAGATCCTTGGTTGGATACTTGTACTTCTTGTTCTTGATCGATGCAAACGTGGCCAATTGCTCGATGTCTCGTAGCATCACCTCGGCCTTTCTGTTGTAGTACTTGTTGTTGGCCTGTGTGGTGTATGTTCCTCTGTGTAGCTCGAAGTAGAGTTCGCCATACCAGGTAGGGAACTCGGTGGCTTTCTGGTTCAGTCGATCAAAGTAGTCGTCAACGGTCAAGCCCATCTTGATCTTTGGGATTCCACCAATAGTGTTGCTAATTCCAGCACATCGACGGAGCTTTTCAAAATGCTGCCAAGTAGGACCGCCACCGCCGTCACCTTTGCCGAAGACAAGCAGAGAAGAGCTGTCAACTCGCATCGTTTTGTGTTTCTCAATACTTCTCTTCAAGTCGCCAAAATCGGCGTTGGCTGTGTATGTCTCGGAAGGAGGCATATGGCAAATGACTTGGCTTCCATCGGGACTCACCCACATGAATGTCGTATGAGGGAAGTTATTGATATTGTTCCAGCTCAGCTTCTGGGTCAGGAAACGATCCATGTCGGCCAGGCGACAGAGTTGAGGAAGCTGGCTCGAATATCCAAAAGTGTCAGGAAGCCAGAACGTGCGACATCTCGAGCCGAACTCGGCCTCAAAGAACCGTTGGCCGTAGAAGAATTGTCGCACAAGCGATTCACCACTGGGCAGATTTGTGTCGTGCTCGACCCAGCTACCACCGATAGGGTGGAACTGGCCCTCCTTTACCTTCTGCTTGACTCGCTTGTAGGCAGCAGGATAGTAGGTCTTGAGCCACTTGTACTGTTGAGCTTGGGAGCAAGCAAAATTGGCCTCTGGGTAGCGCTCCATGAGATCGCATTGGTTCATCCAAGAGCGAACGACTTTGCGCTTTGTTTCAGCCCAAGGCCAGAGCCAGCAACTATCGATGTGGCAATGACCAATTCCGAAGACGACGGGATCCTTTCCTACTTCATACACCTTGTGAGAGTCAACATCGGGACCGAGAATTTCACGAGCAATTTCTCGGCACTTGAGGATAGAGTCCTGGTTGTTGACCTCGAAGGTGTTGATGATCTTCATGGCTACAGCCAATGCATGATTCTGCTCAGCCGAATTTTCAGGAAGTTCACGGGCAGCGTCGCCGATCTCCCAGATATCTATGTGAAGCTTGCGAGCTGGTACGTTGACAGCCACAATATCGGCTTTGCTGAGGTTGAAGCGTCTGTTGGGATCCGGCGGAGCAATGGTAGTAGTGCCGTTGGGAGCGTTTCCAAACATGCCATTACAAGCCATTTCAATATAAATAGTGTGCTCTTCGCCATCGCGGAATGAGTCGGGAATGATCCACTCAATGCGCTCTCCGCTGCCAGTGAGGCCTTGAATGGGGACACCATCCTCTGTCCAGATAGTACCCTCGTTGCTGGCATCCCAATGCAGTTCAATGAGCTCTTCATGCTTGATGTCCTCGGGAATACGAAGGATAACCTTGAACCAATGAGTGGACCAGGAAGGACCAAAAGAAGTGCCGGTATGGGTTTCCCTGAATTCGTGACTGACAGCATCTTCAAATGTCGGACGGGAAAGATCTGGTGCGTCCCAGACGGAGAGTTGCACATGAGGCTTGCCTGAGTATCTAGCATTATCCATGTTCCTATTTTAGATGATAGTCAGCAACGATTTCACTTTTGAGAGCTGGTATGTCATACGCCTGTAAGTTGACCTTATAGTACTGTCCTGACTTATAGAACGGTTCAATGCGACCCTTCAGAATGCTCGTTTTGGGAACACCGACGGGCCGCTCGGCGAAGAGAGGGTAGGAAGAATCATTTCCCTTTGGCTCGGTACCGCCACCCATAGTGAAGATGTCGGGATGTCCTGGAGCAGGAGGGGCTGATCGATTCGAGATACGTCGCTGCTTCCCGGAAACCGGTGGTCGAAGCTGGTCTTCAGGGGGAGGCGAGTGACGAGGACAAGCTGCGGAAGTCGACGACACGCGGTGGAATGTATTGTTGATACTACTGGATTATAGTGAGCAAACGCTTGGGGGGTTGATGAGGACGTCAAACGAAGAGGAAACGAGAACGGGACGAGGGGACAATGATGAACAAATATGGAGCACGTCACGAGGAGAGGAATGAGAATGAATTGGTATTGTATAGCTGAGTTCGGTGTTGAGAATGTACGGCACGTATGTCTGTGAAACGTAGGCGCGGGAACCAAGCTCTGTGTTAAGCTCTGTGCTAGGTCAAGTGAGCTCCGACAAGCTCCAACGAGTGGGCGTTACGAGTGCCGATCGAGAGTGCTGACAATAACAACAGTGCATGGCGGTGTATCAACGGGTCGAGGCTTTTCTGTCAAGACTTGTCAAGCGCCAAGCCAGGACGAAAGCGGGGGATTGCCAACCACAAGTCAAGCAGCCATTCTCGTCGAGTCCTTGTACAGGGGTTGACGCACTTGCGGCACAGCAACCGGGGGAGGGGCCCCGCTAGACTCAGAACGACCAATCTCCTAGGCTAAGCAGTGCCTGGAATGGATCCAGGTGATTCTGATCGGGTGTTGGGGAACCGGCCGTGTCTCTGTATGCGGGGAGGAGATGGAGCCGGTTCTCAGGAGGACGAACATGTTGTGTCACTAATAAATCAACCATCACGTACCTCATGATGCCAATATTTCGATTCCTGGTCGACAATATGTAGGGAGAACTCGATAGTGACTTTGAACATTAGTGATCTAAAGCGATGATCGGCAATGCGGTTGCGAATGGACATAAACAAACTAAGAGCTCTGGGGAGAAGATGGAATGTTGATGAAAAGAGGAGCAACAGGTTAAGGATGGAGGTTAGGTAGCGAATACAATGGATGTTCACAGGTGAAAGAATGCTTAGAGACTACTGGCTTCTGATGCAATTCCTAGGTATTTTGGGGGGAAGCCACGGCGGGCTTGACCGAAAGTTGACAGTCTTTGCTCCTGCTGTCTGATTGGAATCTGAGGTTTGTAATGACGCCAGGCACGAGCCACAAATCAAAACCAACAACAAGGCAAGCGCTTCACCTCAGACTCGCTCTTGACTTCTATGACCGAGTTTAGAATCATTGCAAGGAGTAGGTATTTGTGGCCAGGAAGGTGTTGAAAATGCGAAGATGAATCCGACGACATTGGGGACAAAGCCAAGCAATACCGATTCACTATTTCTTGGAGAAGCAGTTTATATGCTCCTACTGAAGCCCGGATCACTAGAATGTTAAAATAAATATCTCTTGATTTATTGTCCATTTGAATAGGACAATGCTTCTAGATTTATCAACACTACCCTCGGTCAAAGATGGATAGTATGATGGCTTACATGGGCATCAAAAGGTCTTCCCTCGGAGGCATGAACTGCAACCCGTTGTTGTCAACAAGGGTAAGAAATCTCGCTTCTCACTCCCGTATACCATGGAGTTCTAGAGAAGCCAAGCCTATGTGTTCAGTTGATATCGAGTACTGTCATCTTCTGTCTTGGTTGGCTCAGCATTTGCGTATCACGCCCAATGCCCAATGCCTAGCACCGAGCACCCAGCCCCCAGCAGCCCTAAATAACAAATATCGAACGATTTCTCACCCATCATGGCATGTTTCACTTCCGGGTACTCCGTACAGTACGCACAAACGCCACTCCAAGCGGTACAGCTCAATACAATGCTCCGACAATCGCCTCTCACCATTCGATTTCCCACATGTCTGGAATTTCCCCCTCATTCAACCGTTGTCAATCAATCTGGACACTGTACCGTGGTTTCTTGACGGCGGCTATATTGTACCGACCGCCCCAGGGTATGGGAGAATCAGCTGAGTCGGTGCTTTGTACCCCAGAATTAATACTGGGAACTTCCTTATATGGATAACCCGGCAGTTGACAGTTGTTCCCATCCTTGAGGTCACTGCATTGTGGAGAATGGTTGGAACTTTGAGATGCAATCATACTTGTATATGTTGATTGGAATACGTACATGTGCCTATAGCATACGTTGCCTGCGTAGCCCACTGCCAAGCAGTTATACAAAATTGTCCCAGAAATGAACCAAGAAACCCCAGATATCCCATGCCAGAAAAAAAGGTATCGTCCATGTGTAAGTGCCGTGATAGATAGGAAGAATATGAGATGCCCTTGACTCCAGTGAAAGTTCATGTGTGGAATATCGCCCGCCTGCAGATTGCGCCGTTCCTTGAAAGAGAAACCAATGCCCGAGTGTGTCCATCATTGGAGACTTGTTGTCAATAAGCTGATGCTTTGCCTTTGTCATTGTCGTTGTCATTGAGGAGGTATCTCACCCCACCCTGTTGAAGGGGGCTTGTTGTTGAGCCGCCAATGGTGAGAGAGCTGGCTTATCATGAGGATTCGCTGTGGTTGTTGTTTCGGCTGCCGGTACCTGTGCCAGTGCCGTGATGGACAACCTCTGAGGCACCGTCACCTGTATACTCGATTTCGTCCTCGTCGTCATATAGTTCATCGTCTTCTACTTCGTAGTATTCATCATCTTCAGCGAGGTCTTCTGCTTCGTCCATCTCCTCGTACTGCTCTGGCTCGTCCAGGTCGCTTTCACTTTCGTTGTCGCTTTCATCAAAGTTGAGCACGCCCATTATAGGAACTTCGATCTTCTTGTATTGGCTCTTGATGAGATTGTCGGCCATATCGAACAGCTTGGTGTCCTTATCCGGTTGCATCTCACGATCCATAGAGAACTCGGCCTCTTCGCGGTCGACAAGCTGAGTGTCGATGGGATTGTTGGGAGATTCTTGTCCCTCGGGGATCTGCTTAACCCAACGGCGAACAACATCGGTTTTGGCGATCTTATTCTTATCTGCCCTGCGCTTCAATCCGGATCGAAACTGATGCTTCTCTCTTCTTCGCCTGCGCTGGATACGATCCCTCACGTACCAAGCCACCACCAGCATAGAAGCCTGCATCATATCCTGACACTTTTGTCTATGCATGTTGGCCCAAGCCTGACATCGCTGCTGCTGGTAGTTTGCTACAGCTTGACACCTTTGTTGATAATAGGCGGCGATGCGAGATACCATGGCGAGATATTTAGGATCGAGGTTTGCACCTGGTATGTTGGGGATTTCGGGTGTTGTCGCACCACTAGATTGGGGAGTACTGCTGGAACTTGGCCCTGAGCTGAGATTTGGTGATGAGGAGGTTCTAGGTTGCGAAGTTGGAGGAGGTGGTGGTGCCATCATCGTGGGTGCGTTGAGACCTGCCAGGCCACTGAGAGGGTCTTGTGACGATGCCTTGCGTTTGAGATTGTTCTGTAACGGCCTTTGGGTAGGGAGTTTAGGAAATGATAGACTCTCCGGTGGAGGGGTCACCGGTGTAAAGGGGTTGACAGACGACATCATAGCCGCCATAAAGCGTTATTATATGGGCTGAGGCCTTGAGTATATATATACGTGTGTAGACGATAGGCGAGTCGTTCAGGGCACTGTTCTGAGAAAGAGACGTGTACCGGGGTCGTTTGATACTGAGAGTGATTTCCGTACAAGCAAGGGTAGTGTTCCTCTTTTTATCTTTCGATACAGCGGAAATTGGAATCGTGTTATTTGGTAGTTTGATCGCGCGGTTGCTGTCAGAATAGTCGTTGATACCGGTTGACAAGGGCGTGTAAGTGAAGAAGTGGGTCTGTATCAGAGCGGTTGTGTTTGTGCAAGACACAGATCGAATATTTGAGATTGAAGTCGTTGTATATGATATAACTAACACAGTGAAGGTGCGTAAAGTGTAGGGGCGTCTTTTTTTGGCTAAGAAAAGCGCACAAAGGGGATATATAGCTAGGCCACCATCGACAGATGTGGCCGAGGGTTTGGACAGGGATCCTGGCAAAGTCGTGTGGCAGCGGATCCAAAATGGGCTGAGGCTCTCTCGAGAATCGGCCCATGCCGACCCCGCGAAGAGATATGCTTATGCCATCGCACTGCTACCAGTATGTGCAGAGTGCACTGCACCTAGCTCCGCTCATTCGCAACTCGATACTGTTCTGCCAGCTGGAGACGGGGCTGTACCTGTTTCTGCATTGACATTGACATTGACATTGACATTGGTCGGGCTGGATCTGGTGCTGACTTGGATCTCATGCGTTGTCTTGTGTACATAGTATGTTGTCTCTAATATGTGTGTGCTGTTTTGGACTGTGCCGTGATGTATCTCGCATTGATGGTGTTGTTTTCACGTTTTGTCGTTTCTTTTCCTGCCTTGGTTACATGCCGTATGTCTTTGTCCCTGGCTGATTTTGACTGCTGAGATCGGAAGTGGTCTTGTCCTCTTGTGACAAAGCTGGTTTTTGGACATCTCTTCTTGGGTGACTTTCATTGTCATCTTGCCATTTTGGTGTAAAACGGAACCCCGAGGAGCATGGGAAGCGAGGATAGCGGGTGATTGCTACGTTGGCGATATTCCGTCATCTTTGAGCCCATGGCTGGCCGCTGGCTGCCTGAAAGATGACTCTGGTCTTACCGCCTGTACACCGATCAGATTGAGACAGATACATGCATACAGACACGATTGCGGTCGGGACGTGCCCAGACCTAGGGTCCTTCTCCAGCAGCTTGGGCATATTTGCAGGGTCTATCTGGTGTTGAGGGATGATGATGACGCTAAAATGGGACCACGAGTTGACGTTCCCACCCGTTAGTGGAGGATGCGCTAACCCGCACTGTATTGTCGCTGCTACTGCACTGCATCGCACCGCACCTGCACTTGCCTGGCCTGCCTAGCCTCATCTCATCTTGAGACCTCTTCCAGGTTATGGGCATGATAATAACGTTGCTTTATGGCACCATTGGGCTCTCTCGCTTCGCATGGGCTCCAGACGGCAATTCTGTTTCTTACAGCTGGATCGATGCCTTGAAAAGGCATCGGGACCTGTAGATCTTGAAAACACTGTCCATCGATGACAATTGGCTCCCGTCATTCGAGACTCTTGATACCTGGGCTGTTTGCTCACACGTTATTCGCGAAGACCCGGGACCAGCGCCTGTATGGGCAGATTTCTTCCCATGTGCTGTTTGTTAGTGGGTGTTGGCGCTATCCATCTCCGTAAAATCTCTGGAGTACCTTGCAATCCTTCTTCAGGATCGGGTCCAGAGAGCAGGGTTCCTACTATTGCCGAACCGAACGAACGGTCTTTTCCTTGGTCGTGAAGCTTGAGGTTGAAAGGATTCGTTATTAATCTAATATTCGACGGCGTGTGAACTACCCGAATAACCTCAAACGTGGGCATTCATGCTAGCCCGTTGTACTGGACATTGTTGGTTGTATACTGCATTCTTGAGAGTACTCTATTTGTAAATGCAAATACATTATCATATGAGGATGAACCTACTGCATAAACTCCACGCCTCTCTCAGACGTTTTTTTTTTTTACTTTTTCTTTCCTCACAGATCAGCACCCCCATAACGCTCATGTCCGTTCTTATCCACAAGAAGCCACAAAGGATCAATTTATCTTTTGCATAGACATGCTGTAACTCACCGAATATTCCAATTGAATTTTTACCTGTCAATTAACTTGTTTCTTTAAATTGATGCGCAACGCCCTGAGCCATGTCTTTTTTTATCCCACGTCGAAAGAGTTTTGGCTGTTTCAAATCCAACACAGGACAGACAGGGCAGACAGTTAGCTTGGTCCCTTGACCCTTAACTGGGACTGACCCAACATGGGTCTCTCAGCTGTGGACCGCCCTGTAGTTGAAATTATGTATTTTCTCTGTATCATCTAACTGAGCCCTGCATGTTCTTCAACACATCCCTTGTGTCACCATTCAGATCTTGGCCCTGCTGTCAACAGCCTGCAGCATAGGTAGCATAACATCAATTATATTAATTGTGCTTGCCTTGCTCGAATGATACCTTGGAAGTCGATCCCCCGCCCAACCCAACTACCAAATCAGGAAGCATCCATTCAGCCCGCACTATCTTTGCTTGAAACACCAAACATGGTATCATCATCGCCACTATAGCACAACAGCCCATCTCATATCTATGCTCCGGCCGCATGGTGCCCCCAGTATTCGGTATCCGCCATCTGCGGCCCCTAGCATCGCCATCAGCTTCAGCAGCCTCTAGACCTGTTTCTGCCTCTACTTCAGTTTCTGCTTCACATACTGTGACAGCATTGGCTAGAGCTGATGATGCAGCATTAGCTGCGTCTAAAGCTCATACAGCTATCACTGCTACTGCTACTGCAACCACCCTTCACAGGTACCGTCATGTTGGACACCCGCTGCATCATGGCTTCTCAATCCGCCCATTCCTACCTCCCTCATCTCCTCATCGTCCCCTCCAAACTAGGGGTAAAAAGACCTCCACCACCATACAGCTCTCCGATTTGCCCCAGGGTCTAATTCAGCCGAAGCCCGTGTCACCTAAATCAACGTCATCAGAGACTTCATCTCCCCACGATGAGACGATAGAGTCGCAGCTGCAGCCGCTGCCGCCTTTGTCCCAGGATCCTCCCGCTTACCCTACCGTGGTTCTTCAGGCTCGTCAGAACATGCTAAAGTTCGACAACTGTGTGCTATTAACAAGGGTGGGCGGCTTCTATGAGCTCTACTTTGAGCATGCGGACGAATATGGGCCCTTGCTTAACATCAAGGTTGCTAACAAGAAAACAAACGCTGGCTTGGTTTCCATGGTAAGCTCATTACTACCTTCCACATACTTGCTCTCATGGCTCGACGTCTCACCACCATCACCCGTCTTGTAGGCAGGCTTTCCTTTCTTTCAACTTGACCGGTTTCTGAAAATCCTCGTTCAAGATCTCAACCGCCATGTCGCTATAGCTGAGGAGTTTCCAAACTCTCCTACAGCGAAGGTCAAGTCAGGTGGGCTGATGCATGATCGCCAAGTAACACGCATAGTTACTCCAGGTACTCTGATAGACGAAAACTTTATGGATCCATACGCAAATAACTACGTGATGGCAATTCATATCGACGGAAATGTTACTTCTACAGAAACTACTACGGAAACACCTAAAGACATCGGCCGAGTGTCGGCTCCAGCGGGAGAGCTTGTAGACCAAGATTCCTCACCCGAGCTTGCATCAGCCCATTTAACGCCGTCAGCTGTTGATGTTGGCCGAGATGGAGGGCCGTCTCAGGGGTTCCAGGACTCCATACCACTCGGTCTGGCATGGCTCGATCTTTCAACCGGCCATTTCTATACCCAACAAGCCAATCTCGCATCCTTACCAGCGATCTTATCCCGGCTGTCTCCGCGCGAGCTCCTTCTGGACCAGGACCTGCAGGCGTTCCCCGATCACGGCATTTTTGCGCTTCTCGCTGAGGACCGTCACATCATTTCATACGCACCACGGCCTCATGATTCTTCCTTGCTGAATCCGGCCGAGTGGACGCCCATGCTTGAGTCTGCCCTGTCTGAGGATGAAGCAAGTGCTTTCTCTTCAGCTGAGGTACATGCTGCCGGCTTTCTCCTGGGCTATGTCAAGGATCAATTACAGGGCGCGAGCATGAAATTGCAGCCCCCACTAAGAACCGAGAATGTACAGATCATGTCCATTGACAAGAATAGCCTGCGAGCCCTTGAAGTAAAGCAAACCATTCGTGATGGCGCATTTCGAGGTAGTCTGTTACATGCCATCCGTCGCACTGTAACCAAGAGCGGTGCTCGACTTCTTAATGAATGGCTTAGTGCGCCTTCAACCTCCCTTGAGCTCATCACTGGTAGACAGGACCTCGCTGCTTTGTTCATCGATGATCCAAACCTCAGTGACTCAGTAGTCCTCTTGTTAAGAAGAAGTTATGACTCTCAGCGCCTTGTTCAGAAGTTCACTCTTGGCCGTGGTGACGCTGATGACCTTTTGGCGTTGGCCAGCACCATTGACGCGACCAAGGAGATCGTAGACCTGCTGAAGAAGGCCAACACTGCATCTCGCAAGGCCATTTCCCCTTGCTTGACTTCTATGATATCTCGAATTAACATGACCAGACCGCTGAAGCTTGCTCAGCGTATCAGGGATGCTATCGATGAAGAAGGAATTGAGTTGCAGCATGAAGCTCAGGACTCTGAGACTAGCCAGATGCTAGCTCTCGCTCAAGATGTCGCCAGTAATGAAGGGTCACAGGATGACATAGCCTCTCTTCCCAAAGGCAAACGAAAACGGCCCGTCAGTATCCGAGATCATTACGCTGAAGATAACGAAACCTGGATCATGAAGCCTGCTGCTAGTCCAACCTTGAAGCAACTTCATGCAGGGCTAGCAGCTTTGATACAGGAAAAGGCAGAACTCAACGAGACTCTCTGCGAACGACTCAAGGCTCCGAGTTTAACTCTCAGGTGGACGCCTGGACTCGGCCATATTGCGCATATTCGGGGCAGAGACGCACGAAATCTTGCAAATGTGCAAGCGCTTTCGTCCAGTCGCTCCACACGATCTTTCCATATCACCGAATGGACACATCTTGGACAGCGACTTGACCAAGTTCGCACCCAGATCCGTGCCGAGGAACAAGCTGTTTTCCATTCCCTCCGAGAACATGTCGTTAAGAATCTCGTTAAGCTACGCCGCAATGCCAACGTCCTCGACGAACTCGACATCGCGACGTCCTTCGCTAAGCTTGCTCAAGAGCAAAGCCTCGTTCGACCGGTCCTGAACAACACGACCAGTCATACAATCATGGGTGGGCGGCATCCCACTGTTGAGGGTGGTCTCTTTGAGCAGGGGCGAAGCTTTGTGCGCAATGATTGTTTGGTTGGGTCACCTAAGGATGGTCGTGTTTGGTTTATCACAGGCCCCAACATGGCAGGCAAAAGTACGTTCCTGCGCCAAAACGCTCTCATCACGATTTTGGCTCAGATCGGCTGCTACGTGCCTGCGTCATACGCAGAGCTTGGAATAGTAGACGCCATATTCAGTCGCGTGGGCTCAGCCGACAATCTCTATCAGGATCAGAGCACCTTTATGGTCGAGATGCTGGAGACAGCGGCTATCCTCAAGCAGGCAACACCCCGATCTTTTGTCATCATGGATGAGATTGGTCGAGGTACTACACCCGAAGATGGCACAGCTGTGGCATTCGCATGCCTCCATCACCTCGCAACTGTCAATCAATGCCGCACCTTGTTTGCAACACACTTTCATTCTGTGGCAGACTTGGCCGCAGCCGAGGGACTGTGTTCAACAGAGACAGACGAGGGAGGCATTGTGCAAACATATTGCACCGACGTAGTGGAGGATGGCCAAGGAGGCTTCTTCTACAATCACAGATTACAAAAAGGCGTCAACAGACAAAGCCACGCACTCAAGGTTGCGAAATTGGCTGGAATGCCAGATCGCGCTATTGACATGGCAAGACGGGTACTACAGAATGGAGGCCTTGAGGATTCAATCAAGAGTTGAAGCATGTCAGGGCTAGACAAGTAGGAAGCGACAACGCCGACAATTACACCATCTAGAATTAAAATATCTTGAAAGCTACTGAAACTAGACTTTTGACTGTTAGCTTGATGATCTTAAAACAGCTTCGCAATTGTCAAAACAAAAATGTAGATATGTCCGTCATACAATGGTATGTGTGTGTCAACAGAGAATTCAGGGTTAAAAAGCTCTTGAACAATTTATATAATCATCCGGAAAGAAGAAAGAAATATATGAAAGCTTTTGTGCGACTAACCTTTTGGATCGGTGATAGCTCTCGATGAGTAGCAGAGTCGCATTAGTCGTTTCGCGGAAGTCTTGTCACAGGCATGTAGAGGCGTCCAAATTGATTTGTAACCGTCGCGACAGATTCAATTGTCCAGCAGACGATCTATGTACCCCTTTTTTCAGATCCATAAGTCGTAAACCCAACCGAAGTCCTCGAAGGCAGTCGTACATCGTCAAGATGTGGCTACATTTAGTCGCTGCAAGTTTGTTAGCTTTGTTCAAAAGTTTGAGGAACTGGTTCACATACAAGAGACCGCCGAAGCCCTCATCATCCTCCTCCTCCTCGGACTCATCCTTCTTGGCCTCCTCAGCAGCGGGAGCATCACCACCGGCAGCGGCAGCGGTAGGAGCAGCAGAGGCGTAAGCATCGGGGTTGGCGATGCGGTCCTTGAGCTGCTCAATCTCGGGCCAGCTGACCTCGGTGACAACGGCGACAGCAAGAACCTTCTTGTAGCTGTTGACGAGGGAGTGGAGGACGGAAGGCAGGGTAGGGAAGTTCAGAGCCAGAGAGATAGTGGCAATGGTGGCAATGGCCTGAGACAGAGTCTTGAGGAGCTGCTCCTCACCGACGTCGAGGACGCTGGGGGGGAAGGTCTGGCCCTGGTCGTAGACCTGAGAGATACCCATACCGTAGGTGAAGGGAGAGATGTTGAGCATGTTGAGGAGGGTGGCCTCGGAGGGACCGACCTTGGAGCCGGCCTCAACGAGCTTGAGATCAGTGGTGATTTCAATGGTACCACGGGCAATCTTGGTGGGGACACCGAGAGCCTGGAAGAAAGAGGTCTTTCCGGGCTCCATTCCGGTGTTTCCAGCAGGAACCCAGACGTCGGCAGGGGCGAGAGCACCGGCACGAGCGGGAGCAGCGACCTTGTTGGCGAGGATAACATCGCGAACCTCCTTGAGGTCCTCGTTGGTGAAAACGAAACCGACGTTACCCTTGACGTGGGGAAGGAGACGCTCGTACTCGGGGGAGTCAGTGACGAAGGTCTTCAAGGCTCGGCGAACCTGAAAAGATTGTTAGTAATTTTCCTGTGTAGTTTGTCGTCCAAATTATCACGCACCATGGTGTTCTTGCCCATGAGGACAACACCCTTGCTTCGGAGAGCATGTCGGATCTCGTGCATCTGCTGAGAGCTGACATTGTCGATCTCGACGATGAAGATGGAGGTGTACTTCTCGAGCAAGCCCTTGAGCTTGTCGAAGTAAAGCGACTTGTTAGACTTGGCCCCCATATCTTCTTATTGGGTTGAAGGCAGGTTGTTTAAGGCCAAGGGGTATCGTTATGGAATTTGAGGTTAATGAAGATGTTGACGGAACAAAACCTCGATTTTGCGGGCTGCGAAGAAAATGTGTGCTTCCACTGCCAGATTTCGCTTAGGGCATGGTTGCGCTAAGCCAAATCAGGCTCTGTGCTGTGGTGGGGTAAAAAGGTACATTGTCGATGTATCTTTTTTTCATGGCGCATCGCATCAAAGTGGAACTTTAAGAGTCTGTCGAGACTTCGAGGGACGATAGTGCTCAGTGTCATATCTTATTCATTTCATTGTCAAACACTCAATTCTCTGACACAGTGATCGCTTAATATGAAGATCCCCTACAATGTTGTCCACGTCAGTGGTGACGTTCTTTATGCTGCTCGAGGCGGCAAGATTCACTCATTCAGCCTCCAAGACGGATCTCACCTTTCAACATGGAAGCATCCCGATGTTGACAAAGTAGATGCTGCAGTGAAAGCCATCTCAGGCGAAGCCTCAAGTGAGACTATCGCAAATCAGGATACTCCTGCCGTCGAGGGTGAGGGTGACGATGGACCCCCAGCCAAGCGACAAAAAACCGAGGAACCCAAGGACGAGACAATCACTACCGAAGCAAATGTTCAGGATGACGCAAAGAATGCCGAGGAGGCAAAGCCCGAAGGCAAAAAAAGGGGTGGAAAGAAGAGCAAGGACAGGCGCAACCAGCAAAAACCAAAGGAGCACAATATCTCACGAGTTCCCGACCGTCCAGTCATTACACACATGATCAGTTCCCCTGATAGTTCTCATATCCTGGCTATCACTGGACATGACAAGGCAATCTGGGTCTTTGAGAACGGCGAAAAGGGTGTTCTCAACCAACTCAGCAAACGGTAAGCTCATATTTAAGAAAGACATAAACCCCTTGTACTGATCTTTGAAAAGAACCCTGCCCAAGCGTCCTAGTGATGTAATTATTGGCCCAGACTCGCAAATCGTGGTTGCCGATAAATTCGGAGATGTCTACTCTCTCCCCCTTATCTATGACCCTACCGCCCAAAATGCCACCCGATCTTCAACCCCTGCGGTAGCCAAGCCTGCCTATAAGCCATCTGCCAACACCACAACTGTTCACTCAAAGCGCAACCTGCGAGCTCTCCAAGAACAGCAACGTCAAATGGAGCTCACTACACGGAACAAGAACGAAAAGAATTCTAAATCCGAAGGCCCAGATTTTGAAATCACTCTACTTCTTGGCCATGTCTCTATGCTCACTGGTGTTGCTATCGGTGAAAGCGAGGGACGACGATATATCTTGACTGCTGACCGTGATGAGCATATCCGAGTGTCAAGATACATTCCCCAAGCTCATGTTATTGAGGGATTCTGCTTTGGCCACACCGAGTTCATCAGCTCCATGACCATTCCCTCGTCTCGTGGCAACGTTCTTGTGACAGGTGGTGGAGATGAGGATTTGTTCGTGTGGGATTGGAAAGCGAACAGTCTTTTGTCACAAATCAGCGTCTTATCCTTGGCCCAGAAAATCCTACCTGAAACTACCAAGGTAGCCATCACTGGGCTATACAGCTTGGTGTACCCTCACGAGGTCTCTGATCTCATCTACATTTTGGTCATATGCCAAGAGTAAGTTTAGCAATCCAGTCTATGAGAAGTCTGTGCTAACCTCGACCAGCATTCCCGCTATTTTCTCCTGGCAACTCACCGAAGACAACACTCTTCATCGCCCCGCCATCATCCAGCTTCCTGGCAACCCCCTCAGCCTCGCCATCAAGCCAGCTACTGGCGAAGAGTCTCCCAAGATAGTTACTGCTCTCGATCCAAGTGATCTTACACAAGCAAAGAGCTTGGCAATCTACTCGCTCACCATGACTGACGAGAAGCTTGCCACAAGTACGACGGCTCTAGTTAGCGACAGTGATATCGAGAGTGCCGAGCTCGATGTCGACGAAAAGGTCGTGAGGGGTCTCTTGTACAACACGGAGAGTCTGCGAAAACAGCCGACGGAACGGGAAGAGGAACGGGGCGAGGAGCAAGTACCTGAAGATCAAGCGATGGGGGAGTCAGAGGTTGTTGAAGAGTAACGAAGTGTGTCTTGCAAACACAGAACTAAACAAACAGTAGTGTACAGTATAGTATATACACACTACAAAAAGTTGCCTATCTATGTACCTATATATAATAAATACTATTAGACTAGATACCTTGGCCAGAGTCAGTCAAAAGGGTAGAACAAGGGGCTACATCATGGACCTTGTCGGACCATGTGCGTGCTTCTATAGACCAAGAAGCAGCCTATTCTCAATCTTATTTGGATTACTTTGGGTCCGTTGTGTAGAAATCACCATGCCACGCAGTATTAGACACGTTGAGGCATCATGTGGGAGTTCGAGAATAAAAGTAACAAACTAATCATCATGTTCATGGTCTACGTCTGCTACTACCAAATTCATTTGAATCGTCTAATGGCCTCAAAACGCCTCCCAATCCAGATCGAATGCTCCTCCACTGATATAATCAGTGCCCAGATGCCCACTCAGCTGCACCACTTCGCCTGCACCACACTCACTACTACCAACAAGAAACCACATCCTCCGCTAATTTTGGTATCATAGAATGATTAAACGACTTCGCCGATAGTGGCGAACATCTAACCTCAGCTGACGCCGTCATGGCATCGTATATTTTCGTTGCACCCATGATGGGATTTCCTCGTCGGGAATTGTTTACTGGGAAGCGCACTGCACGCGCTCACCACCGGGGTGGCCATCCTCATCGTCGTCGTCCATCATGCCATCAGAGCCACCGAAGACTCTGCTTTGGGCGGAGTTGTCGAGATCCTCGAGGCTGGCGGGCTCAGACATAGCATCACCGGGAGGGATGTTCTGGACGGAGGGAGCGGGGAGAACCTTTCGGAGAGTCTCGAAAGTCTCGGCGTCATCGGTCCAGTTCTTCTCGGGGAACTTGACGTTGAACTTGAGGTACATGTTGCCGAAGTCGTGGTGCCTGGGCGAAGGCATACCCTGGCCGCGAATCATCTTGACAGCATCTGTAACAAGTCAGCGGGAAGTCGTTGCACTATGCAGGAGAAATACATACCTTGAGAGATAGCCTCGCCGGGGAGGATGTCAACGGCCAGCCATCGGTCATCGAGGTGCTCGATGTAGATGGTACCACCAGCCAAAGCTGTAACAAGCTCAATATCGCAATTGTAAAGCAGATCATCTTCGCGACGAGTGAAGCGAGCATGGGGCTTCTGCTCGATCTCGAACACGACGTCACCAGCCTGAACACCTGGTGCTTGGTCACCCTCGCCTCGGAACTCGACCTTGGTGCCGCTGCGGACACCCTTGTCGACGTGGACGTGGAGGACCTTGCGGTCGACAGTGGTCTTCTTTCCGTTGCACTGCTTGCAGCGGTCCTTCTCCTTGATGATCTCACCCTCTCCGTTACAGTCGGGGCAGACAGTCTGGAAGCGCTGGATCATGGGACCCATCTGGCGCATCATGGTCTTCATACCGTGGCCATCACAGCCAGTGCAACGCTTAACCGCACCCTCCTTTCCACCAAGGCCTTCGCACTTAGGGCAAATGATTGACCGTTGAAGAGCAAGCTTCGAGATCTTACCCCGATAGATGTCTTCCAGGGATACCTTGTGGGTATGGTGAATAGTTCGGGCCTTGGGGGGGCCGCGGTTCATACCGCCGCCGCCAAACATACCGCCCATGCCTCCGAAGCCACCACCTCCGAAGAACTGAGCAAACAAGTCCTCAGCGGCCATGCCACCACCTCCGGCACCGCCCTCGAGGCCGGCTTCGCCATACTGGTCGTAGACTTGTCGCTTCTGGGGATCGGAGAGAATTTCGTAGGCATGCGAGACCTCCTTGAACTTTTCCTCGGCATCGGGGTTGTGTGCGTTCTTGTCTGCGTCGTGTTAGATACGTGTAGTCGAAGGTGGAACATGACAACTGGAAAACATACCAGGGTGGTACTTGAGGGCTCCGACTTTGTAAGCCTTCTTCAATTCCTGCTCAGTGGCAGTAGGGGCGACCTGAATATGTCATTTAGCAAAAATTCATATTTTTTTCGAAAGTCGGGAGAACATACACCCAGTGTGTCGTAGTACTTGGTTTCCTTGACCATTTTTGCGGTTTTTGGGGTGGTTTTTAATTATCGTGTTTTAGGAGATAAGACGAGGACTCTGGTTGAGTATTAGTAAAGCTGCGGGAAAGCGAACAAGATCAAATTTCGCGCGCGCGCGGCAACAACGATTGGGTGAAGAGTTGGTTTGCGACGGAGTATTGCAACCTCACTAAACCATTCGACAAAGGAAGAAGAGGATGTTTTTATGTTCGTACCTTGTCCTGAAAAGCGTATCTTAAGTTCCGACGGCGGGGCTACGCTGCGGCGAGTTTGCACGGATTTGGCTCTCTAAAATTCGAATAAGTGGAGGTGGAAGGAGACGATCGATAAGAGCGCTCGGGGTTTCGCAGAGAAGAGAGAAAAACGAGATGTTCCCACGCGATAAGGGAAGAATGAGGTTGAAAAGAAGAATGTCTTAAACAAACAGCAACTTTAGTTAGGCGTAGGGATTTGTGTTTGAGCAGACGGGTTTTGAGAAAGAAAGGGAGGCTGCAGCAACAAAGCCGAGCGAGTTGCGCCTCATGGAATGGTGTGGAAGAAAGTCGATTCTGTGGCGGTGCTGATAATGCACGACCTTGTGCTTAGTGCAAGGGATTTGACGCTTGGGAGGAGCCAGGCTTCAGTTGAAAAGATAGTGACGCAGCATGGAACCGGTTGAAAGGCTCGGGAGTTATTTCTTGCTTCCAGTTTCTTCTTGCTGAGACTTTCTCGACTCGCTTGGCTTTTTCCAGGTGTTTCTACACTCACGATAGCCCATCCCAAAGCTTGAGTTAGCCCTGTCGCTTACACCATCTGCAACAAGCAAACAATCCCAAAAGGCGTCATAACAAGGCTATGCGTGTACCTCACTAACAGACAGTCCCTGCAAGACGCCCCTGGGACCCCGAATAATCCCCCTCCAAATGGATGGCCGGGTCCCTGCGGCTACCAGTGTGGCCACTTAGCCCAGGCCAGACTCAGGTTGGGCCTTCGATTTTTTTCTCTCCAGCCGCAGGGTCCGATTCAGGACCCCACAGAACCCGATGCTGGTGCCTGGGCGGGGCCCGTCTCACTGATTCGTTCACTTTTCGCCTCCTCGAAAAGCCTACCTAGGCTGTCTAGGGGATGACAGGAGACTAACAAACTCGAGTCCATATGATACAAAAAACAAATAGCCTAAGAGCGGGTCTAGGATGACATAAAGTGACTAAGTTTATTTTGTCTCTTAGCCAAGTACTTGTCAGACTTGAACTGCGCATTTCCGACAATACTCAAGGTAAAGTTCTCACCCCTTTGGATATTCTAATGTGTAGAGTGGTACTCTGCAATTACTGTATATATCTAAAGCTAGTGGAGGTCGAACTTTGTCCCCTTCCTCTATCCACGGAGATGGAAATCCACCAATTTGATGTGGTCTAGGGTATCCTGACAACCACCTCTGGCGCAACAAACAGGCTGAGTGAGTTACGGTATAGGCAACAAGTGTAACAGCTGTGACATGCTCGAAATTGTTCAATTATTCAACATGATATATAGAAAGGGCTAAATGAGACGTCAAGTTATGTGTCTATAGTTGACTTACGATTTCCTACAACTACCTAGTTATTTACATACTGCTAGTTGCACTTACACTTAGTTGGTTGATGATAATCATGACAATGGCTGACCTGATTGGCCAATAAACTAATGTCCTTCCAAGAAATGGTCTTATGCGGCAACTCTTCTCACTGAATATCAAAAAAGAGGCTTTGCTGCTGTCTGTCAATGTTTTGACCAGAAATGGTCCATCAACTCACTTAGCGAAAGCGCATATCTTCATTGTGACTATTTCAAGACAACTTGGTGGAACCACCACTTGAATCTTACATTGTCTCCCATTCTTACCGTTACCTGAGACCAGCTTGCATGCTCTGATCTCACTTCAATGGGAGACCACACACTTCCTCGCCATGACCGAGACGGCAAAGATCAAGAAGGGCAACACGTCAGCCAAACGCAACAGCGAAGTTCGCCGTGAGCAAAATCGCCTCGCTAGCCGGAACTACCGTATGTATATCTCCGCTGACGTGTTTGTGGTTGGTTGACGATTCTGATCTTGCTGACGCCATCATCGTAGGAGAGAAACGGAAACAGAAACTAGCGCTTCTGAATGAGCTGCTTGAGCCAAGCAATATTGATACTAATGTTATTGATAACGCTCAAATTAATCCCGTTCAGGGATTGGACGGCCCGAGTGACTTACATGCTACCCAGCCGCAAAACCAAGCATTCCCAGAGCCACTTCAACCTGAGTTGACATCTGTTAGCCAAGGTATTAGTAGTTTTGGCGCTACTGTACCACCTAATGTACCACTCATGATGGGATACTTATCTCAAGAAAACATACCGACCAGCCTCTTTCACCAAGGTAACCCTGATGCCCTGCCATTGACCAACTGGGACGGTGTCTTCAGCCATACAAACCAAGACCTATGGGGCTATAACATGTTCGGTTTACCATTTCAATTTCCAGACATATCGAAAACGACCCAAGTAGACCCAAGGTTAGTAGAAGAGGTATTCGAAGAAATTCCAGAATCAGAACTCAGCACCTCCCAAACATCATCTAGCAACGATAGCAAAGATGAGGCTCTCAACAATGTTCTAAGTGGTGTAGAAAAACTCACAATAGAGCAAAAGCGCACTCTACTTCGACGTCTACAACAAGACACTCGGAGTCAAGCCACAGAAACGCATATCCCTTGGCATCAGACAAGACCTCCAACTCCAGGTCAGCTGCGAGCCGTTGAATTCGCAAAAGCGCTGTACAAAACAGCACATGCTAGACCAGAGCTTCTTCCCACGCAGTATACGATGGATGCAGGTATCTTTGGGGCAATGTTTGCCAACTGTTATGCTCTTGGCATGGCGGGTGTGGATGACATACTCTGTGAAGAGGGATGCAGTGTGTTCTCTGTCACGCAGGACGAAGGACATCATATGTCACAATTGCCGGCTGTGAAGTCCAAGTTTCGAGCCCTTTCTCCCGATCTTAGACCGACTGATAAACAACTGATTGTCGGGCACCACCCTTATGTTGTATGTTCTCTGAGTACGTTATACGATCAACACTGACAGAGTTAGGATGTTATTCCTTTCAAGACTTTCCGAGAGAATCTCATCAAGGCTCTAGAAGACGATCCTCCTATCATTGATGAAGACGTTCTATGTCACGATATACTCGGTGGTGGTTTCACATGCTGGGGTGCTGGACGAAACCCCCATGGCATGGGCGCTGGTGTACCATGGGATTCTCGGAGCTGGGAACCCAGCGTATGGTTCTTAATAAAGTATCGACAGCTGGCTGGGGACTGGGACGGAGAACTGTGGAAAAGTGCTAGATGGTGGCATAGTGCCCGTGGAGAGAGATTACAAACGGCACATGTTGCGAATAATATGAGCCCATCTGGAGGAACAGCGAGACGGTAGAGGCGCAATTTCAATAGCAGCACATAAACCTATAAACCACACATACAATTTCATTGGAAGCGTTGTAAAAACGAGTAAGGATTTGGTATCACTAAGAATGCCTAGCCAAACAATACCCAGCATCCAAAAGAACCTGACTGCCGGGCCAGCTCTGAAAAAATAAATTACAAGAAAACCAAGGCACAAACGGTAGGGCGGTTTTCATCACGCCCTTTCTACACCAAGCATAGTTCCCGTCTTTGTCGTTCCATGAAGCTCAAATGATAGGCCGTGTCGATGCTCGCTTCGCTTTCTCCAACAGGCTATGCATAATGAAAACAAATAAAGCGCACGCACTTCAAACAACTCTCCTTAAAAGGCGTCCTCGAAAGGGCAGTCGACGCTGTCGTGGCCATCGCGTTCACAAAGGGCACACCACTTATCGGGGTCCATGACACCGCTCTCCTTGCCGGCAACAGGGCCTGATTCCATGGGGTTGGGCATGATCTTGACGACTGGCGAAGGAGGTTCATCCTTCTTGGTTGACAATGGCGTGAGAGGCGCAGGTGCGTCCTCGCCTGTTGGGGGAGGAGTATATGGTATGAACCCATTGTTGATGTCCTTGACTGACTTGTTGTCGCCGTTGGTCTTGGCGCCATCAGGGCCAAACATGTTGGTGCATGTGAGGATGTCGTGACCATTAGTCTCGCAAATCTCACACCAAAGAGTGCTAGTCTCAGTAGCATTGGAAAAATCGTCGCTTTCCGGCATGGTATCGAGGGTGCTGACCCGCTTGTGTGTAGGTGCACTGAACCGCTTGATATTCTCGACCGGTCTGTTTTCAAATGCCTGTGACATTACAACGGTGTCTCGGGAGTCTCTGAAAGACGATCGGTTGACTGCGGTGCCGTTTTGACGGAGTGACTCTACCTCCTTCTCGAGTTCGTCCTCGCGGCTGTTCTTCTTGTCAAGGATAGACTGAAGCTCAGCGACCTGTCGTTCCAGATTGTCGCGCGCAATCTTAATGGCTACCACGTCTTCAGCAATCATGGAACCAGGTCTCTGTTGAGGGGGCCTGGGCTCTCCGGGAACAGAGTCTCGACTGAGGGAGTGAATGATGGCCTTGAGACCTCTAATCTCATCGTCCTTCTGCTCAAGCTCCTTGGAGGAAACCCCGCCGTCACCGTTTGCAGGTGGCGTCGAAACCTTCTCACGCTCACGGCGCAACTCTGTCCTTGTTCGTTCAACCTCTCCGCGTAGGAACTCGACTTCGCCACGGGCTTCTGCCTCTCCCCGGCGAGCGTCCTCCAGACCTTCCTCGAGCTCCTGAACCAGCTCCTCTAGTTGCTTAAGCTGAGTCGCTACTGAGTCGACGTCTAGGTTCCGCGACTCAAGTTCTCGAACATCAGCCATTAGCTCCTCTATCCTCTTCTCATACACTCGCTCTGTCTCGGTGCTAGCAAGCTCCAGGGTGTCAATAGTGCTCCGGAAGTCCGCCCGATGAGCGTCGAATTCTGCTGTGAGCATGGCGATCTTGTCGTTCTTCTCCCTCAACAGCTGGCGAAGTTGCGCTGTATCCTTATTATCCCAACTGTTGCGATGCGCATCTGGCATATCTGCTGATTCCATGAGACTTTGTAGTTCTACCAAGCTGCTTTCCATGTCAGCCAGGGTGGCAGATTGCTCTCTAAGTTGTCGATCCCGATCCTCAATCTGCAATTTCAGGCGTTCGATTTCCTCGTCGTTCATGTTCATACGGGACGCTGGTCGGACTTTCATGGCGAACGATGAAACAGATCCAGCGCTGCCGTTAGTGCCAGTCCGCTGTAATCCCATGGGCGGTACATCGTCCTCCATTCCCACGATTGGGCCCATGGCTGAGGCGCTTCGGGGTGCGAGACTAGGCTTACGGTCCAGTCGATTTGGCCTCTTGCTTGGGTCACCAGACGTCCCACGAACACTCTGAGCAAAGGGGTTTTGTGGTGGTCCCGGGGTTCCATATCTGGATGGAGTTCTACCTGGTGTTGTCATGGAAGGTCGGGGTCCAGGTGTCATCTGCATGCGACGGACAGGAGACTCGGGTCGGGGAAGAGAAGCCCTCGTTCGCTTTCCTTGAGGACTAGGGGCTCGGGCACCAGGTCCAACGGAAGCACTGAACTTGGGAAGGGTTGGAGTCGGGGAAGTGCAGTTGAGCGAGTTCTGGTTGCCAGCTCGAAGACCACCGTATGTGCTTGCACTAGGGGTGATGGGGAATGATGGCATCGGTTCGTTGCTGCGAGGGAGAGCCTTGGCCGCGGGCAAGAAGATACCAGCACCGGGGATGTCTGTTTGAAAGTATGATACACTTTCATGTTGTTAGTCACGTTACAATTGCAAGTACAAGATTGGAGTTCTTACCCGTCAACATCGCCGTCGTTTTTGCCCCGGTTGGCGAATTCCTCGACAAGTTCAACGCCGGCGAAAACACCCTTCTTGCCTTGGACAGGACCAACAAATCGCACAACGCCAAACATTCCACCGGGGACATCAACGATATCGCCGAGCGAAACACCAGCGGCCTGCGATCGGCCGGGCGTCGTAGGAGGCATCATGTTTACAGATGAGTCACTCAGGACAGTGTCAACGGCGTAACTCTCTGAAACATCGGGTATGCTGGCCAGGGAGCTCTGCGTGAGCTGGGCAAAGGAAGCTTTGCGCGGCAGAGGCGGTAGAGGGGGCGCTCCGCGCGAATGTGTAGTGTATGCGGACTTGAGATTAGGGGTCGAAACGATGTTGTGAGATCTCCGGAGAGCGTGCGACGAGCTCTTGGGACGTAATTTCGGAGTAGTTGATCTGGAAGGAAAGGTAGATGTTGTTGTTGATGTAGCAGAAGGCATCTTGGGAGGCGTCGAGGCCCAAGTCGGGGCCCTTATTTCGCTGAACTGGGGTTCTCAGTGGGCGTGTCTCATTCCATTTGTTTACACCCAAAAAAGTGGGACAGCCTTGTTCTCGGGGAGACCAAGGCTGGTACCAGTTCAACGCTACCAATTACCAGCTTATAAGCTTGTATTTGGCAAGGATTGCTACTTGGTAACAACTTTTTTAGTTCCCGCCCGTTCAGGTGCCGATGGCTTTGAGCTTTGGGCTTTGGCCTTTTTGTTTTAGCGGCTCAGAGCACGGTTGAAGTATGGATATTGATCAAGTGATGATCTGTTGTTGAGGGTTCGGGCTCAGAAAGTATAACGAATGATTGATGGTCGTGTTGATTTCGAGACGGACGGAACAAAAAGGCTGCTTTGCACTGCTCTGTTTTGTTCTGCTCCCCTGTATCGATAAAAGGGTCGCTTCCCAACGGTGTGCTATTTTTATCGGAGAAATTTGGCGACGGAAGAAATGAGATTGACGTCGTGTCGTGTCGCAGGTGGTAGAAGGCTCAAAATGAGGAGATGGGTGGGGATGAAAAGAGATGAGGGATGAGTTAACGAAAGGGAGAGGGTGAGATTCGAATAATAGAAGGGATGAGGAAGAAAAAGGGGAGTTGCTATGAATAGATGGGAGTGGATGAAGGTATGTATATAATAACTAAGTGCTGAATGTAAACAATCGTAAACAGCTCGGTTATGCAGTGTAGTTGCAGATGGATATGCAGCTCAGAGTGGAGTGAAGCTATTCATGCAGCTACTTGCTTGCTTGCTTGCTTGTTATTGACAAAGAGAGGATAGTGACGGGTTCTAGGACTGGTATTTCACCCAATCTAGGAATCAAGCGAACGGGTCTAGTTCAACAAGTGAGACAAGTTCAAGCAGGAGGGCAGCGAATGTCCTTTTCTTCTTCTTCTTTCTTCTTTCTTCCTTTCTTTTCTTTTTTTCTGACTCTCTTTTATCCATATAACTGTTCAAAGCGTCGTCAGTACCAGTGTTGATCCGTTGTCACCGCTTCGACGCACCTCTCTCCTAATGATCTGAGGGGGCCTGGCCAGGGGGAGACGACGCAGGGGATGATAACAGGGCGACAAGAAACCGGGGAAGTATGAGCGTTACAAGGATTGATGCCCGTATTCTCCTGTGATTATCATGAAACCTGGTATGCCGTGTGATGATGGCCTGGTATGGATGCAAGGTGACGAGATTATTACTGCATGCTATGCGGAGACAAGTAACCGGTGGGAGAGTGAGGTACAAAGGAGCCCTTAGTTAATGCAAGATATAAAGTCAAAGAAGAAAAAGTAAAACAAAGAAAGCCGTTGACTCTTTTCTCTACTAATATGATGCCTTGTCCTAAACCCTATCATGACTTGGGGTGGCAAGCCTCCCCCCTTGGTAAGAGATGAAATAAACGATTCGGTCAATCAGATAGAGATTGAACCAATTTTTTGCTTGTCTATTTTGGCATCTCAAACGTCGACCCCGTATGTTCTCTTATCATCATGTCTTTTTTACCTGTTGTCATGATGCACCCACCATCATTTGTTTACATGTAACTAAAGCTTTTGTAACCACGGCATCGTCCCGCTGCCGTGCATAGGCCCGCGCTGCATCAAGCATTAGACTCTTTCACCGCCAATAGCAGATCATAAACCCCTAATTCCATTTGTAGTCTCCGCAATGACAGACTTATTTAGTCTTGATGAGGCGTCTCATTCGCTCCTGCATGCAGCCCATTCATACACAGCCCAACCCCGCGCAGGATTTCCTTGTATCATTTTGATACCCATATCGGGTTGTCATGGACAATTGGGTTTAAAACGTCAGCCGTTCATTACTGTAACCACCATCTCTCGAACCATATGAGGGGGTTTTATAGCTTGTCTTCCGTCATCATATTAACGGCTACAAAGTAAATATTTATCTGACTCTTCTCCTTGTATCTCAATGGTCCAATGATGGCTTGCTCCTAGCCGCCCTCATACCCACAACGTTGCACGAAGCATGATAGCAGGTAACTTAGTAGCTTGAACTCTGACATCAATTTTCTTTTTACATTTAGTACACGAATCATACACAAAACTTTGAATCATACCATACGTTCCACAAACATCGGAGAAAAACGACGATCAATATCAACTTCAAACACAAGAGCAACATTGCAAATGTCTCCATAATCATGGGTTTCCTATGGCGGGATTTATTAATCAACAGGAAAGCGCAAAATGCAAATTGCGACAATGCGGATGTGCTTCAACACCAGTAATGACATGCAAGCTTCTCCAATCCAGGACTCAAGTCCTTTCATCTCTCGTTCCCATATACCTAACAATAATTATAACAAAATGATGACACGTATTGAATACAGTTCCTTCTCTTTCGACCTCCTCTCAACGACTTGTACGGATGAGTCTGTAGAATCGATCCTACTGGGTTCCGTTCACCGGTACGGTCTCTGAGGGGCTAGGTGGCGCGGGCTGCTTTCGAAGTGTCAGGGGGAAGGGGTACTCTTCGGGGTCTTCTTCCTCACTGTAGATGTTGTTAGTAAGGCTCACAATAAATGGTATCCATCGTTACTTACGGAAGCTTCCAGGCAACATAGTCCTCGGTGTTCAGGCCCTCACGACCTTCTTGTAGACTGGCAAAGTCTCCAGGCGTCATCATGCCTGTGCGATCCCGTGGCGAGCCGGGAACAGAGAAGGGTCGAGAAATCTTCTGCTCGACACCAGGGATGAAGTCTTCCTCCTCCTCGTCGCCGACGAAAGAGTTAGGGTAGGCACGACGAAGAGCCAGTTGGCGAGCCTTTACATACTCCATACCCATTCGCTTCCAGTCGAGAAGATCACTAAGACGCTCGGTTCGGTTTCGCTGGTTGATGCGTTGACGTCGGCTCTTTCCACAGAAGTCGAACATGAATGAAGTGAGCTGGTTGACGGAATCGTCAACACCCTTGGTTCGTCGATCAACAATGTAGATACCATAGTCGCTCGAGTTCTCAATAAGCTCCTCCATGTAGCATCCGAAACCGGAAAGGTTGGTGGTAATGCTGGGCACACCCATGACGGTACATTCTGCGGGAGTGTAACCCCAAGGCTCATAGTAGGAAGAGAAGACACCCAAATGGCAACCTCGGACAAAGTCGTCGTAGTCGAGAGGAAGGACGGGGTTGGCAGAGTTGAGGAACTCAGGGTGGAAGATAACCTTGACGCGATCGGTGGGGTGGTTGAAAAGCTGCACACGGCGGATCTGGTTAAGAACGGGGTCCTCATGATCGTTGAGCATGTTATGGGTGACAATTGGGGGAAGTCCGTGACGCTTCATGGCAAAGAGGCGACGACGAAGCAGAACTCTGTCCTGAGCGGAAATGAGCTCCTTCTCATCGGGGAGAGGTTCACCCTCGTGCCACTTGAGGGAGCGCTCAAAGAGGCGACGTCCAATACTCTGCTCGATAACGTGTGTGGTGTCGCGCAGGGACTTGATGACTGCCTGGCCCTTGAGCGCCTCGACAGTGAGCGAGGTGGTCTGAGCAGGCATGATGATGAAGGCCACAACAGTGATCTTGCTGCCAGCGGCCTTGAGACGGTGGTTCAGTCGTGCCAGAGACTCGATAAACATGTCAACGCCCTTATTCCTGAACTCGTAACGACCAGCAGTGAAAAGATAGAGTGTGTTATCAACATCGAAGTCGTAGTGGCCATAGAAATGTCCGCGGACAAAGTCGTGGATCTTTTCCTTTGCCTGCTGGTGCAGGTTCTGGAACTCGTGAACAGCAGAGAACTTTGTGACGTTGAGACCATTGGGCAGAACGCCATCGGGCTTTCGCTTCAAAAGGTGCTCAGACTCGAAAGCTGTGATATGAGAAACAGTGGTGAAAACATCGCAAGCATGTGCGGCGGCTCGCTCAATACAGTATCTGTGGTAGATACCACGCTTGCCAGCTTCAGCGTCGACATCGAACCACTGCAAGTTGTTGTAAAAGTCCACGGAGCCGGCGCAAAGGTATCGGCCGAGAAGAGTAGCGTGTGTGGTAAAGATCGTCGTAACATCGATGCGGCGCCTCTTGCAGAGGGGCAGGGCAACGCCAGCAAGCCACTCGTGGAAGTGAGCAATAACAGCCTTCTTCTTCTCGTGGCAGACGAACTACGGAATTAAAGTTAGCACATCCGATACGAAAGTGGATAAGTCAAGGGGTTCCTTACCTCGCCCAGGAACCATGCAACTAGATAACCGAAAACGATGGCTTCGTTGGTCTCATCATCACCGGGTGGTGAGGGGATGCTCGCGGCTTCCCACAAATCGGCCTTCCACTCATCCATGCGGCCATAGGCGGTCTTGGTGTCGATGAGAATAACTCTGGGAGCTCCCTCGATCAACCAGCGTCCATAGACAATGTGGACTCCTCTGTCTCTCATGGACTGTATGGTAGCAGCAATCTCTGGGTTGGTGGGCTCCATCTCTTCCACTTCGACAGCGGCCTACTATGGTCAGCACATATAACCCACGAAACATTCAAAACGAAGAGCATACCGATTGGTGGTTGAGAGGACCAATGAGCGTATAGCGGTCGCCATATTCAGCTGTTGTCACAGGAGCTTTGGACTTGATAACAGAGTAGATACCACCGACTGTATCGCATTGGAGTTAGCATGTGAAGATGGGCCAAAAGCCACGACAGTTGTCGCAATTGACTCACCTCGATGAGCTACTTCAGTAGCAATCTCAAAGAGAAGGTGGTTCTTGATGTCGCGAGTTTGCTCGCCTCCGGAACTCATCTTGATGTTAATGTCGCAAGACGATGAGGAGGGAGTGGGTTACAGAGGGGAATTTTGTTAGGCGAGATGATCTGACGAGCGTCGACAAGGGGGCGGTCGCGTAGAAGACGAGTAAGATGCGGCACAAGGTCTGCAGAAACTGGAGAGCAAAGCGGCAGAGAAAAGATGTATGCAGAGGGAGAAAGAAGCTGTAGCGATAGCCCGCGAAACCGACAGAGAAGTTTTCTCGGGAGTAGCGAAGCGTGGCTGGGAGGGATCGGTAGAAGCGAGAGGGACGGGATTAAATCGAGATGGTGTGTGGTCTCGATGTTGCGTCACTGTGCCGCTGTTGAGCACGAACCTAACCTAAGAGATGGATCTACAGGCAATAGGCAAATGGTGAGCAGGGGGTCTTGCGCAGGGAGGGGGGAGGCCAGCATTGCCAGCATTCGGAGATGGAGATGTATGTAGGTGCTACAAATGTGATGTGCCCATGGGGAGCGGAGTATACCACTAACCTAGCAGTATATAATACTAGCACAACGAATGGATCTCAGGTCTTGACGGTGGTGATTTGCTAGGTGGGTGTTTTGAAGCGTTCCACCAGGTAGGGGTAGAGAGGATGGAGAGGAGGGGAAAAGAGCGAGGGAAGAAATGGGAAAAGGTCTCAATAAGAGGAAGAGAGCGGCCAATACTCGAGAGAATTATAGACCAAGACGTTGAGTTTAAGGAAGATGGTGTATTGATGTACTCGGCAGGTACCTCGAGCGCTGTGCGCCGTGATATTCTCCAGTGTTGACGCCCGTTGTGGTACAGCTTCAGCTCGTATACTTTTGCCGCACTAGCAACACAAGCTTGGGTGGGGTTCGGGGGGGGGATGTCGGGGCCCCAAGCTCCTAGCAACGGCGCCTAAACAACGCCAACCTAAAGGCCCGCCCGTGCTACCAGACGCAGACGGGCATGGACAGCACCAAGCCCAAACACCTGTGGAATTCGCCCATCTGGGTAGTATCCGCTCTCTTGGCTTTCAGGACAGGGGACCAGGGCCAACGTTTCTCAGAGAGACAATCTACCTTGTACTAGGTTAATGCCTGAAGTTGCCGATTTAAGCAGAGGATCAGTGCTCGACTGTAAGCGAGACTCCAGATATGATGCGCGAATTCAAGATTCACGATGTGACTGGTCGATTAATTATTGAGGCCAGCCCGTGTTGATGAAAATTTTTCTATTGTTGAACCTCTCCAAACCGGAGGTTGCTTCAAGGGTCATGACTTTTTTTTTTTTTTTATCTCTCATGGACTGCCAGCATTTCCTAAACTCAATCAAGATTAACCACGCAGAAAACGGACCAGTCCACACGCCACAAGCTTGAGATCAAGAGGAATAGTTCCTCGCAAATCCAACGCCACTCCGGTCAAAAAGCCGAGGCCGGCCCATGATCAAGGTGTTTCACTGCCATTTCAAGGTCTCGATGCTACGCCATTATGAGATAGAGTCGCTTTGTTGAGGAGCTTGAGGGTCTTTTCCCTTTCCTCTTGCCTATCCTATCCATTGTTTAGCTTACTGCTTAGTCCCTGCGCCTCGACGTTTCTTCTCAACGGCATGCGCGAATCTCCCACCATTGGATATATGGACCAGTCGCGGGCTAGACTGTCAGGATGCCACAAACTTTTCACTACTGTAGGACCAAAAAGAGACATTTTTATTTTAAAAATTTGCCTGCATTGTGTATGGTCAGACGCAGGTCTGGCACTTCTTGGGGGTGTCGGGATGAGGTCATGGAATGCGGGGAAATACCAGTGATCAACATGTTAACGAACTCCTTTCAACTTCCCCAAGCCCAGTTTCAACTCCTTCCACTGCTCATCTTATTAGAATAAAGACATCATGTAGACATTTGTGCTTACGGTTCTGTACTAACTCGTGCTGTAACCTGTTTTCTCATGTCAATGGCCCACAATGGCGACCTTTTGGTTCTCGAGTCTTTGACTTCCCTGTATCATGCTGTCGATATCCGGGTAAGCAGACACTACTTCGCATCTGATGAGTTGTGACGAACAGGTATCGATTTGAAGTTGGTCACAGCAGGGAATTTTTAATAAATACAGATACATAAATCATATGAGCGACAGTACAAAATTCTACGGTACATGTTCTACAGAGACCCCGAGCCATGATGACCATGCCCAAATAGCTCCCTTATTCCTCCCGTTGTCTCTCCTTCAAAACACATAAGATGAGCTCCCACGTCAACGGAATTCCCAAGTATTTATTTCCTCCAAGTGTTATGCCAACACGTCTCCCCCAACCTCAGTTGAGACATATTTCTTACATGTGCTATAACTCCAAGTATACAATGGATCAAATGCCATAGCAACATGATACAAAAAGGGGATTGTCATTTCTGCTTAGCAACAAACTCTCGTAACATGAGATTTCAGGCTTCAAACAACAATACCCCAAAAGCCAAGCGTCATCAATGTTTCTAACAAAGGAACAAGACACGGGATAATTCCTTGATTTCCTTGGATATCAGAGACTCAATTCTAGCTGATGGTTTGGAAGTCATCTTAGGAATGACTATGCCTGTTCAAACAAGATCCCAGCCCAATTTAACTCCACCAGGGAGATCTATGAGGGCGATCTTGACGGGGACTAATTCAAAATCAATAATTACGACCTCGCTAGACGTGCCAAGATAGCACGTGGTTTAAGAGATAACCGTGTAAGAAGAAGTCACTAAGATAACAGAAGCATTCACAATCTAATCACTAGATAAAGTTTGACTAAGATGCCTTACCCTGTTGTTTTGTCTCTACAGCCTTTACAGGTTATACCTGGAGACCATATCAACAAGCTGCATGTGTCCCAAGCCGTTTCTGAAGAGAATAGAAAGCAATCAATTCTCGAATAGCTAAGAATGTCGATTGTTACTTGTGGTTCTATTACAATGGCAACGTTTAGAACTGCCGTAGCTTAAAAATAACAAAGATGGAAACTGCTAAATCTCGATAGATATAATGCAAAAATAATATCCATGCAGTATTGATAATATGTCTGCTAAATATCCCCATCTTAGTATTGACGGCAATAACCCAGATTGTTAGCCTGCAGAAGTGTCTCGATAAATTGCCTAATTCGCAAGTTAGAGGTTATGACAGCCTATAGCCTCGCCTATTTTAATTGGGTGACCTAAGCATCTGGTTTCCGTGGCGGGGCCGCTTCAATGCAAGGCTGCGAAAATTTCCAAAATTTTCTAGATTTCGCTAAGATCTTTGCGCATTGATTTACTACCGACATATTTGCACCGAAAATCTAGATAAATACTCAGGGCTCAATCGCCTTAAAAATCAGCAGTGCTTACTCGGCTCTGCCTTTTATCGTCTAATACACCTATTGAATCGCCAGGTTCAGCCTGACAGCTACGCAAATATGGGAGACGCTACACAGGTGAAGGTCGTCTTCACCACTACCGAGCAAGACTTGGTACTCCCCGAGTCTAAGCAACAGCTCCTCGTTCCCGCAGGTTAGTGAACCTCCGAAACCGTTTGATTCCTAGTTTGAATTATGATACTGACAATTTACAGATATCAAGCGATATGGCCTCTCTAGGATTCTCAACTCCGAGTCTATGCTGGACACATCCTCGCCCGTTCCCCTCGACTTCCTCGCCAACGGCACATTCCTCCGCACCTCTATCGAAGAGTACCTCGCGACCCACGGTCTATCTTCTGAATCTACTCTGACCCTGCAGTACGTTCGAAGTCTGCTACCCCCGGTCTACGAGGCGAGCTTCGAGCACGACGATTGGGTCAGCGGGGTTGATGTTCTTTCAGCAACCTCACGAGCAGGTCTTTTGGCTGGCGGCGCAAACGTTCCCGAGCGAGTGGCCAGTTCTTCTTACGATGGTCTGGTGAGGATTTGGAACCCTTCTGGGGATGCGATCGCAGTGTCCCCAGCTGGCCGAGCTGGTGGTCACACCCAGCGAGCCAATGCCGTCAAGTGGATTTCGCAAAAGCAGCTCGCTTCGGCCGGTTTGGATCGCAAGGTTATTGTCTGGGACTACAGCGAGTCCGACGACGGTTTCTCTGGTAGCCTCAAGCCCAGTATGGAGCTGTGGGGTCACGAGAAGGATATCAACAGCATCGACGTCAACGGTGCCACCAAGCGTATTCTCACAGCCTCATCTGATGGTAAGGTCGGCCTCTGGACATCATCAAAACGCACAGCTCCCCAGGCTGATCCCGAGAGCCTTCCCTCTGCGCACAGCACCAAGCGAGCTAAGCTGGCGAGCGCCGCCAACACCGCTCAGCGTGGTCCTCTCGCGCTGATTTCCGTCCACGACGAGCCTGTTACTGCTGCCATCTTCCACCCCAACGATGCGACAGTCGCCTACTCGGCATCAAAAGATCACACTGTTCGTACCATCGATTTGACAACGCAGCGCGAGGTTAGCCGACTCACCACAATGCACCCACTCCTCTGCGCAACGGCGCTTCCGGGATCGTCGCTCATCGCCGCTGGTTCGTCGGCCCGACACATCACTCTTCTCGACCCTCGCGAGTCAGCTTCCACCACTTCAGCCATGACTTTGCGCGGTCACGTCAACATGGTTGTCTCTCTGTCCGCTTCGCCCGAAAACGACTACTCGCTTGTCTCCGGTTCACACGACAGCACGTGCCGTGTCTGGGATCTGCGAAGCACAAGAATGGGCAACTCGGAAGAGGGTGGCGGCAGCGTCAGTGAGCCTGTATACACCATCGGCCGAGAGTGGCTCAAGGGCAAGAAGCTTCCTCCCGCTGGTGATGGAGCCAAGGTCTTGGGCGTATCTTGGGATAAGACTTGGGGTATTGTGAGTGGTGGTGAGGATAAGAAGGTCCAGATCAACCGGGGACGGGACCTGTTCGGCTCAGGATCATAATGTATTTGGTAATATAGATATGGATTGAAAAGCGTTCGTCGATCATGTATCTGATGTTGCCATTGCTACGTATAAGTGCGTGACGTCCACACTGGAAGAGTAGCTCATCATCGTTTCGCTCTGTGGGGATGAAAAGCCTTGGATGTGGCTGAATGCGTACGAAAACAAGCTGGATTCGAACACAAACTATCAATCGAGATGATACAGTACTTATTTCCAATTCGATTTCTAGCCAGGCCTCCGATAGGTGTACCCGGTACATTCTTGTATATTCGTATAATTGAGACACTCTATAGTTCCTCTTCTGACTCTTGGGTGGCCTCCACCAATGCTCGGAACTTATTTGAATACCGTGTCTGCGGAGAAAGGTGTACCAGCACTTCCTCCCTAAGCCTCGTCTTTTCGTATGGCAACTTTTCGCTGGTAATAACATCCAGAATATAGGTCACAACAGTATTGGTTTTCAGAGGAGGAGTTCGTAAAAGAACTGCAATAGATTCTGGTGTGAGGCCTTCGTTGTCGTGCCAGAGGAAGTAAGCGCGTAAAGAACTCATTGTGACTCTCACAACATGCTCTTGGTTGCGGTATTGCATTGCGTGGTCTTCGGCGACGATAACACGATGATCCCTGGTGTGCACTTCTTTCTTCTCTTCTGGCGTTGCCTTTGTCGCCTTTGTCATCTTTCTCGTCGTTGATTTCGTGGGGGTGTGCGCAAATTCGGCTTCCAATTCATCCAATTCAGCTTCGACATCAGAAATTACCTCGGAATCGCCAGACTCCGAAGTGTCGTCGCTTTCATCAGCATCATCAGCCGCCAAGAATTTGATAGGCAAGCCCTTCTCAACAAATTCAGGCCGAGGGGGGGTTGGCTGCAGTTTCAAACGTTCTTGCTCCAGGACGTGGTACAATTGCAGACCAACATATGCGTCCGAAGCAGAATCTAAATAAAGAAGTCAGCCGTTGTGTTGAACCGAGATTGTCAGATTTGACTTACATGATATTTGCTGTTCTGATAGAGGTAGCATCCAGTTGCTTGATCGTACGTCGTTCCCCTTGAAGAGCGGGAGGCCTAGAACTTCTTGTGTCTGTGCAGCAAGATTCACCATGATCTTGTTGATCCGCTTCAACTCTCCGGACTTGGAGTATTTGACAAGCTTGAAGAGATGAGATAGCTCGAGAACTCCCCTGCTCTCAATACCAAGATTGTTCTTTAATCTCGTGCAATCGCCCTTGATACACACGCCCACCTTGGTCACGCTCTCGTCTTCCATAATCTTCTTGAAGGTAGGAGCAACAAAGTCGTCTTTGGGGTAAAGGGCAACATGGAACAATGCAACGCGACTCGGACTGGCAATCTGGATAAGCGAGACGTTTACCCGGGGGTCAGTATTTCTATGCCTAATCAACCATTCCAGATCGAAGCCGATGACCTTCTCGTCTGCAAAATATCGCCGACAAACCGACTCCATAGTCTGCTTGGAGGTGCAATAGTGGACCTTGACTCTCTGTTCCTCACCATCTTCCTGGATACGACGATACATCCTGTAAGACCAGAAGGACTCCTGGGAGCCCTGTTTGCACTTCCGCGCCGCTTCCCATTGATCGACATCAAGGGCATAGTCCAAGCTAGTCAAAGGAGGAGCAACAGTGATAGTCTCTGTCGTAACAGCGTCCTGCTTCGAAGCATCAACCAGATTTCCATCTGTGTCTGTCGCAACCTGAGTTCCTTCGGAGATAGATTCGACCATTGGAAACTCTAACCGGTCTTGCTGATCAAACCATTCCGCTGCATCGCGCTCGAACTCCTCATCTTCACTGAACTCATCGATCTCGACCTCTTCGTTCCGCACGGCCTCGGAGCTGGAGGCAGGCGTGTGAACAAAGCGATTTATATCCAAGAAGGGATAGGGTGGCTGGTGGTCAGCCTCTGGGGAAAACCTGATACCGAATGCTGGATTCCAGAGCCGGTTCTTAATAGTTGGGGACATGTTTGATATATAATTTGTTCTTTGTACGGACCCTTCTGTTAGGGACAATTTTTAAATAAGAGAAGGTAGGTATCCGACCTACCTAGTATAGAGCATGCGACGCGTTATTGTGGGAGAGGGCCTTGAGACACTGCCAGCAACAGACCCCCGTAGAGAAAGTCTCATTGGGGTGTGAATGAGTTGGAATGTAGCCAGCGTCGAAGAGCCATTGCGGCAAACGCCCATGACCCTGATACACTCACGCTATGGGGACTCTGTCAGGCAACGGCGTCAATAAAGCGATCATTGATTATGGGCGCTTAGTGGGTGGCTTGGCTTTGGTGATAGCCTGGTGGAGGTGGAGTGTGCAAGTCTGGCTGAGTCACCAACGCGAGAGCACGTGGGGACGTACCAGTGGACGCTCTATATTCACACCTTTACCTTACCCTGGCATCCCACTTTGCGACCAAGTTGACGACTTCAGCCTAACTCGAAGAGACGAGCTCAGTTATTGGTTACCTCTACCAGAGACTATCCGTTGAATTATAATAGCAGTCTCTTAGTGAGAGCATTGTCAGATCGAAACTCTTTACCGCCAAATCTTTGTCATATAAATCCTCACAATGGCCTCCCAACTGCTACCCCTCGGTGAGTTCTTCAACCAGCGCTTGTTAGCGTATACCCTCACATACTGACTTTGTCATTTAGAGCTTATCGACAAGTGTGTCGGCTCTAGAATTTGGGTCATCATGAAGGGTGATAAGGGTAAGATGAGTGTTTGCTGTCAAGAGACGTAGTACTGATGAGCTGGCAGAATTCAGTGGAACACTCGTTGGATTCGATGACTACGTCAGTGAGTATTTTTCTTCCTAATATATTTTCGTTTATACTAATCCGTGTACAGACATGGTCCTTGAGGATGTGACTGAGTTGTATGAGCAATCCCTCAATCTTTCCTGCTCGAGCATTAACTAATTCCAACAGTGATTACTCGGGAAACCACACCAAGCTACCCAAGATTCTACTCAACGGTAACAACATTTGCATGGTACGTTAATTGCAGCTTTCATTCGGCTCTTTTGCTAATATGCTTCGTCAAGTTGATCCCCGGTGGTGAGGGCCCAGAAGGGGCTGCTTGAGATTAAGACGGACAAGCCAAAGAAACACCGCAAGCCTATTCAATCAAGACTCATGACGAGCATCATCCCCATCACGGAGTCAAAACTTCGCGCCGCCTATCTTAATATTGGTGTTGTGACATTGGCATCAAATAGGAATTAGGATCGCAGTGTGCGGCTCAGAAGAGTCCTAAGTCTTGAGTTCATTCCAGTTTACATCTGGTAAAAATAAAAAGCAGTAATCTACAGCCCCCAAACGCCGACCACCCATGGTGCCTGTTTGTTTTTAAATGATCGTGATACAATCGACTTGAAGAAGGACGATTTAGTGACCGTTCTGCATGTTGCCTTGCTCTCCAGCTGTTGTGATTCGCCTCAATTCCCACTCTCGCGTGAACTCCTGGTGCAACATCTCGAGTTGGTTAATGAGCTTCTCACAGACTGAGGTGAAAACGTCTCGAGGGGTGATGGTCCCGTCCGTCTGCACTCGGATAAAAAGCTCCGGAACGTTGGGGTGGGCAACTATGAAATGGTTAGCCTAATGAGGGACCAAAGTGACGAAGGCCATTTACTCTTGTATCCAGCCATATGAACGTTGGGGTGCATCTTGAGATGCTCGGAAAGGAGGTTTCCAAGGGTGTGGTCTTCCTTCATGAGAACAAAGTCCGAAGTATTGGACATTCCTGCACGATAGTGTGAGCGTGGTAGCACCACAGACTTGCCAAAGAGATACTTACCAGAGAAGACCTTCTCCTCGATCTTCTTCTCACCCTCTCCGAGGAGGAAGAGCTCGAAACTGTTGAGAATGTTAGCAACTACCCAAATCGAACAGCTCGAAGTAACGCAACGGGTCGTCTTGGAGGTTGAAATGCTTGGGATTGATGCCAGCCATGGTGAATAGGGTTACAGTAATCAAACAGGTGAGGTGATATTTTGGGGAGTTGGAAGAAGGAACTGGGTTTGTGATATTTTCTTTTGAGGAGGTTTAGATCTCATGGTGTTGTTTTGGAAGGAAGTCTGCCACCTGGCCGCCAGCTGCAACTGAACAGCAGCGAAAAACCACATGAATACTGGTATAAATCGCCTTTGAAGGGAGGTTTTTAATATAAAAAACACTGAATGCATATGCTTAATAGCAAGTCGACTGTATTGTCATTATGAGCAGCGCTTGTTGAACAAATGAACTGTCCGCTGGGTACGTGAGAGTGGCCGACAGCCTGTGAGGATAACGGCTGGTTTTTCGACAGTCTTGAAAGTACGGCATAATGCATGTAGACTGGCAAAGTCCTGGGCCTCATATCACTTGATGAGACTACACATTCATTACCCAAGTAAAACAGGGGTTGACCCATGAGAGAATCCGGATGTCCCTGCCTTAGTACTGGATTTTGTGTAGACAAGTCGCGAGAAAAGACATGCAAAACACAAGCAAGCAAAGAAGCGAGTTCAAAAGAGTAGCCTTACCGATCAGGGGCGTTCATCTTCGGTTCTTGAGAATGATGTTAAATAAATCGATATTTGGCGGTAAAGTGGCAATCGTAACAAAAGTCCAAAATTGTTGATAGTCCGTCTTCTTTATCGACGATTTCGCACAAGAAAATGGAGGTTGAAATAGGGAATACCTAAAAAGTAGAGGTCCAAAAACGTGAAAAACAAATGTTGAGTCAAGTGATAACAAGTTGAGAACAAAGCAGCGTGAAGCAGAGTCGTAACTTCCAGAGAGGCTCAAGCTTCAAGACGCGACAGAAAGGCTAATACTCGGCTAAAATAGCGGGCATCAACTCTACAGGCTGACTCTCTGTAATCCGACAGTGCATCACCTCATTAGATAATTCATGTTTCCTCCACTTCATTCACTTCGGTCTATGCATTCAAACTCAAAGTTGCCGGCTCAACAATGAGTTTATGTTCCAATGCCGCGTATTCAGCCGTCTTTGTTGCGGCGTGCTAATCGCCTCTCGCCGCACCTTGCAAGCCTATTACCGGCGTGTCGAGACCTAGCATCAGCTCAGAATGAACTACGATGGATAAAGAGTCATGTGGATGAAACATGGTCGCGGAGAAAATCGTGGCATCTGGATGACCTTTGTCAAAAAAGAGGGCGCGGCGTGCCTCTTCAGTATGTTCTGGGCTCTCAGCCATTTGGTGCTCTCGACATCAAGTGTAAACCAGGTGTTTTGATACCCAGACCAGAAACTGAAGCGTATACTTTCCACCTGGCAAACCTTGTCAAATCAGGACAGCTGCTAGGTCAACAAGTAAGGGAAAACGGACACGGTGTTAACCTAATCGACTTTTGTACAGGAACTGGCTGTATTCCTCTCGGCTTCTTCTCGTCCCTTCAGCATTCAGTTAAGAATATGACTGTGAGGGGAGTGGACATCTCTCCAGTGGCTCTTCGACTCGCGCAGGAAAATATTGCCCGAAATGTCGAACTTCAAACATTGATCAAGCCAACCAGAAATAAGAGGCTTGACATCACAACGGCGAATGTCTTTAGCGACAGCGACATGCAACAGCTCGCAGTGACTCGCTGGGACATTCTTGTATCTAACCCTCCATACATCTCGGAGGACGTCTGGCATCATGGTCGCGGACAACTCGGATACTCAGTCCGAAAATATGAACCACGTCTTGCATTGGTACCGGCTAACAACCTTCCTTGTCCGAGTGGATGCAACGCAGCGGATGTCTTTTATGCTCGGCTTTTGGACATCTCGGAACTCTTAAAGCCGACAGCGGTACTGCTCGAAATTGGCGATGAGGACCAGGCCCTTCGTGTACTGCAACTGTACTTTGCCCACCCGATTGCACAAAGCTCAAGAGTCGAGGTTTGGCGCGACTGGCCTGATTTGGAAGGGACAGAGGACCCGGAGTTCATTGTGGTTGAAGAGTCAAAGGGTGAGAAACATCAAGTTCCAGTGAAAGGTGACGGCCGCATACGGTCTGTTTTAATTTGCAGATTGGACGAGGTTTAATGGCAAATACACTGAAGGTTATTTCCTTTATTCTACTAGTGGAGTGCCAGGCATGGATTCTATGATACACGCATTTATTACGAGGTCTGAACAATATGGGGTCATGATGGATTTAAGACGCAAGTTGCCACAAGAACTTAGCAGTCTGAGCGAGCGGCAACGATGAGAAATGAAAGTTTTTGCTTAATCTACTATTTTCGCAGTGAAACCTAAAACAAAACTGATAAAATGGAGGAATGCTTCGTCAAGATTTGTTCCGTATATCTACACTAAGATCTAGAAAACACCCCTCTTTGAAGATATGATAAGATTCATGACAAGTCTCGACTAGAACTTGCATTGGAACTCGCTCGCCATGATTCTCTAGCAAACCTCGATCTAAAAGCCTTTTAATAATACACTGGATATCCAGATAAAAGGTGATGGATCCGGAGTAGGCACCAATTCATGACGTGCCTGACTATCTTCCATGAGGCGATTTATGCCCCGCCAGCCAATCCCCTCCCCTCATCATGCCAGTGGACCCTGTACGTCTTTCCAGCACGTGATCGTTCTTTTTTCGAGCTAAGCAACGCTATAGACTCATCACCAGAAGCTTCCACTTGGTGGTGTCATCCAATATATTCAATTCCTTACGTCGGCGCTGGACCCTTTAGTTCTCGCCATATACGAGTGCACTTCGGTTTCAGAGATTATCCACCGGCCTGTTTGGCTTAAGTCGTGCTACCATATGAGATAGTACGGCGCTTCATCTACATATATCTATCTCACAACCCCCCGGCCGTTCCGCACTTGCGCCAGTCCTCATTGCCCATTATGTCGAGACTTTTACGGCAATCGAGCCAGTTCGCGCGAGTGACGAGACTATCATCACAGCCTGCACTACGGTTATGTGCACGACCATCAATCATCGCCCGATCGAATCCCGCAAAGACATCCGCCGCATTCGCCATCCGAGCCAGGACATATTCCTCGCAACCCCCACCATCCGGCCAAGACCCCCGGTCAAACCCAGACAGAGACAACGAACATGGCAGCAAGCCTTTAAATCAAAAGAAGGCAGATGATGGAGTCGAGGGAGGCAAATCTGAGGCACCGAAGACGCCACCTCTGCCGGAGGGTTGGATTCACTTGAGCAAGGAGGAAATTGCCCATCTCGAAGAATTCACATCTAGACTCCCGGAGGCTCAAAGGCCAGTGGCGAAAGACATCCTTCAGAAGCTCCAGGTTGTTGGCGCACCCTCCGAGACCCGCGACCTCCTCCAAAAGCTACGACAGAACGGCAACCTCTCAATTTTGGACAAGGGACGATTGATGCGCTGTGTGTACCAGGTTACTGAACGAATCATCGATCTGGAGGAGAACCAGGGGCAGGATGGTCAATTCTCGTCGTTCCGTATGGACCAGGAATCCACGTCCCAGGATGGCAAGGACGGAGCCGACAAGTCGAAGCAGCAGCAACAGAAGGGTGGCAAGCAGCCCAAGAACGAGCGCAGCGGCTGGCTTGAGGCCGTTCAGACCGGTATCGCCATTGGTGTCACTGTCTGGATTGCGGAGCTTTTCGCCAACCCATTCTCTGAGAAGGAGATTACTTGGCAAGAATTCCGAAAGGCTTTCCTAGACAAGGGTCTGGTCCAGAAGCTGGTGGTCGTCAATGGCTCTCAAGTCCGCGTTGAACTTCACCCCTCTGCTGGGGCTACTGGCGAGAACGGACAACCCGGGAAGAGGAGCTACGTGTTCACCATCGGATCCGTCGAGTCGTTCGAGCGAAAGTTGGAGAATGCTCAAGATGAGCTCGGCATCCCATCATCTGAAAGAATACCTGTCAGCTACGAGGCCGGTGGTAGTACCGTCGGTAACCTCCTTCTCGCGTTTGGCCCTACCCTTCTCTTCATTGGTTTGATCCTGTGGACTCAACGGTCAATGGGAGGTCGTGGTGGTGCTGGCGGAGGCATGTTCAACTTTGGCAAGAGCAAGGCAAAGAAGTTTAACGCTGAAAGTGCTGTGAAGGTCAAGTTTGCGGATGTTGCTGGTCTTGAGGAGGCAAAGACTGAGATTATGGAGTTTGTGAGCTTCTTGAAGCAGCCTGAGAAGTTTGAAAAGCTAGGTGCCAAGATCCCACGAGGTGCTATTTTGGCTGGACCCCCTGGTACTGGTAAGACGTTGCTTGCCAAGGCCACGGCAGGTGAGTCTGGAGTGCCCTTCTTCAGTGTGAGCGGCTCCGAATTCGTCGAGATGTTTGTTGGTGTTGGACCTTCGCGAGTACGAGATCTATTCGCCGAGGGTCGTAAGAACGCTCCTTGTATCATCTTTATCGACGAGATTGATGCCATTGGTCGCGCGCGACAGGAGAGCGGCAAGGGTTTTGGCGGTAACGATGAACGTGAAGCGACGCTGAACCAGATTCTTACGGAAATGGACGGCTTCAACACTCGTGAACAGGTGGTCGTCCTTGCTGGTACTAACCGAGCGGATATGCTGGACAAGGCTCTGATGCGACCTGGACGATTCGATCGACACATCTTCATTGACCGACCTACAATGAAGGGTCGTCAGGAGATCTTCAAGGTCTACTTGAACAAGATTGTAACCAACGAAGACCAAGAATACCTTGTTGGTCGTCTGGCGACTCTCACTCCTGGCTTCTCTGGTGCCGACATTGCCAATGTCGTCAACGAGGCTGCTCTGATTGGTACGTCTCTATGAAAAGGATCATATTATTTCTTTACTAACATATTACAGCTGCTCGTGGCAATGCCGATGATGTCAAGATGGACCACTTTGAGCGAGCTATTGAGCGAGTGATCGGAGGTCTGGAGCGCAAGTCTCTTGTTCTCAAGCCTGAGGAGAAGAAGACTGTCGCTTACCACGAAGCCGGACACGCTATTTGCGGATGGTTCTTGGAGCATGCTGACCCACTACTCAAGGTCTCTATTATCCCCCGTGGCCAGGGTGCTTTGGGTTATGCTCAATACCTACCTCAAGACGCCTACCTGATGAACACTAACCAGCTCATGGACCGAATGGCCATGACCATGGGTGGTCGTGTGTCTGAGGAGCTTCACTTCCCCACTGTGACGACAGGCGCCAGTGATGACTTCAAGAAGGTTTCCCAGATGGCACGAAACATGGTGACTCAATGGGGTATGTCTGAGATAGTGGGCCCTGTGCATTTTGAGAACGACCCCAACCGCATGCAAAAGCCCTTTGCCGAGTCCACAGCCCAGCAGATCGATTTGGAGGTTTCTCGAATTGTGGAGGAGGCCTACAAGCGCTGCAAGGATCTCTTGACAGAGAAGAAGACTGAGGTTGGCCTCATTGCTCAGGAGCTGCTCAAGAAGGAGGTTCTCGTCCGAGACGACATGGTTCGCATCTTGGGCAAGCGACCTTTCGGCGACAACGAGGATTTCGAGAAGTACTTTGGCGGCTCCAAGCCGGAGAGCACCCCTCCTCCCTTCCCTGAGGAGACCGACTCGCCTAATGAGCCCCCTACCCCATCCCCAGCTTTTAAGAAGGTCGAATAAGCTCGAAACATAAGTTGTTCGGGCGCTTTATTAGAGAGAGCCATCTGCGCAGCATGACCAGTAGTTGTTGGCCACACACACTGCTGCCAGGAATCTGTAGGAGAAGGAATACTAAGAGACCTTGAGGCAGAGCGAGGATTGGTCGTGACAGCGATTTGATGCATTCGAGCGAGGCTAATCTCGGAGCCAAGGATGTTGGTTATGAGACAGTACGGCAATTCGTGGTGGGGGGGGAGAGATAAGGACGACGACTACGACACAGGCTTGGAGCGATCGCAGCAAAGCGCGAAGAAAAAGCGGCACTCAACTCTACCAGACACTTGATCAATTCCTTTGGAAATGTTTCTTTTTAATGCATTCTCAGCAAACCCTTCACAACAACATCTATCCGCATGAGACACCCATCATTATTACCGTCGTCATGTTGGAGGCCTGCACGGTGATGCAAGCCTTGTACCAACTGTGTAACACTGTACTTTAGGTGATAGAACTGTAAAAAAGAATATTTGATGACTGAATTGATTGACGAAGAAAAGTGTGACTTTAAAGAAGGGTCTTGGCATATGTATACTTGTATGTATATGGCTTCACTTGGGTGCTAGATTAGGACAAGCAATGTGTAGTCAGCCTCGTGAACGGGAACTAGAAAAGCAAATAGAAAGAAAGAATAAAGTGACGATCCTGAGGTAATTGCGTACAATTGTAGAACCGTGCATTAGTAGGTAGTATTACGCTTGTCAGCTCATCTCATCAGTCAATCAACAACATGAAGACATCGGGGAGCCGGAGCCACAGAGCTGGTTCACATAGAAAAAGGTCCAACGCTAATTGGTCTAGAAAGTTCCCATGGGCCAACCGTCGGAAATCGGAGGCTCTGCTCCTGTCAAGCCAACAAAACGTCGCAGTCGTTTGTGGTAGAAAAGGAAAGGGTAATAAACTTTGGGCTTTTTGGCGGTTAACAAGGATAAGGGCTGGGGGCACAGGGTCTAGGTCGATTGTCAAGTCCGATACCCCTGTTGATGACGATCCGAGTCATGTTGGAAACTTAGATGACATATTTTCCCTACCTGGAGACAGATCATCGTGTATTTTTCAAGGGTCTGTCTACCACCAAGTGTTGGTGTTGTTTAGTAAACATTGAGTCAGACTATGAAAAAGACTAGATTTATTCTTTTTTTTGTTTTTGTTTTAACTTGGCTTGTACCCGCGTACCCGGATATAATTATCCATCATGGCTTATGCACATCATTTGTCTGCTCATATTTTGATTGGTTGCTAAAGTGTCAAGATTGCATCACTTTACTGCGATAGGTACAGTTTCGATTAATCAGTACCTTACTATAGGTAGAGATGCAGCAGGCTTACATCACAGAAGAAGAAAAAGTACCCGAAAGAAATAGCAAATTAAGTGACATGTTTCTAGTTCTAGGGCACTTTTTTCGGATACATACAAGCGGTGCTCTATCTTTCTCTTTCTCTCGTACGAAATGATCAGTTGAGCACATCTTGCTATTCGTTACACTTTGAGACTTTGCTTCTCTCAGACTTGCAGTAGCACTCAGACTATCTACCAGCAGTCAATGATGCTTGTTGAATCTTGGGTAAGCAGCGTTTGACAGGGATGTTGTCACTACCTACTTACCGAGTGGAGTACAGTATCCTTCTCTTTCTTCTTTCTCCCGGCCGGCCCCAGGCTAAAGGATAGACATACATACATACATACTGCCCGGGCAGTCTAAGTTGAAGGACCCTTGTACTGCATCTCAGCAGTGAACCGGACACTTGACCGGTTTATCAACTCTGCTATATATACATAAACTCGGGTCGGGTCCTTCACATTCCGCGACCACTATCGATCCATCTCGGAGTTAAAAGTCGCTTTGCTCGACAGCCACAACACTTGCTTTTCACTATTAACTTGCCTTTATCATCCAAGGAAGATCATAACCGATGGCCTCGGCCCCAGCAGGGCACGAAAGAGCCCACAGTCATGATATGGCTTCACCGCAACCAAAGAGAGAGTCATGGTGGAAGATTCACCTCTTCCGGGGCATGATAAAGGATATCCGTCGAAGACTCCCATACTACGTGAGCGACTGGACCGACGCATGGGATTATCGAGTCGTCCCTGCCACTATCTACATGTACTTTGCCAAGTGAGTCTACATGCCTCTTCCTCATATTATCCCCCAAGAGGTCTACCAGTTCGAGACATACACAACGTTCGGATGATCACATGTACTGACCCGTTCTTCTTGAAGCATCTTGCCTGCGTTAGCATTCTCCCTCGACATGTTCCAAAAGACAGGCTCAAACTATGGTGTCAACGAGGTCCTTCTTTCATCTGTCCTAGGATCGGTCATATTCTCCCTCTTTGCTGCTCAGCCACTTGTTATTGTGGGCGTGACGGGTAATTTGACCTCTGCCCAACTGCAAAGCATCAACTATCTAACCACTCCGTCACAGGTCCCATCACCGTCTTCAACTAGTAAGGCTTACATGTAAACGAAACTACGCCGAGTAAAAACTAATGCTTTCCAAGTACCGTCTATGATATCATGAAGCCTACAGGGGTCAACTACATTGGCTTCATGTGTTGGATCGGCATGTGAGTAACTACTTCCACCTATGATACAGAAGCCATACTGACTAAACCAGATGGTCACTCATCCTTCACTGGATTCTCGCCATAACCAACTCTTGCAATTGGCTTCGATGGGTCACACGCTTCCCCTGCGACATCTTTGGCTTCTATGTCGCCTTCATCTACCTCCAGAAAGGAATCCAAGTCCTCGAGCACCTTGGCAGAGGACAAGAGTTCTACCTATCCATCGTCGCAGCCCTACTCGTCTTTATGGTTGCATATATCTGCGGCGAACTCGGCGGTAGCAGTCTCTTCCGACATCCCTTGCGCGTCTTCCTGAAGGACTACGGCACGCCCTTGACCATCATTTTCTTCACTGGCTTCGTTCACTTCGGTCGTATGCAGGAAGTCCAACTTCAAGTTTTGCCAACCGGTATTGCTTTTGAACCAACCAGTGGTCGAGACTGGCTCGTCAACTTTTGGGATTTGAGCGTCGGGGAAATCTTTCTGGCGCTGCCTTTTGCAGTTCTCTTGACCATTCTCTTCTGGTTTGACCACAATGGTAAGTCCTGTGGTATGTACATATCGTAACATCATGACTGACAAGAACAGTTTCTTCACTGATCGCACAAGGTAGTGAATTTCCTCTTCGTAAACCCGCTGGCTTCCACTGGGATATCTTCCTCCTTGGCTTGACGACCGGTGTCGCAGGCATTCTCGGTCTGCCGTTTCCTAACGGGCTCATCCCTCAAGCTCCATTCCATACCGAGTCCCTCTGCGTCACCAAAGCTGTCAAAGAGGATGACTCGGACGGTAACCCAAGAGACGGGGGCTACTCCTTCGAAGCCACGCATGTCGTCGAGCAACGCGTTTCCAATATTGCCCAAGGCCTTCTCACCCTGGGCACCATGACTGGTCCTCTTCTCGTGGTGCTTCATCTTATCCCCCATGGTGTCCTCGCAGGTCTATTTTTTATCATGGGCGTTCAAGCTCTCGAGGGCAACGGTATCACCGCAAAGCTCATCTTCCTAGCTCGTGACCGTGCTCTCACGCCTGCTTCTAGCCCCTTGCTTCGAATCCGCCGGCGAGCAGCTATCTGGTACTTCGTCCTTATCGAGCTCGTCAGCTTTGGCGCCACTTTCGCCATCACGCAAACCGTCGCTGCTGTAGGCTTTCCAGTTTTCATTTTCGCTCTCATCCCCATCCGCGCTATTATTCTTCCTTATATGTTTTCTGCTGAGGAACTCTCTCTTCTCGACGAACCCACAGCTTCCGACTTCATCATGGAAGGCATCGGTGGGTCTTGGGGTGGCAAGAACGAAGAGAAACCCGCTTCGCAACAGAGCGACTCTCACGGACGACTGGAGTACCACGATAGTGTACTTGCTCATCCCGGAGCGCCAAGGAAGAGCCAGGAGGACCTCGCCGAGCTAGGACGGGTACAGTCTGGACGGAGCACGGGAACCAGAAGAAGGAGTTTGGAGAGACGACCGCAAAGACATTCAGACGTATAGAGCGAGTCCACGCATTGCCACGTACACGGAAGGCAGGTTGACCACATGAGAATTTCGGAGGATATACCATTATTTTTGATCGCATAGCACCAGCAAGGGAGAGAACGAAGATATCAGATACAGATAGATATGTACACCCAACTGTGCAAATAATACACTTCGAAATTGCAGTTTCGATTATCAGAAGCTGCGAGAATCTTAGCAATTACCGTCAATTGGTCACGGACACAAGAACCAATGGACGAGTAACATTCAAATAGATTCTATTTTCTGAAGACAATCCGATGGTATCGTTGATTAATCCAACCCTATGCAATGCCCTCCGCATGTATGCTACAGATAACACAAGTCGCTCAAACGCCATTGTCTCCCTCAATGCTATCCCTACTCGTCATCCGAGTCATCCTCGAACGGACCCCGTCTTTGAGGACGAGGTCTTCGGGAAACAACAGGTACTTCATCCTCATCTTCATCCTCACCCGCCTTGTTGTTGTCCATTCCACCCATTTGTTGGTCCTCGCCAGGCTGCGTTTTTTTCTCACTAATACGTCTCCTCTTTCGACTCTCGCCATCGCTGCCATCTGGCAACGTTTGTTCTATCTCTTCATCCTCATCCTCTACAAGAGTACCATTCATTGCCCTGCGAATAAAGTCTATACCAGCGTCATTCTCGCTGTTGTTGTCATTGTCTTCGTCTTCGTCTTCATCTTCTTCTTCATCCGTACTGGCAGTGGAGTCATCTTCACCACTTGATTCGCTTTCAGCAGCTGTACGCTTTCTCGGGATCTTTTTCGCAGGCTTCTGTTTCGCAGCGATTCCCTCAGCAAGTAACTTGACTGGTGCACGTTTTGCCTGCTCGCGTTCTTGGGCGAAGAAAGCTTCATCGGCCTCCGAGTCGGTTTCGTCGTCCTCCCTGCTGACATATTTTGATGATTTGTAACTCAATGCTTTTTCCTTCTTGTTACTGCGCATTTCCTTACGCCTTGCTTTCTTTTCCTCCTCGGTGAGTTTTTTACGGGGTTTCCGTTTCTTGGACGACTTCTTAGGCTGATTATCGTCGTCGATGACTTTACGCACTGTAGGGCCGCCGGCCTCGAACATTCCGCCATCGTCAGAGCTTTCACCATCGTCATCGAATACTGCCTTTTGACGTGGAACGGTTTTGCGTTTTAGCTGGTGCTCTGCGAGAACGCCCTCCTCGAATGTCGGCGGGCTGAACTCGGCTTGGTTGATATAATGGAGGGCATCTTGGAGGACATCTGCCGACACTTCTGAAGATATGATCCATACAGATTCAAGCGTCTCATCCGCAGCTGAGCCTAGTAGTGTTATTCCAGTGAGGTTCATCAGAAGTCGCATATGGGAATTCTTGAACATGGCAGTCCGGCGGTCCTTGTCATCCGGACGAACAACTGAGTTTTGTTAGTGAATGATGCATCTTGAGAACTTGAATAGACTTACAGAAGATTGGGGGCAACTTCGGTCCAGACTCTACTGGTTGTTGTTCAGAATCCTCTTCCGGATCCTCTTGCGGAGGTTCAATCGACGCCATTGCCTCTTCAGCAGCCGCAAAGGCTCGACGTTCGCTCTCAGCCTCACTAAGAGTTTTCTTGATCCAAGCAATATGGTCTGCTTGATTCTTGTCCAGCATAGCACCCACCACGATGGCAATTTGACGGTCCAACTCTTCGGTGTTCTTGAAAGCCAACTCGGCTCCAGGCTTGGCTTTGTTGACTGTGGAGACCGTCTGTCTTTCATAACCGTACTCGAGAAAGAAAGCAGTGCTTCCTGCCTTGCTGAAGAGCATCTCTACGAGAAGTTCGGGGCGTTTCTCAAGCTTTTTGAAGCATTTTCGGAGGATTTGCTTCACTAGCTCTTCCCACTCCTTGAACATACTAGAAGACTTGTCAAGCGCAGCCTGACCCTGTATCATGTTGTAAAAGAGGTGGATGATGTCGACACGAAACAACATGATACTAGCTTCCGACTTGAATGCTATTCGGTAAAAGTATCGGTGGGCTCGTTTCAGTTGTGCATCGGACAGATCGCGGTAGTATTTCGTAAAGGCAACAAATGTGTCAACCACACTTTGCGGTGTAAAACGGTTGGCAAAACGAGAGAAATCGAACTTGCGTTCTTTGGTACTCTTCTCAGCAGACTCAGCATCATTGTCTGAGCCGTCGTTCTCTTCATTATCATTTTCCACGCCTGCAGCATCTTGTGCTGCCTTCTTCTTCCGTCTGGTGCGCTGTCGCGAACGAACTTGCATGTCGATATTCTGTTTGGAGTACGATTCGAGAATACGGAGAAAGTGATGTACGAGTTCCGTAGCAGCGTCGAGGTACTGGAAGCCCTGGTCTTTGTAGTTTCTGATGATGTTGGCGATTGCGTCGTGAGTTGCTTCTTCGTAGAAGAGACGACTGAGCACGTTCTCGGCGATCTCCTCGTCGTCTTCATTACCCGAAGCAGACATTTCATGGACAGTAAGAAGTATTTGGGTGAAGCATCGCATAATAGCTGTTAATTCATTCCAGTCCTTCATCTCAATTGACTCGTGGAGGGCCTTCGTAAGAGTGATGAACATTTCCTGGTCAAGAACACCCGCGATAAGGTTGAAACTGCTGACATCCTCGCTTATGTTCTTTCCAGACTGCTTGTTTGCCTTTCGTCTCATACGCTCGGCTTCAAGAAACCAAGAAACCACATAGAAGAATTGGCGACGATGATAGGGCATTACATGTGACGCTTCTCGGTCGATTGTCTTGCGGACATGTTGGAAAAGAGGGTTAAAGCCTGAGTCGAGGAAATCCTCCACGAACGATCGTAGCTGGCCGTAGGCACGAGAGTCCAACTTGGGCGGTAGTCCGAAATCCTTGTCATCCTTGGTGGCCTTTCTTGGGCGACGAGGAGGTCTATGGGTCTTTGAACTATCCATCTTCTGGTTTCTTAGCGAAGCGTCGGCCAGCGCATCCTGCCCTGAAAGCGACGACATCTTGCCGTCCTCTCGCTTCACCCAAATCATTGTACCAAATCGGTTGTGACGAGTGGGACCCTTTCGGTTGTACGCCTTCAACATAGATTCTTCCTTGCTCATCATGCTGGCTAGTTCTCCGGTGCTGGCCTTGCTAAGCTGTTGCTCGTTCATGAAAAGCCTTTCCGTGTCCACTTGCTTCACCAAGTGGTATATAATCTCCATGACGGTTGTGTCCTCGGTTCGGAAATCGTCTCCCATATTGGAAGCAAGGGTCAGGAGCACGTGAAAGATGTCCTGGTATGAGAACGCATCGATAGTAGCAGATCGGGATACCAGGAACCCGTCTGTTTGGTTTTTAACATGGGGTGGAAGCTCTATCATGGCAACGTTTCGAAGGAAGAACAAGATAAGCTTAATGATGCCTGAATCGCGTTGTGTTCGATCGCCGATTGGAACTGCCATGGAAGGCAATGCCACTCGTATGGCTGTATGAAGTATGCGAGCTCCGTCGAAGTTGATGATGGCTCGCTTGTATTTGACCTGTGCCATCTGCAAGACGGGCATGTGTCGATGGTGGTTGACCGTCATTTGTTCTCTATCTTTCTCCATGGGCCACGTAAGGGGAACCATGAGTTCGAAGCATGCAAGGGCCATTCTGGCTTTGAACTTGCTGTCCGTAGCGTTTTCGGGCCATGTCGCAAGAATGGGGAGCAAGTCACCCGCGATTAGGTTCCCGTCGTAGATGCATCGCGCAACGTCCATGCGGTTCGTCTTTTCGTCGTAGAAACGTATCCATCGTTTGAGATCACGGAGTACCTCAAAGGCGTCGTCTCCGAGTTCGTAATGCCCGTCATCGACACTTAAACCTCCAAGCTGTAATTGAATTGTAAGAACGTTTACTTTCTGAGCGTTGAGCTTTGGGGGGAAACTTACTGCAGAGACAAGACTGATGATGTGCGCTCGCACCTCGGGGTGCACAATATCTGTTGACCCATCTTCCAACTCCATGATTGCGTATCAATAGTACCTAGCAACAGACAGTTCCTTGTCTGGCTCTATTCACATGTCGTGGGGGTTGTGCTGCCTCGACAACAGAGAAAACAAGCAGTCCCACCACTACGTACTTTCCTGCCGCGCTTGGACGCGTCTTAGAAGACGTGTTTAATTAACGCGAGATGGGCAAAGAGCTGATAAGATAAGGCATATCTCTCGGCAATGGATGAGACGAATCGCCGGCTCGGAGCCGAGGTTACCCGCAATATGATGGCATGAGCCGTTCTACTAACATCCCCATGGGGAACTTATTAAAAATGAGTAGCCTCTAATCGAATCTTGTCTATTCTTTCTCTAAATATCTCTTCACTTATTTAAAAATGGCTGCCTCAATTCTTCGAATGCGCTCCTTAGCAGCTTCGCGTCAAGTGCGTTGCTTCAGCTCTTCACCTCGCCAATATGCTGCGGCAGAAGTCAAGAAGCTTGGTGTCATCGGCGCTGGCCAGATGGTGAGTTGCATGTGAAAGGCCCTATTCATATCAAGTTTACTAACAAACACCTCCGTAGGGACTGGGTATTGCTCTCGTTGCGGCTCAGAGGGCACAGGTTCCTGTTACCTTGATTGATACAACAGACAAGGCTTTGGAAAAGGGCATTGCCTTTGCCGAGAAACTCCTAGCAAAGGATATCTCCAAGTCAAGAATCACACAGGAGCAGGCTGACAGGGCACGCTCTCTCCTCTCAATCAGCACCAAAATGGAGGATCTCTCGTCTGCAGACATGGTCATTGAGGCTGTTCCTGAGCTGCCCAAACTCAAGTTCGACATATTCAGCAAGCTGGCTCAGATCTGCCCCAAGCATGCTATTCTTGCCACAAATACCTCCTCCATCTCCATCACTCGCATCGCCGCTGCAACTACCACAGACCCTACCGACACTTCTGCCTCATCCCGTGTCGTATCTACTCACTTCATGAACCCCGTCCCTGTTCAAAAGGGCGTCGAGATCATCAGCGGTCTGCAGACCAGCCAGGGTACGCTTGATACTGCTATTGAGTTCTGTAAGCGCATGGGCAAGATTACTTCCGTGTCTGCAGACTCACCTGGCTTTCTCGCCAACCGAATTCTCATGCCTTACATTAACGAGGCCATTATCTGCCTCGAGACCAATGTTGGAGACCGTGACTCTATCGATGCCATTATGAAGAACGGCACAAATGTTCCCATGGGTCCTCTTCAGCTTGCTGACTTTATCGGTCTCGACACATGTCTTTCCATTATGAAGGTTCTGTACGAAGAGACTGCCGATTCCAAGTACAGGCCGAGTGTTTTGCTCAAGAACATGGTCAGCGCTGGATGGTATGGAAAGAAGAGCGGCAAGGGCTTCTACGACTATTAAACTAGAGTATGATGTGTTATCTCCGAGTAACGGTAATCAGATTGGTAGTAACCAACATTGGTATGTCTTACCCTACACTATGGTTAAAGTAAGAAATTAAAAGTAAAAAACAATTAAACGACTCGATTACTTAATTTGGTCTAAATTAAAATTTATTAAGAACGTTATCAAAGGATGTGATATGTAACGGCTGTCTACCTAATTGCCGGCATATCGTTTGGTGTCTTAGAGCATGCAATCTTAACACAAATTGCCAATATTCGAGCTCTCAACCGATATACTCGCCAACTTCTACGATTCCCCTTCCCACATCTAGCTCCAAACTGAACACAACTCTCAGTTGAGCCTCGAAGTATATCCTTCTTCACCGCTTGTATTGGTATAGTGGAACATGTGGTCCTTGCTGAAGATGTCTATATCGATCGACCAAGCTCCCTATGAAACTCGCACCAACGAGCTGGTGTCTCACCTTATCGTATATTGCAGTACACTACGCTGGAAATAGATTGGAAATAGTCCCAGGACTATCTCCCCTCCCTGTTACTATGCAGCTTGTTGTAGTCATGTGGCTAAAAAGCCGAGGTCAAGTGCCGGATGTCCGAACGGATGCACGACGAGGAACATGATTTCTTTGAGCGCCCGCATCTCCATGGTTTTAAACTCAAGTGAAGAGTGACAAGACGTTTAAGTGGTGTAATAATATAAGCGGAAGCGGCTCAAAATTACCTTAAAGTTTATTGCTTTGACATGAGTAGTTGCCGCTGTTGATCGGCGATGGTTTTTGAAGAGCAAGGTAGATCTACCTTACCCAGCCATTATCCTTCGAGGATTCCATCTACCAAGTCAGTTGACTGATGTGGAGGAAACAATCCGGGCTCTCGTTTTAGTCTTGGATATTAATTAACTGATTACTACTCTGTACACCGCACTCTAGCTGCCGTATAAACAGACCAAGCAAGGTCCACAAGGCGACGAGGCTAAAAAGATCAAAGCTTTGAAACAAAGTCAAAGTCACATCATCTAACCGCGCCGACATTTTTAGAGCCTGAAACCGCCCGTTCGTATGTGCTCGGTCATATTTTTATAGCCTCACTGCCCTCTCTGGTTTGGTTTGTTTTGTATCACAACTCTATCCACCGCTCTGGTGCTGTAGCTTGAGTGGGTAACTGGTCTGGTCTCTAAGCTTTCGTCCCCATTCCGGTAAATCAGTCGCCGCCGGTTCTCCTGGGGGTACTCCTAGTCTGAGACTACATACATCTTCGGGATGACCGACGATCGTGTATCTTGTTTATCAGCGTGTAGATGAAACCACATACAGTTAGTGTTGGCGAACCAGATAGAAAGACGAGGATGGGACGAGAAGTCTGATCCCTACAAGGCCGAGAGAGGAGCATGGACCTTTTGATCAACAGACGTGAGTCTCTCCTTATGCTCCATACCAACCATTTAGAGATGTAACGCTGGGCTTTGTACGATCCTCGAGTGATCCAGTCGACCTTCATGAGGTGAGAGAGGAGGCAGCCAGACTCAGTCATATGTTATCGCGTCAAGAGCCTGCTTGAGAAAAGCTTGCGAGTTACAGATTCTCACAGTTCCAGAGATTCGTGTCAACTCCAATGAGGACAGCTCGGCCTTGGCGGCAAAAGAAAGTTATGAGACAAATAACAGATACTCACATCGCTGTCGATGCAGGGCTAGCCCTGGGGCAGCTCTGGCAAGGACAGGCCTGATATGCATGTGTATCTTGTTGCCCACAATGGATGATTTGGCCTGCATCACTAGAGGACTAGAAATCCTGATACAATGGTGTGCGGGACGTTTGTTATGTTTTCTTTTTCCTGCCTGCCGAGACTCGATTCTCCGCCGTCATGAATGGAGAATGCACCGCTGACCCGTTCCTCCATTTGAGATGACACAGTGAATCAAGACGAAAGGCCATTGTTGTGCTTGGACAGTTGTGTCTCGACAGGTTTCGAATGATGTGCCTTGCAGATGTTAGTGAGAGACATATAAAAGTCACTGTACCAGACTTGCTCCAGTATTCACTATATAACGCAAGTGTCTTCTGGTATCTAAGTAGTATGAAGGCGATAGCTGTTAATCTACCGGAACTTGTAAGATCAGATCCCTATGGTCAATGGGAATTTGCACTGACTGCAGGGCCTGCCTGTAAGAGATCAGACTCTACGGACCGGGACGGCAGGCGTTGCAACGTCAATAATAACTACAATCCCGCTACTTCCAGGAACTGGGATAGAATGTGAATCTGCCTTGTCCATACTAGACGTCAATCTATTTGTTAATTTAGATTCTTCTTGTAAGTTTTGCGCACTACGTACGTATAGTACTGCAGTCTGACCGCGCAGGGACCGCATATTGTCGTTGGTTGGATGTCACTATACACTTCCTAGAATGTGATTCTCCATATTAAATAGAAACCCTCGTCAACCTAGAGTCGCAACTTTGACATATCAGAAGTGAAAAAGGAATAAGCAACAAGAAAAGTAGAGAAAAAGGAAACAAACAAAAGAAAAGAAAATCATGTGCATCAGAAGTTGGCAGTGGATATAGAAAGTATATTTATCTACCAATCGAATCCTACTCTGGATTCGGAAGCACATAAATACTACTCTTCTTTCCTTAAAACCTCGCGCAGACATTCGCGTATCGGGAATTGACAGGGTAGGTCGTAGTAAGAAACGATGAACTCGCCATTGATAACCTGATTAGCTTATTGAGGGATCGCTGAACAAGGTTGAAACGTCAATCAAGAATTGTCAACTCAATGATGGATATGACTGGTTGATCAGATGCCTAGGGTCGTGTGTCGTGTGGGTTGCAGGATACGAAAGCGACAAGATCCGGCATGGAGAAATAGGGACGCATGTACGGATGTGTAGGATAATATGCCGTTTGTCAGGCTGCCAGAGGAGACGGGAACCAGGGCTAGTTAGTGGGTGATCGATATGGGGCTGTTGGTGGGCCAGAGTAACATTCTCACTCCAGATGAAAATACATGAACCTTGATGCACGGAGTGTATGTCAGCTTTTCAGAATTGGCCAATTTAGCAAGCATGAAGAGAGGCTTGTGTGGTTTTCACTCAGTGTAAGCAGCTGCAAGATGGATGTGATGTAATAACTCAAGTGCTCATATGTAGGTAGGGAAGACCTACCCTGTCAGCCTGCATACTGAGCTGTGATGAAGAAGCGCGCGCCGTGGATGTCATCGACAGCCTTTGGATTTGCGTCCCGCTGCACAGAATAAGAATAGGTTGCGAAATTCCGTTGCCAGATCAGGGAATTGAGACGAGTAAGAACAAGGGAGCGACATTATAACCGGGATAAAGTTCTGGAAGGAAAGAAAACAATATTACAGCCCCGGTCGATATGTCAGTGAGACCCACGGCGAGCACGACGTAGCAGATCAAGCAAAGGCTATAACGTTCGATAGCACATCTGTAGCTGGGGTAGTAGCCGTTGGGAATCGATTTGAAGACGGGTATCTGTGCATTGTGGCCGTTGTTCACATAGTCTATTCGTCATCCATAGCATAGCCTGGTTGTTCTGCTCTCCGACCCTTTCCGTTTCTGATTCAACAAAGCTCATATGGACGTTGGTATGTTGAAAGAGCCAAAGGTCTCGACTCGTCGAGAAAGAATGAGACAGCGCCCACTCGAAAGTGTCAGTCGACGATCGATCATTTCCTCAGATCGTGGATCATCATCCCACAAGAAGTTCTCGGACAGCCGTTCTCGATCTTCAGAAACGGGTAGAGCGATTGAAGGCCATGGGTTTGTGTTGGAGAGTGAGCCATTCGCAAGGAGGTGGGGGTGCCGGTCCTGAAATCTGGGGACCAGAGGGGCGTGTCTGTAACAAACGTCTCTCTGTGCAGCAAAGTGTAAAGTACGTAGTTGCTGTACGTGAATTACCGTCTGTAGATGGCAATCAAATATGGGCTGATTTTATACGACAGGCACTACCATAGTAAGTCCTTCATCGTGACACCCTAGGCCTCACAATTGACCCGCCCCCTAGGAATGGCATCTCAAGAATCTTGAAATTCCCACAAGCACATGTTTGACAAAGGGTTTGTTCACGAGCCCCTTCATTCTTCAAATCAGAGTTTGGCATGTATACCTGCGAGTGGATGCATCAAGCCGACTGGATACCGTGCGAACGGGAATGGTGTTCCGGCAAGGACGAAGGTTTCTCGATGCCGAGTAAGGAACATTGCTTTGAGCAATTGTGCTCGCCACCCAACAATCATCATTCGCTGCTGATGAAGGGTTGTACCCTGGTTCGGTTGGCGGCAGAGAGCTGTACCATTATGCACTCGAAATAGTCGGGCTGCATCTGTTGTCCTCAGCGGTTGCATAGCGAGATAGTAGCTTGTACCATGGTTTCTCATATCGACTGGTCAAGCTGTGGTACAGGTGAACATTTCCCGCCTTAGCAGTATGACAATTGATAGAGAGCTTTCAATGACGTATCGTGGTCCATGTTTCCATCTAGCTGTCATCTCACCAACAATATTTGCGGTCAGAATGGGGAATGTTAAGACTCTCTCCTGTGGTCGAAACCAGTTGGTGGAATTAAAGACCCCCATACATCCCTCATCTCGTAGCTGAAGGTTATTTTAGCCCAAGAACGTGAGACATATGACAACATTGTGGATTTCGGTGTAGATGGAGGTAGTGGGAGTTTGTTTGGGGTTGGACGATGCATACATAGGCAGTATATCCAAAAAGATCCAGTGTTGACCACTGGGTTAACCCTTACGAGAGATGTCGAGATTCAGTCTATAGAAACAAATCCGAAGCAATAATTACAGTACCTGGCATTGAGAAAGAAAGGTGGATGCTGGAAACAGTGTTAAAGTCTTTTGGTTTTCCAGTTGGTAATGACAACAGGCCCGGTTCAGTCTCCCATCAAAGTGTTTTCTTTTCTTCACCCCCTTTTGCTTATTCTTATTGAGGCGACACATGGATGCTGGAGGAAAAAGAAAAATCTCCGTGTTGGATTGTCTTGAGAAAAGGGAACGGGCCATTGCAAGTTGCTACGTAGCATCAGCGATGAAGCTTCTCCGATCACGCCGGCAAAGCGCTAGTTCATCACGGATGGATGTGCTGAAGCTCAGGCCCAGGCAAAGGATGAAACGTCTAGATTCGGGCTTGCCAGGTTGTGGCCAACCCCTGATCCTGGCTGTACCGCCACCCGTTAATAGTTTCGCATTAGATGGGGTGCGTGCTGTCTGTCGTCGCCCGTCAGAGGAGGCCGTAATTTTGCGTGTTGTACTCTACGTGAGAATAATTGGGAATAAGAAGAGGCTGCTAGTGAACGAACCGCCTATAGTGCCTACATCAAGGCACTCAACATGAGGCTCTGCTGCAACTGCCAAAACAAAATGGAGCGGCTTGCAAACTAGACTAGTAGCCATTCATTGTCAGGCAGGAACGAAACAGGAAACCCACCTGGCTGCTAAACTTAGATTGGAAGGGATGCATTGCCTAAAAGCAGGAACAATTCAAAGATCGGCAATTGGCTGTTTGACCTCCCCTTTGCAGGTGATTACGCTGGGAAGGAAGGCTTAGTGCGCAACTACTGCATGCAGTACCGTCGCTGGTTGGTGGCACTTTCCAATGTAGCTACGCCACCAAATCTTCAACCAAGCAATGTCCACTAAAGATTCATCAATGCAAGCAACCGGCTACTCGACCATCAGTGATAACAATTGCCAATTATGCTTTTGATTGATGCGTCGGTAGGTAGTTTGCTGGATTGATGAGGGCTTTGACGTTCAAGGACGCATGTACTAATATAATTACATACCTACCTAGGCAAGGGACTACTATCATCACGAGCCACCTCTCTCTTCGTCAGGAATAGCTGCTGTCGCTGCGCGCTGTTTTTCCGACGGAAAATTAAGGTTGAATCATCGTGAAGTGGGAGTTGATTTCCTGCTTGTTTCATCGTGCATTGACCTTCGAGATACATAATGTTAACACGAACCTCGACAAAACACCACGCCCAGGGTTTCCCTTTGAGCTTTGGGTGATCCGAAGGGCACATCGTCCATCCCCAGAAATAGAACTGGATGTATCTCTCGACGGGTTTCCCATGCTCCAAAAAAGGCTGAAGCCTTTATCTGCGGCATCGTGATGTTAGTGTCACCCAGTTTGACCTTACGCCTTCGCCACGCATATCGACAGTCCCTACTCTGTGCTGATGCGTATGTACAGTACTCCGCCGCAGCATGTCTCTGTACGGGGGATTAGCCCAGGGTTATCCTTGGATATTTCAAGTGCCGCATAGCAAAAGTCCTGACTCAACGTCTCCACAGCCTTGACTTTTGAATCGAAGCATGACAGGTCAAAGTTTGTCGAGAGGAGTCGAAACATGTCGGGCCACTGATCATGGTATACTCCAGCTGGTTTTCGCCTGCCTTGCGGATGCCCTCCTATATCAAGAATATCATGTCACGTTCAACAATGCCTTGTTTTGGGTCTTCACCCACAAGCTCTGTCTACCAGATGTGTGGGTTTGATACGCTGTCTCGCCTCATGTCGCTTCGCACCAACACACGACCCAGCAGCCTTGTTACATATCTCACAGGGAAGAGGACGATCATCCTTACGATCTCCCCATATGCTATCCACTTTGTCGCTGTACGATATGTGCGCCACAGGCCTTCCCAGCTTCCGCACCATGTCCCTCATCTCGTCTTGACCATTTTGCGCTTCCCTATCATTCGAACGATATCCCTGCACTCTACCTAACTGTGCTTTCACCTCGAGACCCTTATAATCTTGCAGAACCAGTCAGATTATGTATTGGATTCCACGCCCTGATCCACATGGTTACAGCACACCCCATCTGACCCCTACAAGGGTCTGATTGGCTCGTTCCCGCTCAAGCCCGACAACGGTTATGCGCAACATGCGCCAAACCGCAACGTCGACACAAGTTCAAGATGACGAAGGATCAATGCAGTTTTCACAAAAACCTGGCTGGTGCTGCATACTTGGTTGTGCTCCGTGATGTGTCTATTGTGTTCGTGTCGAGTCTCGCTATAGTGCGGGCTGGCACTCTAGCTCGTTATCCATCCGACATGTCTCTATCCCATAGATATCTACTGGCAGAGGAGGTTAACCAGATCGGGTGGTGCTGTCGTCTATAATTTTCCGATGTGAGCAGCACTAGCTGATGATACATTAACATGAGTTTGGTTTTTGGCACAGCTTGCGATCGCACTGCACATGCATCTGGCAAACCCTGTTCATCCTTCACCAACGTAACATGGGAAAATCAACGGATCAGTCTACGAAGAATCTTGGCTACTTTTTTCTTGAGCCATACTTTCAAGTATAACTACATACATACGCAGAAATACAAGAAAATGGGCAAAGGATCTCCAATATGGAGCCCTCTTTGCAGCACCAACGAGCATAGACGCACAACGCTTCGCTCAGTTGTACGCCAAGTACCAGACCAGACCAGATATTCCCCCACCACTTGTTAGTAGTTGCAGTTTCCACTCTTTGTGCAGGCCCCAGGGTGCGTTCTGCATGTAGCACATTTTTTATTTTGTTTTTTCTTCACCTTACATGACAGGGAGATGCCTCCAAATTTGACCTTGCTCACACCCCTGGGCAAGGACATGGTCAGCCATGGCCTTTCATCGACCCAACCCCACCATGAGGCGTGTCCTGGCTTGTCGGTCTTGAACTCATATATCCTTCCAAAGCCCGACCTCAAAGTGAATTATGACTCGGATATCATTCCTTCTATCCTAAGTTATATCGACTTGGTCATCTCTCGAGCTACTCTTAATGTGCTTGTCCCTTCCTTTCATCGTCTAATCCTTTCGTTTCAAAGTGTCTTTACGAACCGTTTCTACCAACTCAAACGAATCTTTACAGAGGGGCCAGACCTCACTCACGTTCCTTTCCGTTTAATTTCCCAAGATTGCCTATACTCTGCTACCCGCTACTTCTTGCGCCTACTCTTTACTCCGTTACCTATCTCGGGAGCGGTTTCAAGCTTTCTGCAACATACCGACCCGTCCGTGAACGCAAGGCAGAAACATCGAAACTACACTGTGTTGGTTGTACCTGCTCAGCTTGCACTGTTTGGTCTCACTGCCATCTCTCCCTACTTAAACCTGCCTACTGCTATTCGATTTGCACCTCGTCCAAATGCTTGTTACAAGGCAATACGACACGGAACATAGCCGTTGGCCATTCAGCAGATACGAACCATCTCGTAACGCATCTAGCCATCGCATGTCGAACTCTTACGATGTCAATGTCGATCTGCCGGCACCTTCGAGCTGGCAAGGACACAACTCTGGCTCTTCCCATGTAAGTGGAGGGTTTTCTCAGCCGTACACTTCACGAAGTGAAGCCTCGCAGCTTCCTCATGGGCGTCAGCCGGTAGAAGACAAAGACAATTCCCTGGGAATTCACATGAGATCTGGAACAACACAGATATACTCGTCCCATTTCCAAACGGCAGACCATAGTGTGATTCCTCTGTCAGGACCGAAGCAACCAGTACTCCAGCATGATGGCTATGGGATGAAACCCAGCACTTCGACAACGGAGGAAGCTGGTCATGCCTCGCAAGCCGCAACAACCGGCAACTTTGCGCCCCTGGGTCGCTCAGCATCCGAACTTTCCAGAGTCAACTCACCGCCGGACGAAGAAGACGACCTTGATGAAGACGATATGCTTGATGGTGATGAGAACTCGTCTCAAACCGCCGCAGAGCGAGCGGCTGCTCGACGCAAGATGAAGCGATTCAGGTTCGTAACATGTTCAAGTCTCTAAACATGCGCTTACCATATCAGGCTCACCCATCAACAAACCCGATTCCTCATGAGCGAGTTTGCAAAGCAGCCTCACCCCGATGCCGCACATCGCGAGCGATTGTCGAGAGAAATTCCCGGACTAAGCTCCCGCCAGGTCCAGGTGTGGTTCCAGAACAGGTAATTGAGCCCTTTTGTACGATTGTGTGGGTATAGCTAACCATGATTTAGACGTGCCAAAATCAAGCGCCTTAATGTTGACGACCGCGACCGTATGATTAAGATGAGGGCAGTCCCTGAGGGCTTCGATAATGTCCAGGCGCTTCACTCTCCTTATGGTGCAGTTCACGGCATGAATTCTTCCATGCCCTCACCGGGACAATTCAACACTCAGTCATACGCTCAACACATGATGAGACCTATGATCGTCGACGCTCGAAGGAATGATACACACGATCACTCTTCACCGACTGGCTTGACCCCGGGGTTTGGTGGAATGGCATACAGCCCTGCTGGCAGCATCGCCAGCTCTAGCTTAGCATCTCCACTTTCCCCAGCCCCGAGCGATCGATACCAGTACGGCGGCCATTTCTCTGCCCCTCTCGCGGGTAGCCCGAGAACTTCGCACCCGTTCGGACAACAGCACGGGCTCGGCACCCCTATTGAGATCCATCGTTCAAGCCCTCATCCTATTCCGCCGCCGTTGCTTCGTGAGTCACTATCTCGAGCCAGGTCAGAGTCGTCACAGTCGCCGCTACGATCCACCATGGCATGGAAAGCGGATGTCGTTGACTACACGTACCGAGGGGCGAGCAGCACGAGCCCAAGCCTCTCTGACCGACAACCACCTCTGTATCAGCCAACACCTATAACGCACCCCTCTAGTGGTATTGGCGGCTATGCCACCACCTCCATCCCCAACACCAGGACACCTTCAGGAATCCAAGCATCAAGGGCAGGTATTTGAAGGTTTACAGAGCTTTTCACCAGGCCGTCAATGTGTGTTCTCGCACAGTGACCCTTGTGTGCAAGAATCGAGCTGCCCTCGACGCTTCATTCGAGTTACCATCTAAGCGCACAAAGTCGCTTGAGGTCTTGAACGTTACCCAGATACACAGTACCCATTAAGCCAGTACGTGTTGGTATACGGCGTTTCTCATTGCTCTTGCAAGGCACCGAAAAGTATTGGTTTGCATTGCTGGGCTCGTTCCTCTTCTCTACTTCCTAGAGGCATCTCGCTACTGCCCTCTTTACTGGATGTCCTGCCTTTCTTCTAAATCTCTTTTGTTTTGGTTTATATCGTCACTTTTTGCTGGGAGCGCCGAGGAGTGTTGAGCTGGGTATTTTGATAATGATCACGACCCTTTCTTTTATCGTTTACGGGGAGAGGTAATCGTCATGATGATGAGCATCTAAAGCAGGTATTTAGTGGAAAAAACATAAAGGGGATTTACTGGGGGTTAATAGGCGCAGGTGTTTTTATCACTGGGTTTGGTTTTGGGATAGACTGGCTCTTCTCTTCTCTTCTTCCCGTGTGCTTTCTTGGAACGGGATATTAGGATACCAGAAATAGCCTGTTAGGTTGGGGTCCGCCCTGGTGGCAGACAGCCTGTATCAAGGTAGTTCTGACGATGAAATGCAAAAAACACAATATTTCGAATTGAGCAATATCTAAGCAGTGACGATGATGTGATGTCACCCTCATCTGATTGTGTTTGCGGTTTGTGATGAATCTTTGTTCTCCGCGAAGAAAAGCCGTGTTGATATGATAGATGCGTGTCCTGTTTATCAAAGTCGGGATCTTTAATAAGACTGAGCTTGGAGTATAACCTAACCAACGACCAATCATTAGCCTTTGGTCCAAAGATCCAGGGTTGATAACAGTATATGGGCTACATGCAAGCTCTTTGTAGTCAGACAAGCCAGTTTTCCTTACGGCTGCCAAGTGGTTATCAGTGATGGGAAACATCAGGCTGAAAACATCAAGCAAGGCTGCTAGGTTTACCAGATGTTGGGTGTCATCACAGTACAGTTTTGCCGAGAGCATGAACCCGATGAATATCTAAAGACTTACCATCAAAAATATTTTCATAGCAAGCAAGGCAATGCGTATGCAAAAGAGGATCACATCACAGTACGTAGCCCAGAAGAGCTAAAGTCCTTTTTTTGTTTTTTGTTTTTGTCTGTCCCTTTGATCCAGGACAAAGGATTTTAACAAGGTCAAGATATGTCACTTGCATCAGGTCATCATCGCATCATGGTAGCCGCACGAGGGGCCCTCGTGATGATGGTTTTAGGCAAGGTTACTAAAGTGTGCTCTTGACCACGAATCCCGAAATGTTACAGTCGCGTAGGGTCGAGCAGCTGACAGTGGTTGAGGGATAGTAGTGGTCTTGTTTGTATGGAAAAAAGAGAGGAAACTTTTCGCCGAGACGTTTGACATCTTAACGGAAAAAAGAAAGGTCATGTGACTAGCCTGAGCGGGCCTAACTCCACCCCGCTGGAGTGAGCTGCTAGGCGACGGACCTGGGGGCCGACCTCCACCTATACAAAATACAAAGACGCGTCGGTAGCACTGTCACGAATTGCTATACAGAAACAAAAGGTGTCAAAGATCAACTCCTTTGTATGAGAGACAGTAAACATTAAATCTGTGTCAAACTTCAGCACAGCGCAGCAACTGAGAGGGCCTGATTCGGTGGTGTCGTCCGCATTGGATTATGGGGCTGACACCTCAACTGTGACTGATGCAGGAGACGTTCATCCCGGGGATTCTTTGTTCTTGGGAGCGGCCAGCTAGCCAGCCACTCAAATTAACGGACCATGTTCCCGAAAAGTGGTTTGTGAGCCGAAGGTCACTGAAAGCGCCTGGAAATAGCGGCTTGCCCGCGCTGGCAGGTTCCTGTCTGCTGCCGCCCATTGGTTTCACGGCACGACCCATTTGAAATTGCCTCGCCTTTCAGGCTCAAATTCTGGCGTGAGCGTGGGTCCAGCACAATTAAGGTTAGTGTCAAAAGCCTTGCCTTATCTCGTACAAGTATCTTGTCGCCCGAGTCACACCCATTGTCGCAGAAATGTGACTTCTGGCGTGTTAGGCCTTGGCAGTGATTAGCTAAGTCGCAAGATACGTACCGCGTCTCTGCCTCTCCCTCATTCCAAACCCAATACACTCACCACTCAACTCCACACCTTTCGCCCCCGATTCAACCTCTGACAACCAAACCGACCATCGCCTTATTCGACGTTAACCCTCGCTTTACGACAGCGACATTCGCCCATTTCCCATCGGATCCGTCGATTTCAGATACCCCGATTCCCAAGCACCACCGCAGCGAACATATAGTCCGCCTGCGCCGCGATCGCCTTTCTCACCGAGTCCCGAGAAAACCCAGTGCCAGTGCATGACGTTTGATTGAAGAGAGTAGCGGAGCGCAGCGACTTTCGGTCGTCGACCGGCGCGACTCTCGCCCACAACCCTCCCTCGCGGAGTCGTCCACGATGTCGTTCCATCCTCAGACTCCCCAGAGCCCATCGCAATTCTCCTCCGGGACCTCGGAGCCCGTGTTGAGCGTGGCAACCTCCATGACCACCACGACCACGCCAACAACTTTGCCGACTCCTGCCCACAGCGTCACCGGAAGCGCCCATCACGACCTTGCCATGGCTGACGATTCACCTCACAAGCGAAAGCGCTCCATCGACGACAACGGTGATCGCGATCAGAAGAAGTTCCATGTCGAGGAAAGCAAACTGGGGATTGAGGACCTGCATCTTGATGTGGGGAAGAAATACCTGCTTTGCCAAACTCGTAAGACTCCCTTCACAGCCCTTTTCTCGCTCTCTGCAGCGCCTGGATTCTGGTTCTGAATGAGAGCCTTCAATTTTTTGCATGTTGCGGGCATTATATCATATCGTCATGTGATTCCCGCCAGAGAATTCTTTGTTAACATCAATCGTTTCTAGCCCACCCCGAAACTTTGCCGCGCGTCTCGGAAGACTTATATGATCTGTTCAACCTGAATGAACTCGCCGCCGAAGTAGCTCGAGAGAAACCCAATGGAGAAAAGAACGCACTGCGTTCGTCCTATACTGGCCACATGAAGCGCTTAGGTGTTGCTGGTCACTGGAAAGTGCAAAGGACAGACAAGGACTCCAACGAGAAACCCGATTTCTTTGACATCCTTCACATGCCTGATGAAGACTGGGACAACACAATCGTCAAAGGCCAAAACATCAAACATGGATTATCACAAGCAAGCCTATCGGCTCTTGGACGGTCAGTAACTATGACCAAGGGTCCCCTAGGCAAGAAGGACTGGGACACGTCCGTACTGGGACTTCAGTCACCCGGCGGAGACTCGAAGCTACCATCATCGGCAAGGCCTACCGCTCCCAACACTCCCCTGAACGTTCCTGGCGCAGTAGGACGTCTAAAGGCTCAAGGGGCCTCATCAAACGATCCGAACCGACCAAAGCGTAATGTCAAGAAGCGAACATATGGCGACAGTAGCTTCGAGGGTTATGGCGAAGGCTATCCCGATGATGACACAGCTATGGAAGGAGGATACTCAACAGGGGAGGGAGAGGGTGGCCAGAAGCGACGCAAAAAGGTAAACAAGCCTCAGATACCTATCTCCTTGTCTTCAGCCAACTGACTCAAGCTCATATAGAACCCTGGCAATGCCTCACCGTACCCCAGCGCGATGCGCCAACAAAGCTACGGTCCTGGCATGGTGGGCGCATGAGGCACTCTGCTGATGCATCTCATTCGTGGCCCAGCCATCCATCACACACTCTTTTTAAAAAAGCTCCTCCCGGATCACCTGACGAATAAACCTCACCGAAAGGGGGTTTGCGGTTTCTTGTTGAGAGCCACATCACCGCACACAGATGCCACTTTTCCAGTCGCGTCCAGGTTTCACAAACGATTTTTTTCACCCACTCTTCTCACGTCTTCTTGTATACACGCCATGCTACGATTCCGCCAGAGGCAGCACTCCTGAAATGGAGATGACGCAAACCCAAAAAACCATGCGGTCGTCCGTCCTAGGATTCGTAGCGGCGAACAAAAAATCACAGTGCAATTTGCTTTGATAGCCCAGCGGGCTTTTTTATCTAATTTTGGTCTTTTCACTTTCTTGCATTCTGATGGGGCGGACAACACCAACTTCGCCGCCCCAACGAGCACGGCGTTCGGACACAGGAGAGAGGGGGTTTTATGGTAACGGCCGGCCGGTATGTTAATGCGGTCACGAAGGGGAGGTAGGTTAGGCACGATGGGCATTCCAGGGGGGTGATTCAGAAATCATTGTTTAGTCGACATCGGTTTTCTGATATAAAAACTATACGCTAAAATGCTCAAAACCAATAAAATCTAAATATCTGAAAAAGAACCACGCTCGTTTTCTCTTCTCCCCCGATCCTGTATATCGTAGCGCATATCTCATTACTTCCGCACACCTCTCTGTTGTAGATCCTCCAAGCATGAGTGTCGATCAAACAAACTGACATATACAGCAAAAAAACTCATCGAGAGTCACATTACATTTACTTAATCACCACCAAAGTTACCATTCTCAACTGTCGGGTACGCACCAGTGGTCATCTCAGCCCAGCTCCAGTCCAGTGTCATGGGCAGAGAAAAAAGGTCTTGTGGGAGGAGCGGTTGTTGAAACGCCGACACTGGCATCCCCGGAGAGTGCATACTTCCTTCGCCATAGCTCATTGCCGAATCATAATCACCGTTCTGGTGAGGCTGCGGCACCGGGAACTCTTGCGGCCAACCAGCTGACATTGCTGATGGTGAAAGATCATTCATCGGTGTACCTACGGAGAACGCTCCCATCGAGTCTCCGTTTGAAGGCGGCGATAGCTGTGCTTGCGAAGATCTTCTATGAGCAGTAGAAGACACCGAAGCAGAGCGTACCGATTCTTTGGCAGCGTTTTGCCGGGCAGCGGGCGCATTGGCAGATGATTTGTTCGCCGAGTCCTGGTTCTTGCGCTTGCGCCGAGACGACTGCTCCTTTTCAGCCTTGTCGATGACAGCCTTGGCTATGCGCTCGAATTCGGCGCAGATACCGAGCATTCGGTGAACACCTCCTTGCTCAGCCTCCTGCCCAAGCATAGAGAGGAAGGTGACAACGATGTTCATGAGTCGGGTATCCGACTTTGCCCTGGGATCAAGGGGATTTTGAAGAATGTTTCCAAACAAGGTCACCAGTGCAGAGACAGGGAAGTAAAGAATCATCCTAAAGACGTATGTTAGCAACATTCTTTCGCAAACTAGAGAAGCGAACTTACCAGACACAAGCGAAATCACCCTGAGGCACATACTTCAGCAGCGAGACAGAGGCTCGTGCTGCAGCTGTGCATAGTGCCGCTGACGAAAAGACGCGCGGGTTCAGAGGTCGGGCATTCAGGCCCTGAATAGCATAGTTGGCCAATCGACTAGTCCAGTAGCCGTGGTGGACCGACATGCGATGGATTGTCGTGAGGCAGTTGTAGTATGTAAGATGCAACATGACAACGTGGAGAATTAGGGGCGTGTGGGAGGCGTTGATGTCGTGCTCAGGGCGATAATCGATGGGAATACTGTCCTTCCACTCCTCCAGCTTTTGATCCAACTCGCCGATAGTATTGAGCAGTTCACCGTCGGATTGTTTGGTAGCTTGGACAGAGTACAATCTCTTGTAGACCTCGCTCTCGATGGTTGCGAACTCGCACATGACTCGGAAGAGATTCATCTTACCCTTGCCATCAGCCAGTGGGATATTGCCAATATTGTCGGCTGGATCGGCATCGGGAAGCTCGACATTCATGTCATCATCGTCCTGGGCGGGTGGACGACCGGCTCGGAGACAAAGGTCCTTGTCAAGCATGTAAGCGATCCAGAAGACTCTCTTGCGCTGCTCGATCTCGATAGGGTTGAGGTTGAACCCAGTACCACGTTTATGAAGACCAATGCTCTGTGCTAGACGCATCGCCGCTGAAACCAGTAAGAATGTAGGCTGTGGGTTGGGTGTTCCTTGCAAGAACAGGGCCATGCCAAGAAGAGCCTGAACGCTTAGCAAATCAGTGTTGCGCATCGTCAACTCGGGGAAAACACCAATGGCGTTCTTGAGGTAGCCCCATGCCTTCTCGTCCTCATCCTGCGGGACTAGATTGCTCATAACACGCAGACGGTGGGCGATAGCGAGCGCACAATTGAGACTGGCCCACCACCCAGATCCTTGGTACGGCTCTGACGAATACTGCATCTGGACCAAGTGCATAAAGGTTGGCTGATGAAACAGGGGGAAGATGCAGTTGAAGTTGTCAAAGTAATCCTGGAGTAGAGACAGGGCTTCAGTCTTGGGAGGCAAGGGTCGGAAAATAGGTCGCTGGAATAGATCGCTAAAGACCTCAGGCTTCCAGTTAGTCCACTTGTGGTCGTCGACAGAAATGTCCGATATAGTCCGTTGGAAAGAGTCGTCGCCAGTCTTTGAGTTCACCCACGAGACTCCCTTGGGCGAGAAAATAGAGAAGCCAGAAGATGAGCCTGTTGCAGGTTAGTGAAAAGAACGTCGTATAGAACAAATTAGTGACTTACCGATGTATCTAGTCTCTCCGTAGTTGTTGGTCACCAGAGAGCACATCATCTCTGATAGAGCCTCCACCTCCTCCGGCTCTTCTGTTTTCACCTCTTCTCCATTCGCATTTGGCGCTGGAGCGGTTGAAGGGGCCGTCGAAGGAGCTGGCGTCGCCGACTTGCGCTTCTCTTCCTTGACGATTGAGTTGGGTGATGTCAGTGAGCTCTGAGGAGTCATTGCAGAAGCGTCTATGGCAGAGGGAGCAGATGTAGAGTGAGTTGGGGAGTTTGGTCCGGATCCAACAGCCATTGACGCTTGCCTTGACTTGTGTTGCCGCTCCATTAACCTCTTCTCCAAAGCACCAAGATCATCATCATCCTCGTCGAGGAGGCCTACAGATAACATATGAGTCTTCTGCCATGATCAGGAACTATGCGAATACTTACCAGAAAGCCTCAAGAGATGTTCCATGCGATTTAAACGGTTCTCAAGACCCTCGATATACTTTGCACTTGGAATTTGTAAGCAACCATCATGGCTGGCCGGTAGGCGCGGAAAACATACCCTTTGGGAGGAGCGCGCTTCTTCTCTACTTGAGTAAAGACACATTCGGTCTTGTAGTTGATACAGTGCGTACAAGACGGCATCTTGCCGTCGCACTTGATCTTCTTCTTCCGGCACATATCGCAAGCCTGTAAAATTCCCAATCAGCACTCAGAATCTAGGAGCTTGGCGTCCGCCCAAGGTTCATTCATACCCTAGCAATTCTCCTTCTCTTAGGATCGTTGGCATCTTCAAGCATCATAGCCGAGTCGTTAAACATCTGGGCGGCTATTTCGGGGTGCAATTGTGGTATGCCATCGTAGCTACCAAAGACCTGCGGTGGTGGGTGATTCATGATGGGAGGGGCCATGCCCGGGACCTGGAAAGCCATGTGGTCCATTTTGTCCGAGGTGGCAGTCGAATAATTCGCTAATTAACGTATAGTATAGTATAATAAGGTTGAGTAGAGTAAAGTGGTGGACGATCGAGGTGCGCAAAGCGGCGCGAGCGGCGTTGCCGTGTATTGATTGTTCAGCAAGGACTGCGATTCGAGCAGGAGCGAAATATGCGCCGAGCGATAGGTGCGGGCTCAAGGATTTGTTGTAAATTAATTATCTATAAGCAGATCATATGGGGGTATTGTAAAGTGACGCGCAAAGGAAAGTTTGTAGTTGTTGTATGTAGTAGCTTTGTTGTGTGGAGAGTGCAGTTGCAGTTGCAGTTGTAGTTACAGTCGAAGGAAGGTCGGGTTTGGGGTAAATCGCAGATCGGAGACGGCGGGATCGCTTAAAGTTATGATACAATAAGTGTACAGTAGAGTTATAGCGGCTGACTGGCGGCCTGACAAGGTTGCAGGGAAAACGGTTAGTTAAACGAACGAACCGAGGGACCAGAACAAGGAGACAAGGTCGACAAGAAACAGCAACCTAGGACCAGGCGACTAATAACCCAGTTTAGGTAGGTATCAGTAGCCTGGGTAGGCTTGGGTAGGCTGGACCGGAATGATTCAATGACAATCACTCACTCTCTTCTTAACTGTCAGACTCGGAGTCGGAGGGTTTTTCTCTGTCTCTGTCTCTCTTTTCTCTCGTCTCTCGCTCTCTCTCGCTCTCTTTCTCAACGTGACGACGGAGTCTGAGGTGGGGTGGCGGAGTTTTGCTTCTGGTGTGACAAGAGGCTGCTTGGCGGGTACAAGTACCGTTCGTGGGCTGTTCTGCAGGCGTGGCGTAGCGTGTCTAGACTCTAGCGTCCAAGGTTTAAAGAAAGTATTTTCTGACTGTCGAAAATCAAGGAAAGTAAGAAAAAAAGGACAGAAAGAAAAGAAAAAGTTTAGGAAAAAAGTCGCGATGTCAGGTTCTTGGTGTTGAAGAGAGACAGCGAAAGACACAGAAATGTATTAGAAATCACACCAGACACACGAATTGAATCAAAAAAGCATGAACCGGCAAGTCCACCATCCGTTTACCTCGTCCTGCTACGGAGACTGATGAGTCTCCGTCTCATGCTCATGGTACCTTGGCTGGGTTACTTACCTCACGTTGGATCGGTGAGACAGAACAAGTCGCAGGGAAGCCCAGGACTTAATGCGCGGGTATTTGTTTCGAATCAGGGAAAGCACCATAGAGAGGCCATGAGTATGCATCCCCTTAGAGGCAGGTTGACCGGCAGTAGTCCGTAGTCTATCCAGGTAGTGGTGATTAAAAACAGTTTAAACGACATCAACCTGGCAGCTATTATCCTTTACTTTAACTGCGTCACCAACTATCAACTGACACAACCAATCGCATCAGTTGGCGAACAAGATATCACTGCCTCTATCCTCTTCAACAGTCAGTCGGCAGGCATATCGACAGCATCAAGATACATACTCAATGTGATACATACCATACTACTCAAATAAACTCGAGCATCAACAAATCCATAAGCAATGAGGAGAAATGATCGTCAAAGGACCCCTGAGTACCGGCATCCACAATCCACTTTCATCCTTCCATATATTATATTTTGTAGAGGTATACTACGGGCCACAGTCAGAACCCGGATGCGTGTCTTGAACGTTGCTGTCGTCAAGTCCGCAACCCTTGTATCACTGACTCGATCAATCCAGGGTGAAGATAGGGAGATTCAATTCTTTGTCATTCATTTTATAGTTGCTCCACATGTTGCAAGGCCTTGTCTTTGCTCTTTTTCTTCAACAGTCAGGGCAGGGTAGGACTCTTGACAGCCGACAGCCGACAGCAAGACGCGCTACAATTCTACGCATCCGTTACTAAAAACTAGCCCGCTCTCTAAAGCCGCAACTAGCATAGTCTAGTAGTCACTCCAAGCTAGGGGTTTTACTTCAGAGCTTCCTCTCTGTCATATTCGTGGGTCCTATTCTCAAACCCACAGTCCAGCCAAGTCCAGCCCCCAAAAACCCTCAGATGTTTTCTGTCCCCCAACAGTAAGAGCAAGGTCATCGATCGATCCATCCATCCATTAGACTATCAAACTATCATAATGCATGAACTTTGGCCACGTTGCGCGTCCTTGTAAGGCTCAAGCAGATCCAAGACGAAAGATGCACAGATACAACTCCCAGGTTTGACAAGAGAGACACACAAAAAGAAGAAAAAAGAATCGATCCCCTGATGACGTGTCTCAGACTTAAAACACACAGACGCCGAACAAACCGTTGGAACCTCACCACTGGGAGAGCTACATAGTACCAGTAAGCAGCCAACGCCCAATGGCAGCTTCACGTTTGACACTTGGCAACCCCCATCCCGAATACGTCGCTTCATCCGAACCTGAACAAGAGGGGGGGCTGTGCAATCCTGAGACACTTTACACATGGCCTTGTCGACCTGAGTGTAACCAAAAACCAACATGCAGCAGTACAGCACAGGGGTTTCCGCAAGATCAGCAGCCGTCTGATTCTATTCCAGAGCCTCTTCTAAGCGTTGTAAACTTTGTCAGGATTACTTCCTAAATCAGAATAGTTATGTACTTCAACCTTAGGAAGTATCGATATTATGCAATATAGGAATCACAAGAGAACCGAGGACTAAGATTAAACCTGCTCTGATAAACTCTTATCAATCTCTTGTACTGACTGTATGTAACCTTATTCCTTGATATATGTATGAGCACAGATGGGGTCGAATACGCAATTGTCATCCTGTCATAACAAAAGGGTCCATCAAAGATTCAATTACCGTGTTTCCTCCCTCATCTCTGGACTTTCGCTTATTCTTATTCTTCTTCCAGGCCCCTTGTACCTTGCACCTTGTCTCTTGTTGTTTCGGGTCCGCCTCGTATAGTGTTTGATGGTCGTGTACCCGATTGCGTGCCGAGAGCCTAATAAGACTCAAACAACTATATCAACTGATACGTCACGGGGACATTTCTAAAGGGCTAATGTCTTGGAAAAAAGAACCTTCTAGGCCTCTGTGTCTTGTTCTTGTTCTTGTGCAAATCGTGCTTGAGTTGCGAGATTGCTGTTATATAGATACTAAGGTACACTAGACTTCTCGTTTAACTTGCCGTTTGCAAGTTCCATCAAAAGGGCTACTACCTTCCTAGTCCGCAGCCAGTGAAAACTTGTTCGCAGTCGGTATGAAAGACGAAATGGCTTAGCCAGCGTAGTCCTGCTTCCATATCCTGTGCATCCCAACTATGGGTTCAAGTCTTCCGCTTGCCCCTCGCCAGCCCACGTCGTAAAATCGGAAGTTAAGAATAGAAGAGAGAGAGAAATGTTCATAGCAGAAATGGTTGTTAATGAGAGTCAAGAAAGAAACCGATCGTCAAGCGTCGCAGATAGAAAAAAAAATGTGTTTCAGTTCAATTAGCCCAGCTTCCTCCTTTTGTGGTGACCCCCTACCCATCTTTATCCTTTTCACCCCCGGATCTAAACTCCCATATCTTCAGGTTTTTGTACTTCCGAAAAGAGATCCCCAGTGGTGTCATGATGACCACATATGAACGCCGAACAAAATGCTTCTTGCACCACTCATGTACGTGGCCAAGATTGAAATGAAGAGAAATGCAATGACCAACAGCAGTCATATATAGCTGGTGAGTACAGCACCGATGGCGGTACTAAGAAGCACAGCGAGATGGTCGTTATGCAATAAAAAATGGACAAAACGCTCAGATATCAACATATGGCAAAGCAATACGAAATAGCAAGCAGAATCGATCATATCCGCTCCTGGAATCTTGATGGCGAGCCAAACGATCCATCACGAGAAGTGACAGATCCTGCCCCAGTTGATCCTCCGAGGCCATCCCCTTCGGGTTTTGGCTTCGGGGGATCAGTGAAGGGATTTGACTCCGTGACCGGTGTGCGTGCCGGGCCTGATCGGATGACCGGCACACCACTTATAGGTCGCATCGGTGTTCCGAGAGCAAGGTGATGTGATTCTTGCTGGTTGGGGTCCCATGCCATGGAACCTCTCCAGTAGTCGGAGGTGCCGCTCATAACGCTTTCTCGATTCGCTCGGCCGCCAGAGGACGAAGGAGGATCAGTTCGAGGATCAGAGTAACCATCGCCGCCTGCTTGAAGGACCGAAGGCAACTTCTTTCCCGAAACGCGGTAAAATCCTCGCTCACTAGCAGGAGCAGGTTCGGCAGGTTGTTGTTGCTTTTTGCCTACCAAGCCCGCAAGCACGGCAGTCACAGCAGTGGATGCACTGGAGCGTTCCGCCATTGATCCGCCGTCAGGACCAGACGTGGGACCGCTGATTGTTCGCGTTGCAGACAGGTTCCCTCCAAGTAGGCCACCTTCAGGATGCTTCTTCTTGTGCCTGAGGGCAAACAGGACGAAGAACGCCAAGAACGCCACACCCGTAACGCCGCCTACAACGCCACCAATCACTTGTTTTTGTTGAGGGGAAAGGGTACCGGTATCTGTTTCGTTGGTTGTTGATGTGTTTGTAGGTGCCGGGGGTGGGTTGTCAGCTGTTGCGTCTCCAGCGGCTCCTCCAATACTGCCTTCGCTATCGTCCGCTCCCCACCAGCCTGAAGACCAAGTTTCTTGTGCCGAAATGCTCGAGTAGACCGAATCGGAATAGCTTTGTGTCGAGAGCGTAGGATTGATGGAAGATGTAACGAATGTGGAAGATACTACGATGACAGTGGAAGAGCTGCGAGCTCGTGTAGCTGTGTTTGATATCGTCGGTATTGTTGTTGTAGAACGGTTGGGTTCGGATTGGGTCACGTCCGTGGTGGTGGCTTCGGCAGTTGCTTCTGAAGTCTCCTCGGTGGTTTGTGTTGTTTCCGATGTCAAGTCAGACGTGGTGGTCTCTATTTGAGTTGTCGGTTCCTCTGTGGTGGTAGCGCTAAGGTCATCTAAAGCACACGTTGTCAGTCATCACATGGCCATAAAGTCTAAGTCTATAAATAGGAGGGGCGAATATTCGTACCGGTGGTTACGAGAGTCTCCGACCCACTAGCATCCGTAACCGTTGTGTCAACATCGGTAGTGGGCGCAGCTGGTGACGTTGTTTCTTGACTCGCGAGATCAGGGTCTGTAGACGTCACAGGGTTGGTTGGAGGGACCACGTCGGATGGCAAATCGGCTGTAGGAAGCACCGTTGTGTCGTTTACAGGCTCAGGGACTGAATCGGATACGGTCGCATCTGGGATTTGCGCAGACGGTAATGGGTTGGTCAAGCCGGGTGTTTCCACGGCGGTCGGGGCGGCAGCAGGTGATGACGGGGCATTGTAGCTCTCAGCAGCAGCTGGAGCTTGAGCTGGATCCGACGCCGCGGCCGCCGCGGACAACTTGGGCTCCGGGTCAGAAATGGCGGCGACGGTGATGCCCGAGGCAGAATCCACGACGACGGTAGCAGGTGGTGCAAAGTGAGTTTGGACTTCAATGGGCGAGCCTGCTGCGTCGACAACCTGGATAACTGACACAGTCTGGACAACCTGGGTGAAAAGGTCCTGCTCAGCGCGTGGTTTTAGAACATTGGGGTCGGCGTGAGCTTGAGCGTGAGCTTGAGCTTGAGCGTTGTCAGGCGTGGCAGCGCGCTGGTGGAGATTTGCTGGCGATATGCTTCGATGTAGGCGTTGGTGAGAGTGGTGGGAATGGTGGCCGGTCTTGTGGAGCTGGGAATGACTGTGATCGGCTGGTTCGTCGCTGGTCTTATCATCGACTGTTTCGAGTCGATGCAATTGAAGATGGGCGCGGTGAAGGAGATTGTGAGTGATGGACTTTTCAGATTTGGTGGAACGAGAGTGGTCGTAGTCGTGGCGATGATTTGAAGCAGAGCGAGAGTGATGTTGGAACGATTGCAGTTCGGACAGATCCGAGGGGGAAAAGGAAGGTGATTTTGAGCGAGACAGGGTTGATGGCGATTGATCGACATGGATTGTATCCCTATCCCTATTCCTGCTGGGGGAATCCTGATCCATATCCAAAGCCATCTCCATATCCAGGACCTGAGCGAGTGAAGGCCCGCTGGATGAGTAAGTCATTTGTTGGATCAAATCTGATTGAATGCGTCGTGGCCGCGGGCGTGGCCCGTTTGGTCGGGTTAGGGGACGTGGCAATGTATGATGGACCGATTCCCAGTTCTTACTAGCTGTTGAGTGCTGGTGAGTGCAGTGGTTTTAGTGGACGTTGGGCCCTGAGGAATTGCGTAAAGGTGGACGCTGCAGTCCAGCCTAGCCAACTAACGCAGGGGACGTGCACCAGCCGGTTTCAGAAACGGGTTCCCTAAAATAACAACACGAATTGGTCAAGAGACTGAGTGGTTCTTTGTTCTTTTTTGGGGAACAGGGAGAGACGAAATGGCCCCGATGCGGCGATCTTGTTGGCTAGTGTCGATTTTTTTTGAGAGAATGTCTTTGCCAATTGTGTCGATGAGTGCAGGATGAATGGGTCTCAACGTAGTCGGTTCGTATTTTCCTAGCTCGCTTCGTTCTTGAGATGTTTTTCCAGAATAACGGAGCACGAGCAAGGGGATGAGAAAGGAGTGGGTGTAAGAGTCAATTGCTGTGCTGATTCAACAAAGCACATGATCTGTCAACGTCCAGAGGAGAGAAGAGATAACCGAGTCAACAAAGATGACACAAGTACTGATCACTGACCCAACACTCACGAAACAGCCAAAGGAATGGACTGCTGTGGGCGGAGACAGAGAACAAAGGACGATGTCCTAAAAATGGTGGTTCAGAGGATATTTCGCCCCTTGCACGTTTTCCTTGTTTGGTTGTTTTCGGACCCTCGAGGTTTGCTGTTTTGCACTGTGATTAAAGACAATCGATCCGTGGATATTAATATCGGTTGGTTGTAGAGCCCAGGAATTAACGAGCGACGGGGTTATCGTGAGTGATGATTGGATTGTATTGTGGTGGTTTCCTTGCATTCGTCTTTTTGCATAGCCCAACTCTCGATTCTGATCGGTTCTTCGATTTGTTTCTTTTTCTTCTTCTTTTTTCCTTCTTTGATCAATCTCAGATTTCCCAATTACTATTATCGACGATAACACAAATAGGGAACGATAATTGTTGTTGTTTGCTGATGTTGTCGTCGTTAAAGTCGTGTAATTTTGTTCGTCCAAGTTCGTTTCAAAAAAAGGAATGACAGCGGGAGAAGAAAAAGAAAAAGAGAGCAATACCGTCAGAAACAAAAAGAGAGAAAGAGAACGAGTGATAAGAAGCGAATAAGAAAAACCCAAAAATAACAAATTGAAAAAGAGTGTATTAGAGTTGGTCTTGTCACGGACTGTAGAGAAGGACAGGAAAGAGAGCGATGGAGCAGACGGGGCAAAAAGAGAGACAAGACAGGAAGCAGAGACAGAGACAAAGCGGGAAGCACCTACTAAAATGAACCCGACACAGCACAAACACGACACGAGTTTCTCTCTTGCAGTCTTTGGTGGTGACCCTTTTTCCAGAGGTCGTGCGTCCCTAATACCACTACTACCACCTGCGCAGGTACCTACTTCAGGTACCTGTCTCTTTTTTGACTGTATTACCTGCTGTGCACAACAATACAAACATGGCATGGATCAAACTGGGGTCCTGGTTCTTCAGTTCCCGGAGCGTTTCCCTTCCTCAGCACGGCGATCATGCCTGGGTGCTACTAGACCTTGACGATGAGCGGTTATGGGATGGGCCCGAGATGGGGGACAATCTCGCTTGAGATGAGGTTCAACCAAGAAACCAATCACCGTCAACCAGACGTACGACATAACGACATGGGGGGCATCAGTAGGGCTCCATTAATTTCTTAGCCTGTCTCCACGGAATACGACAAGAAACATGATTCGAAGGAGTGCTAGCTTGAGGTAACGGCTCCTGCTGGAATACACGTGCAATTGAGCATCTCACGCTCTGGTTGGTGTGATGCTAATTCTGTCTTTGACCAACAGGCTTTCACCTTCACCATATCCTCTACGGAGACTACATATGTGTATTATACCTATGTTGTGTGACGTGGTACCAGATGCGGTTTGCTTTGTCTGTCAAAAATCACGCTTAAACAATGGTCCTCAGCAAAAGCAATGCGCATCAGCTACAAGGAAACATGCTACATGTGCTGCACCTTTTTTTTGTCCCACACATGAGCCACAACTGCACCTAAAGACCAGGGTAATGTCCCGTACCTTGCAGTGTGTCTCCTCTTTCCGTGCTCTTTTTTGCTTTTTGACTGCGAACCTAAGGGCATAGCTTGTCTAACAGCCGCTCAGACGATGGCCCCCTTTCTGGTCCCTGACGCTATCCCATCCAATAGTTAAAACACGCTGGTAAAAGGCATGTTCCTGGCGCCTTTACCTATATGGCCTCACTTGCTACTATAACAAAATCTTCTTCATGTGCTGCTACGGCGCCGAAAGGGAATCTGGCTAGTGAGGCAAAGCAATGGCCCATAATATCCAGTATCCAGGGGTCATCTTTTCGTATGACACCCAGTCATTTCCATTCTTATTGTTCCTGAGAGAAAGTGGATGAAGCGACGCAATCGGGGGAAATTAGACTCGAGGGGGTCTTTGAGCATGCGCGTGTCACGGAAGACTTGACGAATCGGGGCTAATATGACATTTGAGATTCGATTCAAAGCTTGGCATGGACTGAATGCTCTTTTTCTGGTCAATCACTGTTTGTTGTTGACGATAATTGCCCTAATTATAGAGGTCTTGCTTGGCATAGGGTTTGTTGTGCTGTAAGAGTGTAAGAGTGTAAAGGAGGTAGGGAGGTAGGTTGATGTTCCTGACCGCCGGCCTCAACTCAATAGCCATCAATCATGCAAAAGTCGAGTAGAGTATGGATAGAGTTTTCAGATTGTATCATCATTTGACTTTCAACTTGTTGATCAGCATCGATGCTCCATGGTAGGCTAGACAGATCGTCATGAAAAATACCCGACAATCTAACTTCATGTAACCTCAAACCTGTTGAAATGTTTAAACATTCCAAACTGCCCACAGAGCCTCTTTCTCTCTGTCTCTCCTTTTTCTGCCTGAATGTCACTGGGACTGAAATTGGAATTGCATCCAAATAATCATGGCCCAATTTCCAAGACAACCCAGGTCTTAGTGAAAATATGCCAAAAATAACACACAGACCGATGAGCCTAGGCCTGGGTAGCGGCCATGGCATCCATGTTATGGATACAGTACAAAAGTGCAGTCCTGGTCTGCGACGACCTGAGCGCCCTGCGACAGCGGGTCACTGCTTAATGCTTGTCCTCTTCGTTTAACAAGTCTTGGTTGTCTGTATATCTGGAGCACCACAGAAACTTCGGCCTACGGTTCGGCGGGTCCTGGTGCTTATTATCTCGTATATACGGGTACAGACTGACCTCAGCTACCGCTGCTATTCAAACACTCAACAAACTATTGCTTCTTAGTCGGTTTGCTATAAATTCACCCATGTTTTGCTCGCTTGAGTGGGTAAGCGGGTGAGCTCGGGATGGGGTCCGGGCAGATACAGCTGACGACCATGCGCTCCCACATACCGTTTCATGGCTTTGTGGGATATCATAAGAGTCTGGTCAGGAACGTGGTCCTCAGGGTTCAGGCTCTCAGATGCGACATGTTTATGCCGTTAAGAAAGTATGCAGCCAACAGAAACATAGACATCTCATCCGTAGCCTGTCTACGAGGTCAGGGTTACCGGTGAACCCTCATTAGCTGAGCCTCACCTGCAACCCTTTCCATATATATTAGTCGATCGAGGTTTGTTTCAACATCGCCTGCCCGTGCAGGATCATGGAGCATGGACACCAGGTAGGACGAAGAAATGTGAAAGAGAGCACAAAGCTTGGGTGGTTATTTTCACATATGCTAGTCTAGGGTACCTGATGAGAAAAAGACATTCTGTTTCAAGGTGCTGAGACAGTGACTTGAGATCCATACAAACCAAGATATGCTGGCTTACTTGTTCCGTTCCTTTATGACCCCTTCAGACCATACTTCTTAGGTTACTTTTTTGTACCCTAAGCCTTAGGAGGCCAACGTTTCTGCCACTCGCCTGGCCAGGTCCCCCACATGATACATTGTGATGTTCAATTCCCAAAGATAGATGTCCTGTCTAGTCCTCAACTCCAAATGGGAATCCCTTGGGGTTAGGTACTTTGCTGTATTCTCGGATCGTAATGCCTTGATCCCTCTTCCAGTGGTAAAACTGAGGTGGCTCGAAAAGAACACACAACTCTTGTAACGAACGGTGTTCCCTGGCAATGCGCGTTACTAGATTGTGAAAAAAGTTTGCATCGAGAACAATGTTGTAAGAGTCTATCCAGTTGCAATTGAAGGCAAGACGCTGTAGACGCCCATATCTTTTCTTCAACGTGTTAACGATAATGGTTATCGTTGTGGTCTATCGAGTGGAGATGGTCAGCAAGCACGTTGGACCACGCATAGACAAGGAGACGTACCGGATCGGCGGTAGCTGTATCTACATTGTATCTGTTGGTCTTATGGAGAATGAGAGTCTTGAGGGCTGGGAAATGATTGCTGATGTTGCGTAGCGACGGCATTTCAAGTAGGTCTCCAAGAATAAAGAATGATTGCTGATGGTGCAGGCCAAGCATTGTAGTGTATTGAGACTGTATCCGAAGCTTCTCAAGTTTTTTGGACTTGAATATACCCGCAGACATCTTGCAATCATACGTATAAAGGGACCTTAGATCATGCGAGCACTTCAGAATAAATGGCTTTGCAACCTGGCATCCAGCTCGAATGGTCAAATGTTGGAGTTTAATGTCTGGTGTTTCTTGCAGGAGATCTAGAAACGCGAGCTCCTGCTGCTCTGAAAATGCAAGAATATTGAGATGCAACGACTTAAGGGAGGTCATGGCCTGCAGAGTCTGCATGATCGCTTGTGGTATCGAGGTGCTGAATGTAGGATCGATATGGTATTTCAGTGTATCCCATGGATCAGTGTGGCAAAAAGGGCGCACCATATCCTTGTGAATGGTCGCCTTCCTGTGACCCAAGTCAGTATATATCACAACTTGTTATTTGGGCGTATGCCGATGGCCTACTTACTTGATGAATGCAAGAGTTGCACGACCATGTTCCGATTCGATGTCGAATGTCTTCAGCGTGCGTGCTAGATCATTCTCACCACCATGAATTAAAACACGAGACCATAATAGCCGATACAGCTTTGAACGAAGCGAGCGGCATGAGTGTGAAAGGATTCTGATATCCCTGTGACTTAGGAAAGATGCGATTTGCTGTACAGTCTCTATGGGCAAGCCCTCGAGACCTGGAGCCATCTTTACTCAGCTGTTGAAGACGCAGGTGTGAAACGTCGATAATCATTCTGTGTAACGGAAAAGAAAGAAAAAATATTGGCCGGGATAAAGGTGAAGACACAGGACAAGATACCTAATTTAGGTCGGAGGTGACTGCCTGCCTGTTGACTGTGATTCACGGGCTGCCTGCCAATTGTCTGAAATTCACTGGCAGCTGGCAGCTGGCAGGCACCAGCAGCCCAGTCTTGGTAGACATAGGTATGCAGTATTCCTTTGAACCTTCTATTGAGAGATTCATCTCGTGCTTGAAAATTGATATATATATATATATATACCTATTGTCTTCCTTCTTCCCTCTATCATAAGATCTGTCGTTGTTACTCTTGTGTATACAACTAATAGCCCAGAATTACAATTTAGTATTTGACATATAATCTACTTAGTTAGTTTATTCTACATTTAATCAATTCAATCCATTCTCTGGCTGAACTTGTTTATCCGTCGATAGACATTGTCGTCTCTATACGCGTATAAACATCGTTTAAAAAGGTTGGTATATCATATGTAGTCAAAAGTTGGCAGCATCTATTCGGAATAGTGCACATCACATTACGCGTTTCAGATCTTCACTAATAAAGCGGTTGTTTCTGCCCAGTTAAAACAGCTGCAAATTGATCTGATTTGGCAATTTTTTTGTTCAACGGTAACCAAAACCAAGGCACAGCCTCTTCAGGGTCCAACAATTACCCCACGTTTTGTTTTATCACTATCACTATCACTATCGTTAACCTGCATCTTGTCACCCCATTCAACGTCAACTTCAGCATATCCATCCGTGTTTAAGGGCGCAAAACTCAAAGATTAGTTAGATAGTCTCTGAGCATATCAGCCATCATGAGTCCCTCGTCATCACCACCTCCAGCCTACTCAGAGATGCCTCCAGTACCACCAAGAAAACCAGTCAACTCTGCTGTTCCAGCTACATATCAATCCCCACCTTCATTACCATCGTCTTCAGGGCCATACATGCCAATGCCGTCTTCAACTTCGGCTTCAGGGCAGTGGCTCGGCCCAGATCCACGATCTTCGTCTACTCAGTCTCTGCTACCAGACACATCTCTAGACAACCATACCACGCCACATGGAGATTTTCTAGGGCGTCGAAAACTGCTCATCATTTATATCCATGGTTTCCTGGGCAATGACCAATCGTTTCGATCGTTTCCTGCTCATGTTCACTCCCTCCTCGCCAACCTCCTTGCAGACTCTCATGTCATCCACTCAAAGATATATCCGCGCTATAAGACCTATCGCTCTGTAGACGTTGCTCGTGATAATTTTAGCGAATGGCTTCGCCCTCACGAATCACCCACCACAGACGTCATTCTTGTTGGCCACTCTATGGGCGGTATTTTGGCTGCTGATGTTGTTCTCATGGTATGAATATATTTGACTTTCTCTATACACGAATAGTACTAAACCCAACCACAGCCCAACCCAGATCCATATGGCACTCATCCTTTGAAGCACCGAATTATCGGTCATGTGTCTTTAGATTGCCCATTTATCGGCCTTCATCCAGGCATCGTTGTGTCTGGCATATCCAGTCTATTCAAACCAGCACCTACACCACCCCAAGATGATAATCAAGAGACTGCTGTTCCTGGCAGCCCTGAGACTTCGAGTCTAGCCGACCCCAGCATCTCTTCGCTATATCTCACGAACACTGAGAGCTCTGGTTTGGGATCATCGACCAGTCTTCCTTCAGTAGCATCTTCATCTCGGCTTCCACGCGATCAATTCCAGAACCAGCCCTTCTTCAATCAACCGTTCTTCAACGATTCAGGTCTGCAAGAACGACCTTTCGTCCAGAGGATGTTTCATTTCGCCAACAAGTATCGTAATGAGGGATTGATACAAGCTGCTGCTAGGCATATGTTCTCATACCTCGAGTTTGGCAGTTGTCTTGCAGATCCAGCAGGACTCGAGGCACGATACCGCAACCTTCGCGCCCTTGAGGATGTCGACGAGTTCCAATCAGGAGACATCAAGCCAGGGTCCTCCCAGCACATGGCAAGAGTTCGCTTCGTCAACTACTACACTCTGTGTACTGGCCGCCCGAAAACACCTAAAGGAACTCCCAAGGTGGGAAGTCCTCGAACAGAAAACCCAACTTCTGCAGATGCAAGTCTCAATTTATCACACGATTCGGCGTCTTCATCCTCTGTCGAGCTGGACTTTTCGCCAAACAGAGTGGACGCAGAGGACTCAAGCGACTTGTACGCGCGCCAAGAGAGCCCTATGCCGAGCATCACTTTAGAACACCGTGATACAATGGGTAACGCCAAAAATCACCAAACACTACTAGATGCAGAGACCAAAACTTTGAACCCCCGCGCATCAAACACTACCATCAAAGGCACTTCAATTGCCGAAGATGAGTCTGTTACTTCTGGCATGAACCGACTTTCCATACACAGCATAGATCCCACGCCCATCGACGAAGACATCGCCTCCCCACCACCTCAAGACACTGTTCCTGCCGGACCACACGACCAAGATCCTATTGCGTCTATAGAATCGAATGATGCAGAGCCACCGAAAATAGATGCTGACCTACCTCCTCTCCCGGACCCACCTGAAGCCCCTGAACTTCCCGACCCCAGTCAATATACGGAGAAAGATGAGCGCAAGCAAGTGGAGCGCGAGGTTAAGCGTCTCCGACGTGCTTATGAAAACGCCGTAAAAGACCACGCCAAAGCCATACGAGAACGCGAGAAACTTGTCGAGAAGCGTCAAAAGCGTGCACAAAAGGAGTCAGAAAAGGCGCTCAAAGAAGCAGCTCGTCGAGAGAAAGAGTCACTAAAGGAATCGCAGAAGAAAGAGAAGGACGCCGAAAAGGAACAACAGCGCCAAGCTTCTGAGCGGGAAAAGCAAGCTCAGACAGAACTTGACGACGATGAAGATTACCAGCAGTTCAAAGCAGAAGAAGAGGAAAGCCAACGGGAAGCAGAGGCTGAAGCAGTTACAGAAGCCCGCGGTCTCAAGTCAGAAAAGCCAAAAAAGCTGCGCAAGTTCTGCAACTTGCCTACAAAAGGAGGCAGGGTTGAAGACCCAACATGGGTCGATATCTACATGGCAGACGTGGACGAGGTTGGTGCTCACTGTGGTCTATTCTTCTCGGGGCCGCATTATGAGAAGCTGGTTGGGGATGTCGGTAATCGGATCGTGGGTTGGGTGCAAGATGACTTGACCAAAAGAACAATTCAGGATATGGGCATGTGAGCATCCAAGATGCTGCAAGCACCCGCAAAATAAGGCAGACCTCCATATCCTAAGCAACTAAGAGTTGGGTCTCTGTGACCGTCAAATTATGCCCTCGAGTCAAACAAATAGTAACATATTGGTACAAATAAATTAGAATATTAGTCATAAATTATTCAGCTATGCTTCGTCTCCCTGTTGCCTATAACATGGTATCTTGATAAACAGGCATCCGACCAACACCCCGTACCGACCGTGCAAACATCTATGCACATGTCCATTTTTGTGTTTGCCTTTCCGGCATCTTACGAGACAGTATTATGTATATATGTTGGTATCGTATGTCGTCTTTATGCCTTTGTATGTGACCCAGAATGCTATGCTCAAAATGAAAGTGCCATTGAATGGGCAGATGTAATAATATGCAATGCTATGCACAGATAAAGGTGTTAGTATATATCAAGCTCTTTCAGCTGTACATCTAACCGCCTGTCATTGTTCATCGCTCCCTTGACGACCGCTGTGTCCTCGTCGACACCTAGCAAGCCACCAACGCCGAGCTCAAGTGTGCCTAGACGTACTAGTACATCATCAGCGTCCCAATTTCGTCGGCCACAGATGAGAACGTTGGCGGACTGGTAGGACTCGTCGATCTTCCAGTCACGACCAGAGATAAAGCAACCAATGAGCTCATGCTCGCCAGGTGGGGGTTCCGAGGCCGTCTCGGGAGAATCTGGAGAAGACTGCGCAGCACGGAGGAGAAGTGCGGCAATGGGAGAGTGGAGAGCGTCGAGGAGGTCGGGCGACGCAAGTGTGATTGTGGGGTCATCGGAAGATTTCGAAGTTGAGTTGTCAGGAGGAGGAGGCGGCACAGTAAGGCGAATTTCGAAGCAGTATGTCGTGAGACGCAGGAACGAGATGGGTGTTGAGCGGGCGGCAATCTCCTCGCCCTGTGTCTCCCAGTCGAGGATCTGATCATCCTTGAAACCGAGGGAGACGGTCATGTTTGGGATAGCCGAGACATTGTCAATGAGAGGTGTGTTGTCACCAACTTGGTAAAAGTTCATATTAGGTCCGTGACCAGTATACTCGGGTCGAAGCTTCCAACCAAGCCAGGTCCATGAAGGGAATGGGCCTTGGCGCTGCATGGGATGCGTCGATAAATCGACATCGCCTGGAGGATCGTAGTACCAGCCGAGACCGACGGCGAGACGGTCTGTCCGGTTAGGATTTGGCAGATTTTTGAAATCCTTGGTATGATAGAGAGGAAGGCCAAGAATACTGTCTAGAGGATCGTCTAGCTGAGCATAAAGGTCCATAATGCCCCTGAAAGCGTCTAATCGGTCTTCTGGAATAGTGAATTCACGGCTGAAATAGCCGCTGGCAATGTTCTTGTAAGTATTCGCACGGCTTCCAATAGCATTGTCTGGAAAGACACGGCCAAGGTTGAGGGTGGGGTGTGTTCGTAGAGGGAAGGAAATCGATTCATGGCAATGCAATGTTTGGCACTGGAAGTAGACTTGTGACGGGGTAAAGACCAAACGGCGACGCGCCATAAGACCCTCTTGATATGTCCAGCCCCGGGATGCCCATTTTGAGTTTGCGACTTCAACGTCAGGCCTTGTAAGCGACGTTGTGAAACAGCCAGTCTCCGTCTGCAGCGATAGTTGCTCCTCGCGGGGTACACTAATGCCAGGGATACCATCTTGTACACCTTGGCCAGCCGCGACAATGATGGTCAAGGCAGATCGCGCGTATATTTCTCCCATCTTGTCTAATTGTCGTCGTCTTTCAACTGCGCTGAACTGGGGAAAGCAGAATCGGTCGATCCAGAGATAGCGGAAACCGAGAGACTTGGTCACAGATATGGCATCGGTGAGTAATGGGGGTAGCTCTTCGGGCAGTCCCTTGTGATCCCATTCGTCATCTGTCGGGGTGCCTCGTACATAACTTAGCGTTACATACTCGATCGTCTCGGCATTGAGATCGTCAACAAACACCACCTCATTATTCCGACAGTCCACAAGCTTAAGGCCCCGCATCGGCGCTCCTTGTGAAGCGCATGGTTTGTCTTTGTGATTTGACATGCAATAGTCGATCCATATCCGGGGTAACGCAACGTCAAGCTTGGGAGGTATCACACGACCTCGAATCGCCGGCGTAGCTTCTTTGTACCCAGCCATATCATCCTCTCCCTCGATAAGTCGTACGATATATCCCCATGGTAGCACCTTGCTCTTGGTACTGACCTCGAACAACACAGCGCCTCCAAGCTCGTGCTTTTCTCTGACCCCGAGGCGCTCAAAGGCCTGGCGAATTCGTAGATAAGGCGTGAACTTGCGCGTGGTATCCGGCTCGCCACCCACCAGTGCCTGAAAGAAGATGCAGTATGGACAGGCAGACAGCTCAGCGAGAGTGTGAGCTAGCGGAATCCAAGGCCGCGGTTGACCTGGGCGCCAATTGAGCAGGGCGGGAAAGTCGATTGTCGCGCAGATAGCGCAGGCCTGGTTTTCTTCGTCGGCGACTAGGCGAGTAAGACCGTTTCTTGCAGGCCTCCTTAGTTCTGGTCCTGCGCCGCGGCGCCGTCGGGACGTAAGTTGGTGAACGTCGGGGGAACTTTCTCTCGTGGAGGCAGAGTCTTCGGTTTGGATATGCGCATGGGGGCTCTCCGGACGGCCGCGGCCAAGTCGTGTAAAGGCAAAGAGCCTGGATATCTTTTTTATTCCTGCACGTGCGGTCGCATTTTGACCCGCGGGGGGTTTGGCTGCCGCCGTGCTGCCATTCTGGCTCATTGGTGTATTCGAGCGTATGCGAGATTCCTTTGCGTGAGGTGACGCGACAGTAATGGCGGTTTGCGACATACGAGGTCACCCGTGCTAATGGACAATGAATAGGAGAGTTCAGAGCGAGCGAATGGCTGGCCGGTGGTGTTTAGCGGTTTAGTTGACTGGTGCTCTAGTACACACACGCGGGGCTGCTGGGATCCAGATGAGTAACGGCGTCACCGAAAGGGGTCGGACGAGTAGCGGGGAGACAGGATGGGGGAGAGAACGCCCGCTATATGTGATGGTGTTTCTTCCCCTTTATCCCGGTCCCATTGTATTGAAACTGATTGTTGAGTCGAAAGATGTAGATAAATTGACCAAGTGTAGCATGTGGTAAAAGACGGAGGGAGAATTAAGGGAAGGGGTAGTAAACCTTTAGTGGTGTGGTTGCTCTTGGCATTTTATCCAACAACGACCCGAGTGCCCGAGGTAGGTCTTGAGGGGACCAATCTGCCGGTGTCTGCCGTATTCACGTCTGTGTGCGTGATAGACTTGACTATTAGGAGCATACTAGGTAGGTTTGTAGACGATTGGTTTACTGTATTACGGATAGATCTGAGACTAATTCTGTCTGTCCTTGTTGATTGTCCCAGGGTCCAAGTTCAGACGTTGAGTGTTCCAACACAGCACAAGCATAGCCTATAACTTACTGTCAGAGTTGATGAATCGTTCCATCACATAAAGACTTACATTTCCAGGTCGGTCTGCGTATCAAGTTGAGTGTCACAATTAGATGATCCCCTATATCAGACTGTGAATATTGCCTTCCTTGTTGATACCGGTCAAGTCGCACTAGATTTGTCATATCAATGCTAATTCTGCCAGAAACGCCAACCAGGCTTCATTTCAGCCAAAGTCAAGTCAATCAGTATATTGGCTAATAACAAGATGCCCAGCAGGGAAAAAAGCTTGGATGCTGCCAAAAAGACCCTTAAGATTAGCTGCCCCAAAGCTAGACAAGTCTGGACTCTGGATGGAGATGTCAACTCCATTGTGCAATGTGGGTATCTCATTCTTTTTAGTTGGGTACGTCTAGCAGATGCTAGCACATGGTAGGTACCTGTTTGCCCACCTATGAGTTTTGGTAAAAGTGATAATTGCCTCTCATCCAAGTCAAGTATCTTGTTGTGATTATTTCATTCTTTGGTTGCATTGGCATATTTATCCGGCTCTTTCAGTGCAGACCCTTAAACGGAACGAAACTTACCAAGCCCGGGAATAACCAATGGAGCGTCCCCATCTCGCATCTCGCTTCCGAATTAGGGACGAAGGATGCAGGGGCCAGGGGTGTGAAGGACAGGGCATTTTTACAGCCCATGAGAGACATCCATTTGCTTTTTTTTTTTTTACTTTCGTCTCATTGAAACATGCCACTCTTTTGCTTGGCTTGGAAAGCTTAATAGTTGTTATCAATCCCGAAAGTCCGTCCAGGTTGAGAAACAGTTACTGTGCTTCACGTTTCAACAAAAAGTCTTCTCGGGTATTTGATAAATTATGCCATCCCATGTTTAACGCTAAAATTGTGTTCGGTGCAACCATCTCGACCGATTCCACGTGGAATTTTATGCATCCGAGACCTCCTCCACTCTACTAAACCACACAGCTTCTGTTCTGTCCCCTAAAGCTAAAAGGCCCCATTTCCACGAAGTGATGATGATACTCTGGAGGGAAAAAGCACGAACTCACCTGCAGATAATGTAACTACTAGACTGAACTAGACCACGGATCCTTCGGTCCCGTGTGTTTCTCTTGACATCATGAATGGGTAGATCGTGCGCGATCAGCAGAAATATTATGATCTACTCCTCCTACAGTCCTACTGCAGTCCAGCCACCGGTGCAGCTGTTATTTCAGCCCGAGTCCGTGCTACTCGACGTCATTGTTGAAAAATGGAGGACCCTTGGTTCGTAGGTCAAGGTCCTAGTGGTACAGGGTAGTATCTGCCATTTCTACTACTGGTCGTGTGACCTCGTTTTCATTTCTAACTACTACTAAGTTGTACTTTAATTGTGAGACACTAATCATGTAACTATGTGAATGTAACAGTGTTCAGATACATGTGGATATGCAGAGTAGCCTTCACACAATTCTGGCTTGTCGAGAAACAGAGCACAACCTCGAGGTTGCAAAGTCAGAACGGTCGTCCAAATAAGCGTGCTGAACAACAGCCACTTGGCAACGTTCAGATTTATCTATCATAGAGTCAAAGACTTCAGTGTTTGCAACGTTTAAACCCAAAAATGACAAGAAATCCGTATTGCGTTATGAAAATAATTTCTTGTATATACTCGCCTAGGAAGCTGAGTTGAAGGATACGGGGTCCTGACCCGGATTCCTCGGCGGTTGACATCGATATGTGCCTACCTACCCCAGCCCATGCATGCTTTGTCAATCATCCTAAACTCAAAATGCTTGCTCAAGCATAAGCAACGGTGTTGTCATGTCGAATCTTTCCGGGGACGCCAATGTTGACCTCTCCTCCCGCAACGCTTGGTCCCTTCACCACAATCTAGGCAATGTTAGTGCACTGTCCATAAGTACAATAGTTTCAACAAAATACGTACCTGTCCCTCAATCTTGTCGTCAGTAGTCTTGTGAACATCAGTATCCTTCAGATACACCTCAACGCTGGTCAATGGAGGTCCAAAGTGTGTCTTGACGTCGGTAGGGAGTCTGTAATCGTAGAAAGCAGTCTGGCTGATAGCACCAGCAACCTTGGCCGCTGTGAGAGCATACACAACCCTTGCACCAGTGAAGATGCGTAGATCAGACAGGACATTTGCAGACAGGAGAGGAGTATCGGAGCCAGCACGCTCGGCCGCCAAGACCAGACGGAGTTTACCAGGCGTCGTACCAAGTGATGTGGATGCGCTAGAGAAACCCGATAAGAGGTTGGATGTAGAGTGGACACCCTCCAAGGCCAGAGATCGAGTAGACATGACATGAGAGACGTTAGCCAGGGCTGAGCCGAGTCTGGATGTTGACTCTTCGTGAGTCTTGAGAAGTGTCTCAGGACTAGCAACCAGAACTGTGGGAGCAACACCTTGAGTTGCGAGAACCAAGTCTGACGACTTGCCAGCGACAGAGTTTAGAGCGATGGAGGCGTTAGAATAAAGAGCGCCCAACGTGACCACAAGGGTGTAAACGTTGGTGAGAGAATCGGCTGGTAGGAATAGATCAGACGGGTTGATGCGCTCCTTGGTTGGGATAGCTGCGAGCTGAGCTGAGATGGCAGAGACAAGGTTGGCCTGGCTGAAGCGCACCATCTCTTCAACCTCACCGGGCTTGGCCTGCCAGAAAGTAACGAGGTCGGAAGGAGTCTTCTCAGGATCAACAACTGGGAGCTCGCTGCCGGCATGCACGGGGGAGTCCCGGAGAATGTCCTGCCAAGTAGCAACATTGATGTTACCGCCAGTACCCTCGGGAACCTCGTTCCAGTCCATGTGGTTGCTTCCTTCGTCCGTAACCCAGATGAGCTGTCGAAGGGACGGATAGGCGTTGATGACGGCATCAAAAGGGAATGCGCCAGGAGCAGTAATCATTGTATCGGCGGCGGAGCGGCGAAGCATAGACACGAGTTCTTCGTTGGAAACATTGAATGGGATCAGGACCGTTGTCAAGTTCGGATAGAAGCTGCAGGCGAAAAGCGCTACCAGGAGTTCGATTGAGTTTGACAAGTAGATGGCGACTCTAATGCCTCCAGCCTCAGCAATGTGTTGTCCGATAAGGTTGATCTGGCGAGTGATGTCGTCTGAAGTATGTTAGCAACTGCATGTTACAGAAAAGACAGCATTCATACCAAGCTTGTGGTCCACAACGTTCTGCGAACCCAGAACAGTCAGGATTCGTCCCTTGACTCCATTCTCACCACCCTCGGCGGCCTTTCTCCAAACATCCCTCAAATCGCCATTGCGACCACGAGACCACTTGGAAGCTCCAGCTTCCTTCACGTTAAGGCCGGTGTTGAGCGGCATGCCGTGAGGAGAAGCCTGGGATCGGTAGATGGGACTTTCTCCTTCATTTCGGACTGATGAAGGGACAGCTTGGCGAGCCAAGAGCATTGGGTGCACATCGGGTTCGCGGTTTGAAATGATGCGGTATGAGAAAACAACGAGCAGCAGCGTCACCAGGCCGGTCGAGTAGACGTTCCACTGACCAAGCATGCCGGTGATGGCCGCATCGAGGCTGTCAAAGACGCCCATTGTCTGTTATACGTAGCCTTTGGCTATCGCTTATTTGAGTGTTGTATGATTCGTCGGATGGTTCGGGTTCTTAGTAGATTGAGGGTTAAGCCATGTAGATGAAAGTTCTGCGCCGGGCAGAGGAGAAACTTGGTCTAGATTACGCAAAATCTCGAATATGGTGTGGGGGAGGGAATGAGGCGAGACGCTCAAGCGTGAGGTGGAATACCTATACGGATGAAGGTGGGGAAAGCATCTGTTGACGACTGAACCTCACGTCACAGCACAGCTGGTTGCCTCTCATCAGGCCTGTCCACCCTTGGTATGGCAAAAAAAATGGACGGCCTGACAGCGCATAGTTTATTCACAACAATTTTTTTTTGATATCTCTTTTACCTCGGCATCTTGAGCTTACATCTTATAATCTCTGTTGCTCTTTGTCTAGGTAGTAACAGGATATGTTCGTGCATCCTAACCATGGTCAAAAGTCATGAAAGTCGAGCTAAGACACAGACACAGCTAGCTACATCGCTCTCCAACTGGACCCTAGATTTTTAGACGGGTCGACCCGACACGCTATCTTTCCCATGTCTCTTTCTTGTGCACCTTGAGCATTGCATTCTTGTCAGTCATATTCGTCAAAGGTATCAAACATGTCGTATCTAGCTCAGCGATTGCACCATTTGCTTCCGCAAACCAAAACGAGGTTGACTTCACTTGGAGGAAATCAATATAAATCAAGGCGTTTTTTTTTATTCAGGACTCCTCAGTCCAGTCCAGTCTGGTTATCTGTTCTACTACGGGAAGCATCATGGCCCCGTCTTGAGAAGCCTCGTGACCCATTCATTATTCCATGAGTCAAAGCCTTCGTCGTGTCCATGTTCCTCCTAACTTGCAAAGAGCAAGAGCTTTTGTGATCCTTTCCATGCCGTGCCGCCCAAACCAAATGCCATAACCTATGGGCGTCGCGCGGCAACGCTCGTGCTCTCCGATCTGCTAATAAACAGACGTAACCGTCCTGTTGACCATTATCCTTTGTTCCCTTTGAGTGCGCTCATCGCTCTCCCTCCGGTCCCCATTCCCAATAGGGACCAGCGAGCGATTCGTCACTAGAGAACCGAGAAATCCACTTTTGTCTATGTGAACGGCGATAACATGACCCTCTATCGTGAATGCGTGAAAAATGCCTTGGGGTGGTAAAAACCCCGGGTAGACGGCGGAAACATAAACTTCGTAATGCTGTGTCAGATCTGTTGACTCGTGTTCGAGTCTAGATCCATTGCATCACAGCGTGCTGCCAACGTCTGCCAGCTCCCCACATCTCGGTCTAAGGGTATCAAACGAGGAGTATGCCGAAATCAAAGAAACGAAATCTATCAGATGCATCGTTAAGCCCTGGGACCGAACACTGCCTGTTGCTGTTGGCAAGGGGCATTCGTCTGTCTTCGCAGGTCATGGTGCCGCCGTGTCGTTCAAATGCAAGCAACCAGATAACAGTAAGGAAAAAAACAAAAACAAAAATCGCAAACGTGAGATGCTGCAGAACAAAGCGTCCGCTAGCATCGTGTCGCACCCAAGGGATGCGAATATCTCAATGGTATGATGTGTTTACCACCAAGATGATTGAGCGCCAGGGCCGCTGGGGTTGCCGTAACCACCGCCGCCGTAGCCAGCTCCGCCACCGTAACCAGCACCTCCGCCGTAGCCAGCGCCACCACCACCACCAGCGCTGAAGCCAGCACCCTGAGATCCAGCGTTGTTGAAGCCACCGCCGCCGCCGTTGTTGTTACCACCGAAGCCGCCGCCGCCAAACTTTCGGAAATCACGAGTGGCACCGCCACCGCGACCACCACCGCCACGGGAGCGACCACCACGGCCTCCTCCACCGAAGGAAGACTCACGGGCAATGGTCTCGAGGAAAGCAGGGACCTCTTGGTTGGCTTCCTTGAGCAAGTCCATAAGCTCGCGAACAATTCCGCGGTTGCCACGGTTGAAGAATGCAGTGGCAATACCAGTGTTTCCGGCACGACCAGTACGACCAATACGATGGACGTAGTCGTCGACGTCGGTAGGGAGATCGTAGTTGATGACGTGAGTGACGTGAGGGATATCCAGACCTCGAGCGGCAACAGCGGTAGCAACCAGGATGGGGCATCGGCCGTTACGGAAGAACTCGAGAGCACGCTCACGCTCACGCTGAGTACGGTCACCGTGAATGGAGGTAGCAGGGAAGTTCTGGTTGATGAGGAAGTCGGAGAGCGAATCAGCCATGCGCTTGGTCTCAACAAAGATTAGAGTGAGACCGTTGGCGTGGGAGTGGAGAATGTCCAGAAGGACGGATCGCTTGTCAACATCCTCGACGTACTCAACCTTCTGAGTAATGTTCTCAGAGGTGGAACCGACACGACCGACGGAAAGGAAGATGTAGTCCTTGAGGAAATCGCGGGCAAGCATCTGGATGTCGCGGGGAAATGTGGCTGAGAACATGAGGGTCTGGCGGTCCTGAACCTGGGGCATGTCCTCGCCTTCGACAATGCGGCGAATCTGGGGCTCGAAACCCATGTCCAGCATGCGATCGGCCTCATCGAGCACGAGGTACTTGATGTTCTGGAGGGAGATGCGGCCTCGCTCTATGAGGTCCACCAATCGACCGGGAGTAGCAACAAGCAGATCACAGCCACGCTCGATCTGTCGGAGCTGAGAGCCAATGTCGGCACCACCGTAAACGACACAAGGTCGAACCCAAGAACGGTAGGCGAACTTGCGGGACTCGTCAAAGATCTGAGACACAAGCTCACGGGTAGGGGCAAGAATCAAAGAGGTAGGGTAAGCCTTGCGCTGGCGACCAAACTGACCGGCGGCATTAGCGGGCACGGCAGAAGGTCCGTTGAGGAAAGCCTGAGAGAGGATAGGGAACAAGAAACCACCAGTCTTTCCGGAACCGGTCTGGGCACAAGCCATCAGATCACGACCGCCGCTAACGATAGGGATCGAGTACTTCTGAACAGGTGTAGGGACCTTGTAGTGAGCGAGCTCAATGTTGCGGCACAAGTGCTCGTCCAGAGGAGGGGTGGTAAACTGGTGAACAGGCTCGGGAACGTCTGTACCGGAAGCCTCAACGGGGATGTCGTCGTACTTCTCGAAGTTGATACCAGTGTGTTGCTTGGAAGGGTCCTCGGCAGTAACACCGAAAAGCTCGCGCTCGACACGGGGGTTGGCCGGGCCGGGGATGTGCTTGCCATCGCGCCATTGTCCATCACCAGATCCGCGGGCAGTGGGAGCACCACCACCACCACCACCAGAGTGGCCGTCGAAGTTGCCGCCACCGCTGTAGCCACCACCTCGACCGCCCCAGCCGCCGCCGCCTCGGCGGTTATTGTTGCCCTGGAAAGTAGGAACATCGTTGCTCCAGTTGTTTTGGCGGGCGCCGTAGTTTTGGCTGTAAAGTGATTAGTAAATGATTGATGCTAGAAGGGTAGCAGATGAAGTACTTACTTAGCCCAGGCACTGTTGCCGATGCCGTTGGGACCGGGGGCAGCAGGAGGAGGACCACCGTTCATGGCGGGAGGACCAGCTTGGGGGCCAGCTTGGGGACCGGCGGGGGGAGGACCACCACGGCCACGCATGTGAGGGGGAATGTAGGATCGACCCTGGGGAGGGCCTTGATGACCGCCTTCGTTGAGGGAGAGGCCACCCATGTTGATCTGATCAGCCATGTTTACGGTCGTGTATCGGGTCGAGAAATCTGTAGAGATAGTCGGGTCGTAAAGACGCGTGAAATCCGAAATAGGCAGATAAACTCTCTCAAATTATCAAAGAGAGTAGTCGTGTTTGGTGAAATTCCCGTCGAAAGTAAAGACAGGAAAAACAAGAGAAAGAAAAGGAAGGCCAACGCTTCCAATGAATTTCCCAGATGATAACTTTTAGGCACAGGCAAACGTTAGTGCTGTGCAAATATCCCTCGAAGAACACGCAGAATCTTCAAAGGAAAGACGAAAGAAAGACAGAGTGTTGAGAAAATAACACGGATGAGGGGGGAGGGTGAAGAGAGGTTTGTGAGATAAGGGTTTGTTGTGGGAAGAAGAGGGAAGAAAAGGGACAGAGTTAAGAGGCGAGAGAAGAGTGGGAGAAAAAAAATTGGTTGGAGTTGCACCCGAATAGGGTTAGCGCGGGCCTTTACGTCGGGGCAAGGCTTTGGAGGGGGTTGCCTCTGCGGTGAGGGCGAGTGGGAGGATTTTAGAGTAAGAGTGGGTCAGGCAAGGCCGTGAGTGGGTGGTACGAGCTTCGAAGTACTCGACAAGTATTTTTTGGCCACCGCTCACCTCAGATGCCGCCAGTGAGATTGAAGGAAAAGGCGAGAATGCCTGTCAAAAACATGCTGTGGCTGGGCAGAAAAGTTGAAAAAGGAACTGACCTGGTACTTATGACGACTGAAGACACTAGATAAATCTGATATCCTCTGACTGGATGAAATGATGGTCCTGAATCGTTGGTGCTGGGGAATACGTCAGAACCAGACTTTGCTTTGGGCTTCTAGGCTTCTCGAAAATTTTAATCTAGCACAGTAGGCGAGCGCTAGAGACCTCTCTCTAACAAGCTTGTGAAAGTGAAGTCTGACCCTTAACCCTTGATGGCAGGGAGAAAAGAGAAAAGACAAACTTTGGGCGCACAGATGACCAACACCGACATTCACAATTTTGACATGTCAAGGCAATGACAGCTACCTACCCATGACATCTATCTTGTAGATATGTGACTTACCCCTTACAGAGTATAAATTCTATCAAGCCTCACACAAATTTCAATAATACCCTTAAACAAGAGAATGCTACTGTCTCATTGTGGAGGTTCAGAGAAGGGCGGAGAATCCTGGTGGAAGACCGCGTTTGAGTTAGTAAGGACTTCTTCCTGGTCAGCAAGGGGCGATATTAAACAACGATGAAGCTGAGGTACTTGCGAGGTACCTCTACTTCAAACCAGCCCAGATTCCGGGGCGGCTGATGGAGCCGGGGTGGCTACCTGGGTGGATTTCGTAGGCACATTCACCTCCTATGACGACGGGTTGTTGTTCGATAATGTGCTGATTATTGAAGTTTGAATAGGGGTAGTTTAACTGTTGAGACACGGCAATTGAAATGGACATTGAATAGAGACAAAGTCAATAAGACAAGAAGATGGCCTTTAGTCAAGCAACGATAGAAAGGGCTACCCAAACTGTAATGCCATTAACGCCCAGCATCGGCCAGCAACTGGTAGCACAACAATAAATTGTTTCGAGGTGATTTTCTTTTCGGGGGTGTTTTTACCGGATCAAATTTATGACTTACCCGGACGGAAGACGGAACAGACAAATATCAAACAAAAATGCTTGCGACTCGGCAAACCTCAACAAGCCTACAAGCGTCTCAAACGGAATGATTCAAAACAATTGCGGACACAGCAAATGCGTCAGTTTGCTCTCGAGCCTTGGGGCCTGCAACGGCTGCAAGCATCACCTACAGGGATACATGAGGACCCTGAGCTTGCCCAGCCAAATTTGGACGCGCTGTCACAGCTAACAACAACCTAATGGATCCGTATCGCGGGAAATCTCCGATAAGCGATCTGGAGTAGAGATAAAATTACTCATGGACTCAGACGATTGAGTCCATGTCTTAAAAAGTCTATAACTATCAATGTCTTGGTACATTCTATGTCAAAATGCGATCTCGCGTATGCATGCATTTTCACGTGTCGAGCTCTCCGAGTACCATGTTTGTATCAAACGTACCTTGTATGCCACCCTCGATTGAGCCCAGGCTTTAGGACAAACAATTATGACCCATAACCTTCAACTCGAGACTTCACAGTAATCGTGGCTAATTCAAGCAATCCGCATATTACTTGAGTCATACAGAATTGAAGCGTGACGGATACTTGCGTACTCTGCCATGCAATTTGCACCTCGTGATGGCTCGGGATGCCACTCTCTCGTACACCCATATCCCTGTTGATTGACCTCGTGTGGCACAGAAATACTAACTAGCAATACGGGATATTTCCCAACAATAACCTGTCTCTCAGCATCTATTATGTGATGTATCTGTACATTTGGACTGTTGCTTGCAGGCCATCTTTGATGTTGATATGGGGGCAGGCAAGTGTGTGTATCGAATCGAGCTAGACTTATCATGGGGCTGCTTGGTTGTAAGATTGTGACCCAAGATCGAGATGCCACCATCAAGCCTTAATGCCATTCAGCTCATGCGAGATGTCTTTGATGATTGGTTGATGCAGCGAAGATACATGCATATATGGGAGAGTTCAGAAAAATACAACCCACCACGAATAACATGTAGTGACTAAGTCGGGTTGCATAAAAATCGGTACTGATTTGATGGTTGATGAGAATATCAGATCATTCTTGATGTGTATATAGCTAAGAGTAGACGACTCATAATTTTGTCTGGATTGCTTCAAGTCGCTATTTTCGAACATCATAAGGTTCACAAAGGTTACAACTCTTTATTCAATGAATATTATAGTTATGCCATTGTCGCTGTTCTCTCGTATAAAACCTATCAAGCTTCTGGCAAAACTCTAAGAAAGCCTTCAGCTACATTTATGTGCCGGTTGTCAAACAGCAAGTAACAATAGAGTATGTATGTCTTTCAGAGTATCAAGCCATACCTGTAGGTATTCAGCACATTTATAATAGAAAAGAAGACAGTCGATCATGATCCGAGATATTGGAGTCCCAAGGCAGCCGGAAATTTGCGCTGGACAATTGCTGAACGTGCTCTCATTTAGAAGCCATCTTGCTATACAACCACTGTAGCCTGCACGTGGAGTGAGTTGCGGAAGACGACTGTAACTTGGATTTCAACATGCCGTCGGGGAGGAAACCATCTTTGTGTAAGCACTGGCCTCCAGGACCCATCTAGTAATACAAATTCATGTTTCCTTTCTATTTGCGGTCGGCTCTTAAGCACACTTGACCACCTTGTCGTCGTCGAACTCTATGTCCACAATTCCATCTGCCTTGACCGCCTTGACCACCATACCCTTGAAATCAATCGGTAATCGGCGCTTCAGCTCGTCGATACACATTGTCAGAATCTTGATGCCCTGGTGGAGAGTGATATCGGGGTGGTGGTGCTTGTCGAGGATGGAGAGGCAGTAGTATCTGTAGAAGCATAAATCAGCACCGGTCCAGCCCCATTGGTTCATACTATATGTCTCTCTGGAATACGGGTTTCGGGGAAAACATACTGTGCGTATCCATGTGCAGCATAGGGAACCTCGGCCAGCGACGCTAGGTAGTCGAGCCAGTAGAGGGATGGCTTGCCAGTGATGGGATCAACACCACCCATAAGTAGGTTGACATTGTAAGGCTTTCGGGATCGCAAGCTGGTGGCTAGCTCTCCACGGACAAAGTGGGCAAGAGCAGAGGGGGATAGGTCGGACTCGTTTCGCATCGAGTAGAGCTGGGCATTTCGTTGAATGTATTCGGCGAATTGCACTGAGGAGCTATGGTTAGCTGTCGTCATCGCGGGGCCAGTCGAAAGGCCATTGCCGTCACTGGCAAGGTGGTTAAATTACCTGTGTCACCGGCCTCTCCAGAGAATGCGAGCAGGGTGTGCTTGTTGAGAGCTCTGGTCTTGTCATCGGTTGTCTTGAGGATGGTGGCGCCTCGCATCGCAGCCTTGGATGCTGCGATGATGGTGAAGTCCTTTCCAGTGATTCCCAAAAGTATATCCGCCCTGTTATGGGGTATTAGTACATTCTAAATAATAGCTGCAGCTTAAATATAGCTTACATGTTGGCGATAGTGTGGTCTGTGGTGGGGGAAGTATTAGATGTGTTGTTGTGGAGGAGTTGGTCAATGTAGTTGTTCAGCCTTCTTGAAGGTCTAGTTCAGCAGCAACCGAGCAAGCTCTCCCATTAGGCTGTAGCACTGCGCGTCAAACGCTCACCCGGGAGCTCCCTCCCACGCCTGTCCACGATTGTGCCAGTCTCCACCGCCAAACCCGGAAAAACCTGGACCAAGCAGCCGACTTTTGATTCGCCAACCCGACTTACAAGGATCCATTGGATTTTCCGTGATCCACCGTCGCTCAACTTTTTTTTTTCTAAGCCTAGAAATTTATCTTCAAGGCGGGTGTTGAAAGTCGTGAACAGCCAACCAAGTTCGCGACGTTCCAATATGTCGTCCTTTTTCACAGTACCAGGTGCGCAGAAGAAGCGCAAGCGCCCTGAGGCCTCAGAACAACCAAAAAAGAGAGTTGCTGCCTCAAAATCTGCTGGAAAGGCACCCTCGAAGAATGCCGGCCCCACCAAAAAGCGAGTCGAGCGAGACGACGAGTCCATCTCTGGAAGCGACTCAGACGATGATGGAAGCCTCGACAGCGCATCGGTCGCAAGCGATGTTGAGATGGAGGATAGCGAGTCGGAGGATGAGGAGGATGAGACCTTTGCTGACAAAAGACGGCAACTAGCAGAGCGATATCTCGAGAACCTCAAGGAGCAGGAGCATGTGGACCAAGCTGGTTTCGACGCCGCCGACATTGACCGGGATTACTTGGCCGAGCGACTCCAGGAGGATGTAGCAGAGGGAAAGGGCAGAGTATACCGTCAATTGGCCTCTGAATTCGCCTTTGACAACGTCTCGCGCACCTTCTTCCGAAGCAACACCAACGCTGTAACCGCCATCGCCGTATGCGACCCATACATCTACACCACCACCAAAGACTTATACCTACACAAATGGAAGGCGCAAGGCCTCCCTCAATACCAATACCCACAGACAACACGACGAAAGCCTAAGAAGCCCCCGGCGCCTCCGAAAAAGCAGCCTTCTCTGGAAGCTTGGGTGAAGGGTGATACAAGAAAGTCAAAGGATAAAAACTACCAGCGTCACACTGATCGCATCCTCGCTGTTGCAGCCTCTCCTGATGGCAAATATGTAGCTACCGGAGGTGCAGACAACAAGCTCATCATCTACGACGCTCATACCCTCAAGCCCATCAAAATTTGGACACATCACCGAGACTCCGTTACTGGCCTGGTCTTTCGCAGGGGGACGAATCAGCTGTACTCTTGTTCCAAGGATCGCACAGTCAAGGTCTGGAGTCTGGATGAGATGGCTTACGTCGAGTCGCTATTTGGTCATCAAGATGAAATCCTCGACGTCGATGCTCTCGCTCAAGAACGCTGTGTCAGTGTTGGCGCCCGAGACCGCACTGCGCGTTTGTGGAAGGTAGCTGAAGAGACACAGCTTGTCTTCCGTGGTGGCGCTGTCGACAAGAAGTCCCGACCAAGCGGCGTGAGCGCGCGCTCCATGCTTCATGAGGGTAGCATGGACCGTGTCGCCATGATCGACGATGATCTGTTTGTGACTGGTTCTGACAACGGCGCACTTGCACTGTGGAGTGTCCAGAAGAAGAAGCCCGTGTACATTGAACCCATCGCGCATGGTATCGACCCAGCCCTGGATCCCAAGGAGGCATCAGCGGAGCAGAACCCCGACCCTGCGATCGTACCAGCTCCCACACCCCGCTGGATCACCGCCATCCGAACCATTCCTTACTCCGACGTTATTCTTACTGGTAGCTGGGATGGTCACATCCGAGTCTGGCAACTCAGCGAGGACAAGCGCAAGATTGAGTTCCGCGGAGTTCTCTCCAAGCCCGAAGACCAAGAACAGGAGTCGACCGAGGAGAACGCCCAGGGCCCAATCAATGGCGTCGTCAATGATATCGATCTTTTCGAGCGCGGCGATAGAGGCAAAGACGGCCTTTGCGTGGTTGTAGCTGTAGGAAAGGAACACCGGCTAGGCAGATGGAACCCGCCAGCGAAGGTCGGGCGCAATGGAGGCGTTGTGTTTGAGATCCCGCGGATACAACGGCAGATGGTGATGAATGGTACGAATGAGAGCTCAGACGGCGAGCAAGATGAATGAAGAAGCGTAATAGATATTTGATACAACCCCAAATAGACGCGGCGGAGGCTGCGACTCACACCACCTGTTATATATCATTAGCATCGGGGAAAATTAGGCCTAGTACTCGTTGGTGATCCCTTAGGAGTCGGGTGTTCAATGGAAAAATTTGTGATGGGTATAGACTTTAATAATCTTTTCACTCGAGGTGTCTTCTCTACTATATTCGTCGCGTTTAGTACTTTTCTTTGTGACCGTCCTGACATGATACCGATTCCTATAAACCATGGCCCTGAAGACCTCTATCCATAATTCTCCGTCCTTATAAGCCCATACAATACAATGTCGCCCATCAAGGCAGACATATTCATCCCGTCAAGTCGATGGTTCGCTCAACCCCAAACTGGGTTCCTCTGGGTGAGTGACCCTCGATGCTCTTCATAATATCTGGCTCTTCATCAAAAACACTCTGGCTACCTCGGCCTGGCGACGACGCTTTTTGTCTCGTGGTCAAAGCGACTGAAGGCGAACTGTTTCTCTTCACAGTGGAAGAGGTGGATGCTGGGCCCACCTCTTCAGGAGATTCTGATAACTTCTGTACAAAATTGGGCGTTGAGGGCACATTTGTTCCATTCCGTTCAGTGCGCGATGAATGAACTTCTGTGGCCAGATCGGGAAGCACTTGCTGTGAAGTGTCGACTGGGGATGAACGTGCTGAATGGAAGATTTCCCCTGAGCTAGAGATCTTAGAATCATTACTCGAGCCGTCTCTCAAAGGTTGGGCGAAAGAAAGATCTTCATTTCTTGTGGGTGTTTGTGGCTGAACGGGCTTTTCGGGAGACGCAAGCTCAAAATATGACGACGTAGTGCCTGTTTGAGAAGGCTCTTCACTCGGTGCCCGAATAATGCTGTTCGCCAACGTGCTCTTGGGGCCATACTTCTTGGCCTGCGGCGTCTCTGGGTCTCTCTGGGGTACTTGAGGCGAGGAAGGGGCAACTTGTGGTGACGAGACGGGCCCCTTTGTGGCCCTTCGCTGCCTCTTCAACTCCTTCTCCTTCTCCAACCGTAGATGCTGCTCCTTTTGAAAGTCAAAGAGAAGATTCCTCACCTTGGCACGAATTTGCTGAGGCTTGACAACCCACTGGCTAGGTTCTTTCTGAAGCAGTCTTCGAACAGCCTCATCCGGATCTCTTAGGAAGTTTTCCATGTAACCCAAGACGTATACACCGCAGTCGCAGTAATTGTCTTGTTCAGGTATGCCCCGTGCAGTCATGCCTCCAGGCCTTTCCGTGATGTCAATGCCCTTCTTATCTTTTGCTTCCTCGACTAGATAGTCTCGTAAACATTTGCAAGTTGGCGTGTGCGCGGCACCCAGCGAGTCGAGAGTGATGATCCTGGGCTCATCGGTGCTGTACTTCTGATTTCCTCCAACCGACTTTCGCTTGCTAGGTTTGGGAGGGGCCTCAGAATTCTTGACAGTTTCGTCATCCAAAAGAACAACCCCATCAGCAGTCGCCGCCTGGCTTCTGGTTGATCTGGGGACTTCAAGATCCAACGACACAACGGGCGACGCTTTCTTGACAGAAACATTCTCCGCATCGCCTATCGATGGGTCGTTATCCTTAATAATAATTGCATCCTGTAGGCTTGAAAATTCGTCCTTCTTGGGTGTCTCTGCTTTTACCTCCTTGGGAAGAAGACGAGGGGCATTGTAGATGATAGCCAGATACCAGTGTGCATTCTCATTGACCGGAACCACGATGTAGTCATAAGAAAGTATATCGACCCTGGCAGTCCATGCTTTGACGCCTTCATAGTTGATCTTGGCACGATTGGACCTTAGTTTCTCGAAGAAGAAGGTGTTAAAGATGTACACCTTTTCCAGAAGCTCTGGTCTATCCTTTTCAAGTTGGACCTGCAGGTAGCGAAGATAAAAGCTGATAAGGTTGTCGTTGAGAAACTCTCCCTCATCTAGTCGAGTGATATCCTCCTTATCGACTGTTGCGCGGTTTTTCCCCGTTGGGGGATATACTAAGGACCTGTGCCAGTCCTTATCCCAACCCGGATTCTGAGCCGTCCATGATACAGGGCTCTTCTCCCTGTGTGTCTGTGGGGAAGATCTTACTGTTTGTCGGGTCTCAGGCTTACGCTTCCTACCAAGCTCCTGGAATGGATCTTCGACATCCTCTGGTTTCGTTTTCACTTCTTCCTGTAGAAGAGGCAAGCCATTCATTCTATCCTTGAGCTTTAGACGCCGAGGTGATATGGGCTCTCCTTGAAATGGGTCTCGATGTGAAGATTGAGACAATGGTCTAGGTGTGTTTGCCGTGAAAGTAATTGGTGAAATTGGGACTGGGGAATTCTTTGATTTAGACCCAAACTGTTTGGTATCTGCTATGGCCTTGGAGAATGTGCTCTCCAGTTCGGTCCTGAGACTAGTCAGTTTTCTTCCCATACTAATGTTGTTTGAGAAGTACTTACGGGCTGGTCTCGTCCAAATGTTCAACCCCATGCAGCCAGGAAATGAATACAGAGGCATCTTTAAGGTCACGAAATTTCAACACAAGATTAGTAGAAGGGACCTGAGTAGAGGTCGAGCGTCGGATGGTGATAATAGGACTCTGAGAATTGCTGTGTTTAGCGATGAGAATTGACCTTTTTGAAAGTTCGAGCCATGGACAAGCTTGTGCACCTTGGTGAGATGGGCGAGCTATGTCGGAATCGGTATATAATTTGATGGGCTCATCTGTCTTTCCAGCGGAGTACATGTATTTCCCACATGCCGCAGCTGCTAGTATCAGTCCATCACCTTTCGGCCCAGTGCGTGTCGAGTTTCGGCGCCCCATGGCTGATTTGAAATTGGTAGGCTTAATATCTCCTCGTTGAGTTCGTGAATAAGGAGACTGGGGCACTAGCTTTGTGACACTGTTGAGCTTTGTGGTAGCCTCTCTGCTAGCAGAAGTACCGGGCTTTGCCAGTTCGTCCTCAGAATCGCTGGTGTGTAACCTGTATCGCTTCGGTGTACCATAGATATATTCTGTCGCTGGTCGCTTTGCTTGTAGGGGAAGATCCGACGAAATGTTGGCAGGTGGAGGGCCATCATCATCGTCGTCATGGATAGACATCGATAAACAGTCCGGACTTGTATGTTTGGGAGAATGCTGGGGAACAAGATTTCGATGCGAAACAGCAATCGCATCGTCGTCGGTCCCACCAGGCGATGCAGTATGCTTTCGAGGGTCTCTCCGCCTGCGCCGACTCCGTTTTATACTGGTCCTACGCTGCACGCTGCGGTATTCTGCCACGCCGCTGCCAGCTGCCGTAGTCAGGTTGCCGCTACTGATAACACTAGAGCCGCCAGCAGTTTCTACGTAAGAGCTCTCTCGGGTCAAGTGGCGTTGCCGTGAGGATTTAGCACTCGGCTCACTGTCGATGTCGATTGCTTCCAAGGGTGATGGACGTGTATTCGTAAAATAGCGAGATGCACCGGCGCATGATGATTCAGGACCGGATCTCTTGATTCGTTTAGTCGATCGTTCGTCTCGAGATGCTTCAGCAGACTGCCCGATTTTCATGGAGCTTCGTGGTTTCTGGTCGTTGATCGCTCTCTATCTAAAAATAAGTATCAAGCTAGAAGTGCGCGACACGGCAAAGAACGAACCATTCGTGCGTGCATCATGTTTGCCTCGTCACCCGGAGAGCTCCAGAGGGCGTCAGCAGGGATGTCCTATCCTATCACTCGAGTGGGCAGAAAGCATACCCATAGTCCGGGAAAGAGTTGGCTGTTGAGTGATAGCGTGCGAGAGGACTAAACCGTATCGATTAGAGTAATGCTCGGCGCGACCAAGTGCAGAGAGAAATTAGGAAGAAGGAAAGAGCAATGCGCACTCCCATCGAGCCTTTTCCCTCCTATGGTGCTCTGTAGTCGGAGACTGGGCGTGGGCCTCCAGTTTTTCACCTTGACAGTTCACGATGCGTTAGGCTAGAAGGCGGATGATATTCTCTGCCAGTCAGGTCGTGGATGCAGCTTGAGCAGAGTGGAGAGTTGAGAGTTGGGAAAACTTTAGCTGCAGCGGCACTAACAACGTCCCAAGAGAAATGAAATATCACTGGTATAAGGAAAAGAAAAAACCCCGGAATTAACAAGGACAGCGACGAGCAATATCGCGGGGGACGAAAATCAGCTTTGCTCAGTCGAAGTTCGAATATCACCAGCAAGACCATTCAAAGGCCTGTTTTCTAGTGGGGATGCGCCGGGAAACTTAGTGTGACTTCGGCAGTGACGGTGCTCTGACAGTCAGCCTCGCAGGGTTCATGCAACGATTAAGAAGAATCAAAAGCACACTTGGGTCATAAGACAATTTATACGTTGATAATTACAGCAATGAACTAAATGATATAATAAAAATATACGCTAGAATTAATGCTAGTGTGATGTAAGCCAACTGCATTTTTGTTAATTCTCGACGTTTCTTAAATTAGGTGGAGGTAATTGAAGTTCCTTGATACCACTACGTGCCCGCACATACACATCCATCTGTAGGTAGGTCTTATGGAACGGATGGTCAGAGAACCCCACAGTCCAATCACAAGGCTGAAACGTCACAGCTCCAGCGCTGTCCAGCTAACGACAGCTCCCAAAACGTGGCCAGTAGCTTTTGGTGGACGGTCGTCTTCAACACCACGACGCGACATCACCAACGTCCGTCTTCCAAACTCCACCTCTCGTCTTCTATCTTTCCATACAAAACCTCAAGGGCAAAAGCTGCACCGGCAGCTGAGATACTCGCCCATCATGTACAACTCTCTTACCCGTATCCAGAACACTTTCGGCTTCTTCACCACTGTCGCATTCGTTGTCGCAGCTTTCATCGCCGCTTCCGATTTTATAGCTCCTCGTGCACCCGACGCCGGTATTTTTGGGGTCACAAACTCCCAAGTGTACATTCCGCCTCTTCCAATTACACATACAAGTTACTAATTGTCTTCGTTTCTCAGTGTCAAGGGACGACCGCACTACTACAGCACCAAGAAGGAGGAATATGCAATTATTAGATTCAACCTGGACGCCGATCTGAGAAGCCTATTCACATGGAACACTAAGCAGGTATTCGTCTATGTTACTGCCGAGTGGCCTGGACCCAACAATTCTACCAACGAGGCTGTTATCTGGGACAAGATCATCACGAACCCCAGCGCCGACCATCTCCAAAACATTGGACCCGTGGCTATGAAGAAACTCAAGCGCAGCGCTGAAGGAAAGACTATCGACCCCGACCGGTAAGTCCCTGTGTCTTTGTAAACGTCGATCTCGTAATCTCACATTGTCGGTAGTGGCTTCCTTGGTCTTAAGAACCAGAAACCGAAGTATCAAATTACCCACCCTACTGGTAAGGTTGCAGCAACGGAGGATGTTAAGCTCAAGCTGCACTATAATGTTCAGCCCTGGGTTGGATTTCTTACTTGGGATCAAACTCGCGATCTTGGTCACTGGAAGGCTCTGGGCAATGGCGAGTCACCCAAGTTCAACCTTCCTGCTATCAAGACTAAGAAGAAGGACACAAAGAAGAGCTACTAGATACCTAGGCTGGTTATCCAGTTGCAGTATGCGTTCAAAGTAAAAAAAATGGAGTTCACTGTGCTGGGTAATCTGGCCGCCTTGATAATGTTCTGGAAAGATATGCGTTGCAGAATCCATTCGTACTCGTGACTTCGTGATACACGTATCTAGTTTTTATCTATAATACAATCTTCACATCTACAACTTTATCTCGACGCTGGCTATTCTGAAAACAATGCAAGCATTTCGATGACAGGTTGTAAGACGTAATATCACAGGAGACCGCCCTTCAGTATCGCCATACTACGACGGAGCGACTGGACTTCCGTTACCGCCAGCTCCTCCGTTGCCGCGTCCACGATTAGGTCCTCCGCGACCTCTGCCTCCACGTCCTCTACCACGGCCTCTGCCTCGGGGTTGGTCAAGACTAGCGGGCGGTGGAACGTTACCATACATCTGTTCCTGAGGAGCGCCATCAGGAGCGGGTGAACCGTGGTGGCTGCCACGGCCGCGACCTCGTCCTCCTCTGCCTCGGGTGCCGTTTCCGTTGGCATCATGGCCTTGAGCCGCACCGTTGGGAGGACCGTTTCGGTAAACCAAGGTGCTGTGCATGAGGTTGGGAGCACCTCCGCGAGCACCGTTACCTCGACCACGTCCAGGGGAGTTGCGTCCTTGTGAGTTGTTACCGTTCAGCGCTCCACTCCACCCCCCGCGAAGAGGGCCAGGGGCTGGCGCATCTCTGTACTGAGTGACCCCAACGTTCGCATAGCCACCATGCGCAGCAATGACTGGCTTTCGCTGTTGTGATTTACTGGAGGTTGAAACGACCTGTTTGTTCGAAGTGTTCAAGACTGAGGATGATGCCACTGTCTGGCCACGGAAGACAGGGGCTCTTTCGTTGAGGGTGGTGCCGCTCATGAAAGACGTGTCCCAGACAACATCCAAGAGGAGGGCAGTGGCAGTGCGACTAATACCGACAACAGTTCCACGAGTGGCAATGGGAACCTTACCAGCAGCAGAAACATAAGTAACTCGATCTCCCAGAGTAAAGTTCTGGCTGCCGAGCACCATTTCCGCATCGGATGGCTTAAGGAGCGCCGAACGAGGAACGCTACGCAACTTCTTAATTTCGATCTCTTGGGAAGCAGCATGAACCTGTTCACCGACATGAGCCAGGGCCTTGACAATCTCGGAGTCAAGCTGCTCGGCCTCCAGAGGAACACGCTCAAATTTGCTGGTCTCCTGCTTCTTCAGCCAAGCCACGATCTCCTTGACTCTCTGAGAAGCGACGGCGGGATCCTTCCAGAGGTCTGTCTCGAGGACCTCGCTCTTTTGTGGTTCTCTTTGAATGGCAGCAAAGAAGTCGGGGAAGGCAACCATGTAATCAGCAATCAGTTTGATCGCCATTCCACTGAACTCCCAACCCGTATGAGACTTTCTCGAATAGCCTAAAACCTTGAGCTTTCGGCCTTCAAACTTCAAGTTCAGTCCCAAGTTCAGTCGTAGTCCGGCAGAGTTAATGATCTGGTACGAAGAAGTGATCTTGCTCAGAACGAGAGGGTGGATACCCAGCTGCTTAGCAACAGCAAATGATGGGGTATAAGGATTGGAGCGTTCGGCCTGATGGATGATTTGCTTTGCGAAATCTTGCTCCTTGTTCTTGAGAACTGAGACGACGACCTCCGCCTTGTTGCCTGCGTGAGCGGCAACTTCAAGGGGACGGCCATAAGAGTAGTCGCCAAGGAAGAACGCACGAGTGCCTCGAGGGAATTCCTCCTCAATGGGCAATGCCTCCTTCTCGATGAATCGTTCGTCTTCATTGACCACTTCGTCAACGATGGTCTGTGCAGCATATGTACTCCTGAGGCTGGGGTTTTCGGCATACTCCTTGGTCAGGGCACCCTCCTCCGTACGGATGAGGCCCTTGAGCATATGGACATACACCAGACACTCGACTTGCCCTATGGTGATTGCAAGTCGCTTAGCGTGCCAGTTCTCGATGTAATCAGCTTCCTTGGCCCAGTCGGCAGCCTCTCTGTTGTTGTGGTCTCTTGTCATGATATCACCATTGTCGGCCAATTCGTAGCTGAAGAGCTCATCCTGCACTTTGATGACCTTGGCTTCCTGGAGGAATGGGTATCCAACGTAGCATCGCTGACCAAGTTTCGCCTTCCAAGTTTCAATCTTGGTGCGATTCTCCGTTCCAGTCAGAGTGACACAGACGCTCGGGTTTCTGCTGTCTGCCTGGAATACATTGACTCCATAGCCTTCGACAAGCTGGGCAGTATATGGGAGAGTGTGGAGAGTAGGGAAACCAGCCAAAGCATCGACTTTCAACAAAGCACCACTAGTCAATCCTGACAAGTACTCAAGTCCTTCCACATCAGGAAGATCGAATATATTTTCAATGCAGCGACAGTTTTGGATCTCGGGGAAAACACCGGGCAATGGGGAAGGGTAAACGAAGTCGACCTCAGGCGAATACGTGAACTTGAGAGGCACGCCGAATCCGTTTCGTGCCTTTTCATCTGGTTCCAACAGTTCGTTCTTGGGCCTCATGGCGTCCAACAGGCGTTTCTCGTCAATAAAGGGGATCTTGATGACTGCTTCCCAATCCATCTTCTTTCCGTTCATGTCCAGCTCGAAGTCTCGTGGATAGAAATCAACGATGGGCGAATCCGGGTTTGTCATGAGGTCATGGTAAACCTTGGGGACAATCTTTTTACTTCTATCAGGCAAGACACCCATAAGCTGTTCATAGGGCAAGAAAGGCTGGCCCTTTTTGAAGTTCAGATCTGCGCCAACACCCTTGACAACGTCTGTGTCAGGTTAGCCAAACATTCTAGAATATGCACTTAATAGTAAACTCGCCTGAAATAAGAGGTGCATAGTGGTATCCGTAGAACCAAGGCCACGAAGCAATACCGCGGTAATAGTAGTACAAGACCCATTGTAAACCTTGGACGTAATTCTCACAGAGGGCTGTGAGCTCCTTGTCGTAGCTGTCGGGAGCCCACTCCTCGAATTTCTGAAGGTAATACTTTGTCTTCCAGCCCTGATACTTATCTTGGTACAGTTGATCATACTGTTTCTGGGCATCTTCGGCCGTCAAATCAATGACCAAAGCCTTGTCGTAAGTCTTCATTACTCGGTAAGCCGCAAGGTTACCTTCCTCCTCCTCATCATCTTCGTCGTCGTCGTCGTCGTTATTCTTAGGCGGGAACGAAACAATCAGATGGCGATGACCCTCATCGTCCTCTTTGGTAGACCATTGCAAATGCATCGAGTCTGCCAAATCCTGAACAAACTTACGGTCATCAGCCTTGAGACTGGTGCCGAGATCCAGGGGATCGTCTGAGCGCTTTGAGATGTACGGCCGGATCTTTTGCTTCCACAGGTCGCGCTGCGCTGAAGTGAGTACAAGCTGACCTCCTTTCGGCGGCTTTGTTTCGGCATGCTTGTTTTCAAGTCTCTTTTCCATCTGCTTTGATGCATACCATTTCTCATCTGAAACATCGTTCTCGAACGCATCGATCTCCGTGTTGGACAATTCGCCCAAGAGGCGCTGTAGTCGTCCCATATTGATAACTCCGTTCTCGTTGATATATCCATCGCATTTAGGAAGAATTGATTTGTAAATCCGGAACATGTTGGCTAGCGCACCCTCGTTGATGTGCAAGCTGGGCAAATTCGGTAAGAAATCATTTCCGACAAAGAACGCCATCAAGATAAAGTCGTCAATGACTCTTTCGAGGTCAAATGGGAAGCTGAGAGTCCCTTCCTCCCCAAGCTCCTGAAATTCCATCTCGAGATACTCTCTCACAATGCAGAGATGAAGTAGATAAAAATTCTGATGTTCAAGCTCTTTGGATTTGGACTTGGAAGCCCGTCCAAATGTTACCTCTTCTCGGAGGAGACAGAAATGGGGATCATGACTGAGAAGACCAAGCATGATTAGATCGGCATCAAGACCGTAAAGGCAATGCCGGACATTGTGGTTGTAGTTGGGCTGGGCCTTGGCATTTCGAATGTATTCCATGATCTTGTGTTCTCCCTCACCAGGGACTTCGTGGCCGGACAGAACGATCTCGCATCCTTGCCAGTCGGTGTCTTCGGACACCTTCTTGTTGACAAAGTATCGCAATTGCTGAGATAGTTTGGCCATGAACTCAGTGCCAGGGGTAATACAATTGCTGTCGAATGGTTCCTCTTTGGGGATTTCGACACCTTCGCTGATGGCCTTGTCACGGGCCTTTTCAGCATCGAGGGCTGTTCGAAAACGTCGGGAACGTTGCTGGTTCATCTTGGCTCGAGGTGCAACACCATCGATAGCCATGAAGAACAGCTGTTTGGGCTTGATTTTTCCAAACAAATGTTCAATGTAATTGAATATGCGAATAAACATTTCTTCCTCGCTAAGACGGAAGGACACATCCTCGCCTGCATCCTTGTGGGTACAGTTATGAATGATACCATTCATGTCGAGCTAGGTAACGGTCAGCGTATAGTAACAGTAGGTGTATTTGTGGGCGACGAACGTAAAGACAGTCGAACTCGGGTATTCGGTTCTCTGCAATGAGCTGAGAGATGGCCGGATATCGCTCGGAAAGCCATCTGAAGAACTTGGGAACACTGGGACGAGAAGAGTCAGCTTTTGAAGCTTGGGAGGAGCAGCAGGAAGAACAGAACATACCCCATGTTGAAAGACAGTGGACGATTTCCAGTCCACGCAAAAGTTCAAAAATACCGAAAGTGATCTGAAATAGGAGTTGATAAACTCCAGATCGGCCCTCAAAACTGGGCGCAAAACGTAGAAAATCCTGTACAACAGGATCAAAGACAAGACGGATGGTGACTCAACGTGGCGCCAACAAACCGAAGACAACAATGCTGCAATGTAATGCGAGACGTATTTAAACCAAGCGCCCCCTACAATATCAATAAGAAATGAAGGGTGTCGCGGGGGTTCGTCGTGTTCTGGGAGGGTTCAGGAGGCGGGAAAGATGAAGTTTGCGACGAATCGTGTTATCGTGAAGATGGAAATCCAGTAGTCATGGAACCTAGGAGTAGCTGGATTGACTGGAAGGTGGGGACCTCAGCCTGCCTGGTTGCGACTCGCTTCATGGAGGGGTTACTGGTGTACATCATGGGCTACACTCCCTGAGCTATGGACCCAGGTGGGTAGCAAAAAAATAGGGACTTGAAGCAGAACAGAAGAAATCATTAGTCCACTCTTAGGCCATATATACACTAAGAATGATCTAATATTTATATCAGCAACTAAATCAGTATCAGTTTTTATGCAAACCACCTGGGACCCACGCTCTTTTTAGGTATTGTGCATGTACCTTTCTCCGCCTGTGGAGGCCCGCTCTGTCCAGCAGGTAACAAATAAGTCGATCTCTGAGCTTTAGGGTGCAAAAAAACAGCCCGCCCAAGAGTAAGGTCTAGATAGTGTGATCTGACTTAGTAATTTCCATCTTCAATGCCTTTAGTCTACCTAGCAATTATCCCTGAGTAGGCCTCAGGGCCATCAGAAACATTGGCCGCTAAAGGGATGTGCAATTTGTGGGGTAGAGGCTGCGACGCCACAGATTCTCCCACTTCCCCTGTGGCGCATTGCGGTTGCTAGGGTGGAAACGTTTCGTCACTTAACGCGCCTTTCAGCCTTCTGCGCGCATCAACGCGTTGCGGCTTGCTTTATTCTCAGCCGCGCGCAGACTCACTTTTGTTCCACCAACGATTTATTGTCAACATCCATCACCTTGACTACACATCTCTCACTTATCTTTGCGTGCTTCTTTACATACAAGCTGATTTAATAAACAACTTGGCCATACAAAATCCATTATGGCACCTGCTGCGTCCGCCGATCACGACATGGACGGTAAGTTCGATTGCGCCTAGATTTGCCTGCGCCTATATGCGAATCAAGACGACAAGCTTGAAAATCGGTTTACTTACGCAAAAATAGTCGACATGATCCATGATGAAGAGGATGACCAGGGAGAGCGCCTCATTAATGAAGGTATGAACCATCCACAAGAGACGAAAATGCTGATCATGGGCTAACGTTCAAAAGAGTACAAAACATGGAAGAAGAACAGTCCTTTTCTGTACGACATGATTCTAGGGCAAGTCGCAACATTCAACCATGATAAAAAATCTCAATCTAACATTACTTATAGTACGGCACTCACTTGGCCCACCCTCACAGTCCAGTGGTTCCCCGATGTCAAGGAGCCCGAGGGCAAGAACTACAAAATTCACCGCCTCCTGCTTGGCACACACACCTCTGATGAGAGCCCCAACTATCTTCAGATCGCCGACGTTCAGATTCCAAAAGTAGTGGCGCCTAACCCCGACGACTATGATGAGGAACGAGGCGAGATTGGTGGCTATGGCAAGTCTGGTGATGTCGCAGCTATCAAGTGCGATATCGTTCAGAGAATCGAGCATCCTGGAGAAGTGAACAAGGCTCGATATCAACCACAGAACCCCGATATCCTTGCGACTCTTTGCGTCGATGGAAAGATCCTCATCTTTGACCGAACGAAGCACCCTCTTGACCCTACCTCAACTGGAAAGGTCAATGCCCAAATTGAACTGGTCGGACACGAGGCTGAGGGTTTTGGTCTGAACTGGAACCCTCACGAGGAAGGCTGCTTGGCATCAGGCAGTGAGGATACTACGATGCGTCTCTGGTAAGTGCACGTAGCAGATGTCCAGAGCACTCAACTTACACATCGCAGGGACTTGAAGACCCTGAAGGCCGACTCGAGAATTCTCAACCCTTCTCGCACCTACAGGCACCATACACAGATTGTCAACGATGTTCAATACCACCCAATCTCAAAGAACTTTATCGGTTCCGTGTCCGACGATCAGACACTTCAAATTGTGGATATACGACACAGTGAGACCAACAAGGCAGCAGTTGTCGCTAAGCGCGGCCACCTTGACGCAATCAACGCTCTGGCTTTCAATCCCAACTCGGAAGTGCTCGTGGCTACTGCTTCGGCTGACAAGACAATCGGCATCTGGGATCTCAGAAATGTTAAGGAGAAGGTGCACACTCTGGAGGGCCACAACGATGCCGTCACATCTCTAGCATGGCACCCTACTGAAGCCGGTATCCTGGGGAGTGCCAGTTATGACCGAAGAATCATCTTCTGGGACCTTTCAAGGGTTGGCGAGGAGCAATTGCCCGATGACCAGGATGATGGCCCCCCTGAATTGTACGTAAAACTACACGGACAGCACTTGTGATCACGTTACAGAAGCTAACATTTAACAGGCTATTCATGCACGGTGGCCACACAAACCATCTTGCTGATTTCAGCTGGAACCCCAATGAACCCTGGCTCGTGGCAAGTGCTGCGGAAGACAATCTGTTGCAGATCTGGAAGGTGGCCGAGTCTATTGTGGGTAAGGACGACGGCGACTTGCCTGTCGATGAGCTCGACCGATAGGTGAGGTGGAAGTTCGTGCTGAAGTTCCGGTCTTCATAGGATGAGGAGACGCAGCAGCTCTGGGAGTGGTGGCAAGAAAAGCAGCGAGCCACCGACTATGAGAAGCAATATATCCTAGCGCAAGATACATGAATACAGGGAGATTTGAGACCTAAAAAAAGATAATGTACCTCAGAACTTGTTGTCCTGAATTAATTAATTAAAAGTGTTTTTCTATTCACTGCCTTAGCAGGCAGATTTGCCTTGAAGTGAGGGGGGCACTCTTTGATATTTTGCCAGTGCCTGACACTGCCAGACAGCTGGCAAACACCGGCCTTTAGGTATCATCGAGTATCGAGGTATTACTATTTAGGCCCCTCTCCTAGCTATTGTTGGCGTTTGCATTTCTATCCCCTCTATTGTTTGATATGGTTGCCTGGTTACTTTTTCTGATTTTCATCAACAGCGCATCTAAGGCCTTTCTCTTCGCAACACCATCTTCATTTCCTGCATGATTCAGTTCACGAATACCTTCATTACTCTGAAGTTACTCTTTAGAACACTTTACGATTACTGATTCGTTCCATTGACATTCGCCATGTCTTCCAACCCACCTCCTCCAGGTGGTGGGCCACCTTTGACGAACAATGCACCCCCTGGTGCTATGAATGCACAAGCGATCGTCGGTAACCCAGCCCAGCCTATTCCTCATGGCACCAATGTGCAAGCAGCTGCTGGCAACTCCTCGCAGGCTGCTGCCGCCACTCAAACCACCTCTCGAGCCCGACCCTCGGCTGGAGGCGAGCTTATTACCGCCCCGGAGCGAGAGCTGCAGATGTTGACGGATGGTCTGCGACAACGTCTGGAAGAAGCTGTCCAACGTGAAGCTCGAACAGACCAGGAGCTTGAGGATATGGGCATTGACCCTCAAGATTGTGTTGAAGATGAGATCATGAACGGCGTCCCTGATGTTGCATTCGTGGAACATGAAGACCTTTCCGGTCCGCACAAAAGACTTAAACTCTCCCGAGCTTACATCGATGGCTTCTTCGGCGGCGTAGACCCCTACGAAGCTAGTAAAAAGAAAGACGAGATGAACGATCTCACCCTCAGTCTCAAACACGCCAGTCTCGATATGATCTCTGCCCTTTGCATCAACCTCGAGCTAGCTATCGAGATCGGCAAGCACCTACGACCACAAGACATTGTCAATCTCTACATCGCCAGTCGCTCTTTTCGCGAAGCAATCAAAGGTCATATTCTTTCATGTATTCGAATGTGGGTTGACAACAGGTCGCCCGAAGCTGGAAAGATCTTTCACTGGAAGCTCTATGGCAGGATGTTGATCAGAGATCCCCTAGAGCGTACATCCGCAGCAAATGACGCGCAGCATCTCGAGGCCCGCTGGAACAGCGCAAAGAGAAACCCGAAAAGTGTCCGCATGATCCCTGGCTTCAGGTATCTCAAGATGGTCATGTCCCGCGATCGCTGTTGTCGAGAGATCCTTGCCATGATGGCCCGCATGGGCTTCCTGATGCCCGACACGATGTACGACACTTTGCTGCGACTCTGGGTGCTTATGGAGATCTCTACTACTCGCCAGAGACAACTCTTACTCCGAAATGAGAAGTATTGGACTGATCAGCACCTCTACAACTTGCAGTTCTTTCTCGTCAAGCTCGCCATGGCCTTTAACCACCCCTTCTTCCATCCTATCCAGATTGACATGGTTCAGCTCATGATGGGACAGAAAGGTCTCCATCCCCTGTGGCAGTTGCTCATGAAACAGAGGTTCACAAACATCTCAGAGGTCATGGAGCTCAAGACACGCTATGACTTGCGTTTCCCCCGAGACGTTTGGACCAACATCCTAATACACGACCACCCCAAGGCGTACAATGTTCCTCTCAACTTGGTCGGCCTTGGTCATATGGAAGGTTGGGGTAGAGGCTTCCGCCACCTTTCGCGCCCTGATGAGCTTCTTCCAATTGAATCGGTCTATCGCGGACTTGATCTCGACAAGCACATTTCTCAGATGATGGTCTGGGGTTACATCGATTTCGACACAGGAGAGAACACTGTTCCTACAGAGGATGACATGTACATCTCAGACGAAGAGGAGAAGCTAGGCAGAACCGACACTTCTTCTTTCTGGCAGCGCAAGCACGCTTTGAAGAAGCGTTGGAATGAACTCTCGCCAGAGGTGCAGCAGCAGATCAAGGACGACGACAACGACGAGCGCTTGCGAGGCATGGCGTGGTCTTCGGTCGATCAGCACAACAGCCGTGGAAAATGGGAGAGCGAGTCCGAGTCCGAGTCCGACGATGAACGTGGGTACGACATAAACGAAGAAATTGAGCGTGGCTATCGTTTGCCCGCCCTATTCGGGAAGCATCCAAAGAAGGCGGAGGCCGACAAGGTCGATAGCACCAGAATGGAGAACCCACTCCTCTCTTTTGGAGAGAACCCCGAGGATTGGAATACAAAGATTACCGAGCTCTTCCTCAACGCGAACCCGCAAGTGTCCCTTAAGCACTGGCAGGAGGCAGACGGATGGACATTGTACATGAACCACGGAAACACCGGCCCTTACCCGGGTGGTCCTGGCTTTGAAAGCGACACAACCGTGACACCCCAGACGATCTTTGCGCTTGAGCGACCATTCTTTGTCAATGGCCGGCGTATTATTGACGATAGCCAGAACGATGGTGACGAAAATGAGAACGAAAATGAGGACGAAGACGAAGACGAGTGACGATGGCGAGGAGGTCGATGAAAGCGATGAGGATGAAAACGGAGACGGCGGGGACGATGGCGATGATGGAGATCTCAACAATGGCCAGTAAACTTGGAGCTTTGGAAGCGTAGGACATATCGTGTTGCTTGACTGAATGAGATGAGTGGACATGGATCATGTAATAGTAGCAAACCTCCATGCATTAGTCTAAGCATTTCTGCTATGCCATAATCATCTCAACATGCTCACCTGGTGTTGGATCTACAACCCAGACGAGTGAGTATATATGCATGCACTTGCAAAAACCTAGTAGACAAAACACTTTCCTGATCATATTGCCCTATAGTTTGGGAGATACAGTGACAAGCAGTGGCAGTTCATGTCTATAAGAATTACCTATCGATCATGAAGGGTGACAAATTCAAGGAGAGGATAAGAAATACAATGTGCAGAAATGAAATATGATAACCTCCAGCAGCCCAACCATCCAGCCTATACCGTCTAGTCCCCAATGCTGCCCTTTGAGCCTCACTTCGCGGTTCACAGCCGCGGCCCCTAGTAGAACCTTTTTGAAACGAGGCTCGAAAGGGAAAAGATGAACTTGGTACCAACCATGCCATCAAGTGCTAGCAACAAACAAAGATGCAGCTTTGGCCAATCCTTGAGGCATAATGCCCCTTTTGACACCCCGACTCCTCCCAACCGTGGCACAAGGTTATATATGTTGGCCACTCCGTCCAGGCTCCCCAGCTCCTGCGCGTCCCAAGCAAAAACCAAGATCAGGGTAAAAGACATGCAGAGATTACCAAAACAAGTAAACAGTTTTTTTGAGAAAGACAAGGTCAGACTCGTACAATATGTAAAGAACGAACGACAACAGCATAAACAAAGACAGGGGCAAAGATGAGAGACAGGTGAGTGACAGAGAAAAGCAGTTAGTTTGTTGTCGGGTTCAGTAATGAGCCGACACGGGCGAACTGGATATTTGAGTCACAAAGGCCACAAGCAAAATATACCCTTACACTCCCCTTCGCTATGCACCCAACCCCGTAACCGATTTTCCAGTAATCCCGCCACCATCCCATGAAGCCCAGAGACGACAACATCAATGACTCCCCGTGTTTTCCCTTGCCGTCATGTTGAGATGTAAAAATGTCGAACCCGAGATTCTGTCGCCTCCGGGCTTGTGAAATATAAAACAGACAGCGGCCCCAGCAAACAAAAGTCCATTCCGTATAGACTCGACCGTCAACACCAGAGAAAGCAAGCCCTTGACATTGGCGAGTAATCAAGTCACTTTTGTCTTCCAACCCTTGAGATTTTGTAACATATTCCGCCTTAGAATCAAGCATCCGACGCTCCGACCTGATCTTCCGAAACCAATACACGCACCATCGAGGCTTCCTTTCGAGAAAGCCAAATTCACTAATGTTTTGCCAACAATAGATCTTCTATGTGCATCATTCAAAGACATTTTCGCGCAAAATTTGTGAAACGAACAGCCGCATCCTTATATGTGGTGCCAAGACTTCAGCATTCATATACACACAGCGACTCGGCTGCAGCAATATTGACACTGCTTAAGCAGGTGACTTGTTAGGAGGAGCAGAGCCGCCGTTCTGTCGACCATCGCCTCCGCTAACCGAGAGACCACCAATGCCGCTGGAGAGGAAGGCAAAAGGGTCGTTCTCACCGTTGCCGCCGTTGTTGTTGGCATTGTTGTTGTAGAAGTTGTTGGAGGGTCCACCAGATGCAGGTCCGTTGGTAGCTGACTGGAAAGCGGCCTCGGCGGCTCGGCTATCGAAAGGGCCAGCAGAGTGAGATGCGGGACCGGATCCAAAGCTACCGTGTGTGTTCAATGAGCTGGGGTAGGCCGCAGCACCGCCTCCAAGGCCAGAGGGAAGATAGTGGCTGGGAGGTCCACCAAAGTGCTGCTGCTGGTTGTAGCCACCACCAGAGCCGCCGAAAGAGCTGCCAGAGCCGAAGGGTCCGGGTCCAGGGCCACCTCCCATGGATCCCTGGTTCATGCCGTACTGAGATGCATTGTCCATAGGGGAAGGATAGCCGGAGTCAGCAACGACCGCGGCGCCTGCACGGCTAGCACCGCAACGAAGACAGCACACGTTTTTGGCAAAGTTGTGATAGCCACAGACCTCGTTGCCGCACTTCCAGTCACCGGCACGGAACGGTACCACTCCACTGCCGCCCATGCGACCGCCACCGTGGCCCATGGGGCCGTGGTGACCACCATGAGGAGGAGGGGGCATCATGGCGGGGGGTCCATAACCAAAGCCACCGCCATAGTTGTTGTTGTTGCCTCCCATATCGTTCGAGGGGCCAGCACCGACGGCAGGGAATGAGCATCGGAAACAGGCAGTTCGGCGCTGGAAGTTGGAGAAGCCGCAAGAAGGGCAAGTCCAGTCACCGGGTCGAGGACGGTTCTTACTAGGAGGGAAGGGGGTCAGGATATCCTGGGCGCGGTCAAGCACACGGCTGGAGGAGGGAGAGACCTCAATGGCCTTCTCATTAAGTGCACGACCATTCATACAAAGGCTCTCAGCAGCCTACAATAAGTTAGTTTTGAGCATGATACAGGTTTGCGCAAATATCGCAAAAGAGCCTAGTGCAGGACGAGAGCTGGGAAGAATTAAAAACTCACCTCCTCGTGGGAAGAAAATACGGCAAATCCAGTGCCTGTGGGCTTATGCTGCTCAGGGGTTCGGAGGGTCCAGAAGGCAATGGGCCGGCCACCAAACTGAGTAAACCAGCTCTCAAGCTCTGACTGGGTTGTGTCGTGGGGGAGGCCAGACATATGAAGAACCTTGCTCCTCTCGGAAAGGAATGCTCGAACATCGGCTCGAGCATCCATGGGTCGAGTCAGAACATCGGGGTGCTCCTGAGGAGGCTGGGACTTTCGGATCAAGCCTCGAAGAACTCGAGCAAGAGTGATGGCCTCTTCCATGGCACGTCGTGGCGAGGCAGGGGCAAGAGCCTGCAGGTGAAACGGGAGGTTGTGCTTGATGGGTGCACTAGACTGAACGGGCTCAACCTCTAGAGCGGCGCAAATATTGGAGAGCATCGAGGGTCCAAATGGCAGGGATTCGGGGTGGTGCTGCTGCCAGCGCTGGTACTCGGTGCGGAGATCAAAAGTGCGCGAGTGCTGTAGGTAAGGAGGGAGGACAACAGCCTTATCGCGAGCTTCACGAGGAAGCTGAACACGGAGGTCCCAAGCATCGAGAGTAACGAAGACGAAGTCAAGGTTCTTGGAGGTCAAATGCTCGGTAGCAAATGCATCGAATCGGGTGATAGCGTCTCTAAAGGTACCAGCGTTTCGAACATGTTCCCAAGTCAAAGTTGTCAGGCTCGCTGTGAAAGATATTGCGTTAGCCAAAATGTCTGTGTTTTGCGGAAAAAGCAAGTATCGACAAGAAAAAAATTGCTGTTCAAGCGGCGCGTGGTTGGCGGAATCGGACAGCGTGGAGCAAATGCAGATGGAGATGCTATGGGTTTGTAGTAGCGTCAGAAAACTTACTGCACAGAGGAGTAATGGGAGTGTTGACAGGCTTGACAAGGACGCTCTCATGGGTAATCTAGCAATCGAGGTTAGCAATCGGGTAGTCACATAAAGAGCCGTTTGGACCCTTCAAGGGCCTTGTAGACCCTGAAAAGTATGGTCGTAAAGCGGAATGGGGGGAGGGTGGTGCTCACCTCCTCGAGCGTGTTTGCGTCCATCAAGATCCAACCGAGCTCAATAACCTCCGCCGAGTCCTTTGTCACATAAACGCCGTGCTCATCGCAGGTGGTCGCAACATGAATCACAACATAGCGATCGATGTTAAGTTGAGGTAGCTGTTGTGAAGCCATATTTGGTAGAATCGATCGGTGCCGAAACGAGGGTAGAGAGAGAGAAGAGAGTTTGGTTTGCTTGCAGCGCACTCGGCAACAGCGGCGAATAACGTGAGGGTCTCGAAAGAACGTTTCAGGTCGTCGTAGCGATAAACACTCGAGAGGGGTAAGATATTAATTGCAACTAGCCCGTGGCCCGGCCAGGTCGCGATGGAAGAGAGGTATGTAGAAAAGGATATGTGAGGTCGGGTTAGGTGACAGGAATCGGAATGGATGTGAATGTGGCCAGTGAGTGGAAGCAGCTTCAGGGGAGAGGTGGTGCCAAATACGAAAAGGACCTCCCGGCCTCTGAGAGGTGCAAGCCATCAAGTAAATGGGCCCGTGGTCCAGGTAAAGTACAGTGGGGAAAGCCGTCGGGTGTCAGCACACGCTTGACACGCTATCAGGTTATTTGTTATTTGAGGACAGCGACAGCCGGACATGAAAGGAACAGATCAATTTCACATGCGGTAGATGATATATGAGATTTGGTTATTTCCTAGAGTTTTTTTTATTTTTATATATGATGGATTGTGTCAAAGTCAATTGAACGTACGGCTGAGCAATGTTGGAAAAAAGTGTAATTTATCCCAAAAAGAGAAATACTAAAACTACCTAAACTGCCCGCTAACCTACCAAATCGTCCCGTCTGGCTCCATCACCAACTCCAATTCATCCATCCATTCTTCAACTGCTCGGGTGTTGTCTTCCAGCTCCATCCCCTGAGCTGAGGCGGCCCTACAGCGGTCACAGAGGCTTGCAGGGGTATGACAGCTTCTGCGAATTGCAGCCCGGGCTTAGCCTGGTAGCGAACTCTGGCTGAGGCAACCGTTAGTGACGACGGGCGGGAGGTTGCCCGCCCGCTTTCTAATCTTGGTCTCAATTGAGTTAATGGCATTTGGATGAAGGCAAGTCATGGACGTATTTTTAAGCTTCATACCTAGCTTTGACCTTGTCATAAAACTCAAACCAATGAATCTCCGGCTGTATTTGCACATGTGCAACGTGTAGTTTCAATAGTCATACCAGCACTCGATCTTTAGACGAGCCACTTCATTGAAACAACAACGTTGGCAGGCAAGTATCTCAAGATGGAAAGTGCCTATGATGGAAGTTGGTTAATTCATGACCAGCCCCACCTCAACAGCAAAGAATCATGAAGGAGATCTTCCTTCTACTCCCCTGAACCTACAATAGACTTTCTGACCCAGGCACGATCGTGTTCATCATCTTGGGCCGCTCGATTTGTGCTCTTTTTACTTTCCGACAACTCCGGATCCTACATATCTTCACACATTGTTGACGACATGAAACTGGCTTCTCTTGACAGACTCGTCATCCATGGAAAATGATTTTGCCAAGGATACGGATACATCTAACCCTACCGCCCATACTCCACGTTTTTGACAGCTCCTAATTCGTCCTCTTAACCCCCAACCCTTCTACAGTAACGGCACGGTAACCTCTCAGCCAACCCGCTGATATATCACAACAACCATGTGGGCGAATACCAGCCACCTTCAGCAGTGCAGAGTATATACCTAAGCAGTTATGCACAGCACAAGTCCCGAAGCAAGCGAGGGAGGGAACAGATCCGTGATCGGTGCTGAACTTCGAGTTGAGGTTCGTCACCGGGAGATTACATTGCTATCCAATAATAGTAACGCAGTCTACTGTCCAGGTTGTATTCTGCCAACAATTTCAAATCGACAAGGTGATGGCAAGGCACAGGAGTCATGAAGTAGCTGTAACCTGACCAACAAAGCCAATTCGGAGCTTGTATATACTGCCAATTTGTTATAAATATGGAACAACGGCGACTTCTCTACGTACTGACTCACAACAAAAGACCGGGAGGAACATGTCAACAAACACAACTTAGAAAGTTTGCAGGGTCATGATGACTCTGCATATGCAAACACAAGTCCCGCAGACGCGGGGACAGAATTGCCGCCTCGTGTGAGGCGTCATCAATCTCGCTCCAACAACATCAGTCCACAATGATGTCGACCCCCTCACCTTCTCACTTGATCTAACGTCTCTTTTATGAACAAGCAGATCGAAAGAAAACACCCTGTACAAGGCGGGCTACCGAATATAATCGACATCTGGATCTGTCTTGTGAATCTCTCTTGCATCCCTGACACCTATTTATATCAATCTTGCGGGGCTTGGCTGGCTGCCTCTTTTGACTGATTAATGGGACTGTTGAGCCGGATAAAGGAAGTTGAGTATCGTACAGGGCTAACACATACATACTTGTTCCAGCTCAGGGGTCTCGTTCGAACTTTGAAGTGTTGGAAAGAGGATCAACAATTGGAGGAGTCCATCTAAATGACCGCAATGACTCACTACATACACTCAGACCTAAGAAATCATTGAATACGGGCGATCATGCTTTTGGAAGTGCAATCTGATAGCAAAAAGGGACGGATCGCGACCCTGTCAGTTTCATCAGGCAAAGCCATGACACTTTCTGCCTGCGTCCCGGAAACATGTGTGTGTGTGCATCTTCTGAAACGGAACCATATGTACTGTTCTTCTGTTGTTCTGGCTCTAGCCAACAGTTCCTCTCTCCTCTAGTGGTCCACTCATCGCAGGAGCAACTAACTAATCTTTGCAGTTCGAATATCTTCTATTCTGTTTACGACATAACTTTCGTCTTGCCGGACTGCTAGGGTGCTGGTCGTTACTGTACTGGCTCGGATAGCGGAATCAAGATTGCAGATCCGAACTGCATATGAGACATACTGGTTAGTGTGAGCAGTAGGGTATCCAGCATGGTTGACCTGATGAACACAACTATTGTTTTCATTCAGCAACGACATGAGCAGTGCCGTCTTTCGGGTCAAGATTATCTCCCTAATGTTCAGTCTGATAGCCAATGCTTATTATGAAACCTTGCCTACTGAACCAAACTTAATCAGAATTGACAGGCTTCATACCAAGCCAAGAGCTGGCTGTCTGGGCACAGCTTATCACATGCTCTCGCATCAATGCACCCGAGCACCGTACTGTTTGCGAACCAAGACAATGTGTTATTGCAAACACTAATAGCAAGTAAAAACAAGCATATAGCATAGGCCTGACACGTATAAGCAAGTGTTGCAACACATAGTGTCGCATTGGAAACATTATCGCTCACAACCTTACAGGAACTGCTGTGACATGAATAACAAGATGCAGATAGTGCTAGTAATAATAGACAGATGCTAGCGCCTATTATGGCAAAACCTGCATGAGGTGGCCGATAGACAAGACCTTGTGCTGATTCATATACATGATAGGTTGATTGGTAAAAAAATCAAGACTGGCGCGCGGTTCCCAAGTACAATGATGAAAACAGCCAGTCGACCGCATGCCTATTGTGGTTGTCTAGTTGAATCCCTAATCAATTGGATTGTTTTCATTTTTTTCATAGATTTTAGGATTGGGGTTTTGCTGCCATCATGACTGTTTGTTGTCTTGGGCTTTTCACGGCACACTTTAAGCCGACGTGGCCTACGTCATATCATGTCCAAACGTCACGGACAAGGCAGAAACTCACGGAGTAAGAAGGCCTCACGTTACTTGTTTTAGCATTGATTGGTTACGTGGCTCGCAAGCCTTAATTATCGTCAGTTGTCGCAAGTTGATTTCTTTTTCTTTTCTCTTTTTAGTTTCTTTCAATACGACATCAAACAACTCTTAGTTGCAATAACGAATTACTGTCCTATTCGACGAATACCAGTACACTTACACGACATCTCAACCTTTCCCACATCTTCTACAACAAACCGCAACCATGAGCGGCATCTCGGCAGTTCTTCTCATCCTCATCACTCTCTTCTGTACGTCACCAGCGCCTTACGATCGCCAGAGTTGCATCAGAAACTAATGCAATTACAGTCCCTCCCATCGGTGTATGGGCAATCTCGGGATGCGGGATGGGTAAGCCGGCTTACGTTTTCCAGCTCACTCCAGGAAGATACTAACGTTGAGCAGATCTGTTCATCAACATTTGCCTGACCCTCCTAGGCTACATTCCTGGTCACATCCACGCCTTCTATCTTGAGTACATCTACTTCGACCGCCGAGAGCAAGCGCGCGAGGGCCGTTTTGCGACTGGACCGGCGCCTGGCGTGTATTCCGACAACGTGCAGACTGGAGGTCAGGGATACGGAACCATTGGACGTACTGGTTAGGAACGACGAATGTGAGAGAGATGGTACAGTGGGCTTTGTTTGTGCTGTTGAAGAAGAAAGCTGAAGTGATTCGCATCACTTCGAGTGGCCAGACCACCGACATCGGAATTAGCGACATGGTGGGGGCTGCAGAGATGTTACCACAGACCAAGAATTAATGATGGATGTATTATACACAGAAGGTGGTGTGCTGTCTTGTTCTTCCAGCCTGCAAAGAGAATGACATGCTCTAGCAACAGTAGTTTCCTGGGCGTTGCATGAATCATTCTGTTGAACATACGCCTGGGCCAACGACCACAGTGATTGATCTCAGATGATGCATCTCATGCATCATTGCATGGGTCTGCGATGGTGTCTTAAAAGTTGCTTAGTATAGATTCAGTGTTGGCAAAGAGGACGGGATGAAAGCTCCAATCATTAGGAATTGGACAACGCAGCACATGCCAATGACCCCACGTTGGCAACGGGCAAATGCATTTTGCATGGAGAAAGGTTACCTGGGTTTGGTGTAACTAACGATGAGTTGTCACCTTGGCTATCAAATGAGCTGCATATGTAGTGTGGTTTGGTGATAAACTTAGCAATTGCAGGAGACGATTGTTTGATCAACATACCATGATTGGCACAATGGCAGATGCTCGTTCAAAATAGACCAATTGACTACCTAGATCACGCTCATCACTCGTCAGGCTCATAAATGCCGAAACACTTGTTTCAATGGAGGTAAAAATAATCGTCGATATTTTGTATGATCGACAGTTTATCAGGCGGTTGTTCAGGGTACACAGACATGGGACATGGATCCAATGCAGAGGATGAACACAGTAGAACGTCCCCAACCAATAAGACGCAATGCGGGGATGTTGACCGAGACGAGTCGACCCTTTATCAACAGCCACGACACTCATGCATGACGGCCAGGTCAGTTTGACCCGATTGGTTTCTTTTCTTTGTGTTATCAGCTTCATATTAAAATCTGCTAATTAGCAAAATAACAAACGCGGAGAGACAAGACCAAGAGCAAAAGATCCTCCCCTCTTCTTTCCTTTCTTCTTAGGATCATCTTTGGGGCCCTTGCTCTTGTCGCTTTTTCGTTAGTGCCTTGAGGCAAGTTAGTACCTTGACAGCTAGAGTTCCCTACGGCCCGGTACGGCATACCCACTTGATCTTCTCTCAGGCTCTCTCCCCTCCTCCTCTATTTCTTTGATTAACTCTATCATCTATCAACTTCTGCCCACACAAACCTTGCCTTACTACGCCGCACATTCTGCAGTACAGTACAGCATCGTGCCTGGAACTGAACTTAATAGCCAACGCAATCGACTGCTATACCTACTCTATTGTTGTACCCATAGCAGTGCAGCACAGTCTACTGCACATTGACTCCACTGCGTCGTGGCGACGCATCGTTCTGCATCAACCACTACCTACCTAGATTGGTAGACTGTACTCGACTTACTGTCAGCCAAGACAAGACGAGACAAGACCAAGCATCTTTGCATCGCTTCTTGTCGTCTTCTCGTCCCACCACTCGTCGTCGAGCTTCTCAACTGGCTTGCTCGTCAGCATCATGTCTTCCTAACTGCCGGATTTGCACGCCAACTTGCACGCCGTATCTGTACCATACCATACACTACGCTAAGCTAAGCTGCGCTACCACCTGCTGGCTCCGTTACCGCTGTCTATCTGCAGCATATTTCCAGGATACCTCGCATGCCCTAGACCGACTGCCAATTCAACCACGACAATCATTATCCCAACGATTTATCCATCTCACCGTTCGCTTGCCACCCTTGAACCTACACGTCTGTACAAAGGCAGACTAGCTACAGATTGTCCTGCAAAGCTATCGTGCTGTACTGTACATACCTAGTCTCTGCTTAGAAGCTTCCAATGCCCGCTCCCATTCATGCACACCTGGGGTGACATTTGCGCTTGACCATAGTTGACAACTCGTTGTTTCGTCTCAACGCACCATACTTACCTACAAAGACAAGCACAACACACACTTCTGTTATATAAATACGGAACCGACGTTCCGATTCTTTACCATGCTACCTCCTGCCACCCAGGAGTCCTCTCAACCCCAGGCCCATCCGCATAAACCGTCTCGACATCACGCCGCGGCAACAACGTCGTCGGCTCCAGCCCTCAGCAAACCTCACCGGCACTCTCTCCAATTCTCCTTCCCGCCTCTGTTCCAATCCAATACCTCGTCGACGAGCCTTGTGCCATCAACCGCCGAGGGCAGACCTATCCCTGTGGACAATTCCACCGCGGAGCATCGAACTTCGGCGCTTCGTGAGCTTAGCTCCAACTTTCCTACTCGTCACCGATACGCCCAATCTACCGGCGCCCAGAGCAGTACATACTCACAGCCCGTGATTGTTCGAAGCTACTACGCCCCCGTCCCGGCTCAACCAGCTGCTGACAGAGGCGTCATCGTCGTCAACGGCCGAGGTCATCGCCCAGCGCTCTCCGAGAATAGTGGCCCTTCCGCTCTTGTACGGCGTGTTCTTCCTTTTGGCTCTGGTGTAGCCCAATCCAGGAATGGAATGCTAGGTACCATGGCGAGAAACCGAACGAAGAAACGATTGGAAAACGAACCGGAGGAGCCTAAGCTTCCGTCAGTCGATGCATTCCGGTTTAAGAGCTTCATGGCCAACTTGGAAGACCAAAATGGTGTCACAGATATCAATGCTGATCTGGATCGGATTGCCGAGATTTGTGCTAAATCGCGGTATTCTCTAAGCAATCAGTATGAGGTTCACTATGCTCCTCATGGCTCAGGCTCAGCATTCGTGGCTGGGGGTGTCGAGAGCCAAGAGGCACAAGGTCCTACACTTCAGGTCGTGTCATCAGACGATGAGACGAACATCAAACAATCCAGAAAGCGACCAATGGGTGTTAGAAGGAACAGCAGGGCCATGGGGACGCTAGAGACCATCATGTCATCCAGCAGATCTTCCGATGAGGATAAATCTAAAAAGAAGTCTGCTGCCGAGATTGCTGATGAGGTTCGTGGCAGAACTGCCCAGAAAGGGTCCAGCAGACATGGATCACTGTCTCCCTCTGAAGACGGAGCCATTGAGAGTGTGGTCCCGGATGTGGAAATTACCCAAAGGACCCCCCGGCCAAAAAGGTCAGGCTCACTTGCCCTTATTGATGGTACTCGGTTGAGCATGAACCTGAACGACCTGGACACAAACCGAGGTTCGGCTGTTGGTCTTGTGAGCGAGCCCGCTCTGCCTCAGACGTCAAGCAGTCAGCTGGAAATCCGGACAGCCCCAGAGGCTAAAACTAAGGAACAGGTTCCCACAGTGCCAAAGAAGAGGCTTGCAGTTGCCCAAGGCATCGACCGACCAGTTGCCCAAGGCGCCATGTCTTCTATCGATGCTCCCAACACACATAATAACTTTATATCCACGCTCAGTGGATGGATGAGCTGGCGTACACCTCGTTCTTCGCCAATGCCACAGGGTCGGGCAGAGGGCAGTCTCCGTGAACTCCTTAAGAGCAGAGATATCAAGGGGAAAGGTGTTGAAGCGTACCAGTGAAAGGAACTCGCAAAAACTATATGAGAGGAACACAGCACTCTCAGGCACATTTGAACAGCCCCGCATAAGCAAAGTTGTTTCAAAAGCTACTTATACTAAAACCCAACGAATGATAACGACATTATGAATTAATTACGATTTAACGAAACAACAAGGACAAATGGTTGGGGGCTGGAGAGTTATGGAAAACCCAAAAGTTTGTGATCAACCTATATATTCTTCGCAATGCGATATCAATAACAAAGGCGTACAAATAATTGCTTAAAATAGTGGAAAGAATGAATAGGATGGGCTCAACGAAACGATCTTCAATGTCTGGTTCACTTGCAACGTCCACAACATGGTTTAGCAATATGCTGATGTTCAGTAACGATCGTGCGATAATGCCAGTGACATTGCATTAAGGAACGATAGCTAGTATTCATCAATGGGGTCATTGAACCTTGTTATTAAACCGTCTGTCTATGATGATCGCCTCCGTCATTTTTATGCACCAGCATGAGCTTGCCACGTCCTCCACATTATAGAAAACAATGCCTCCTCTTTAACACCACTGCTTCTCTCATGACAGAATAGGGGAAAAGAGAAACTAGACCCAGGCGCCGACTAATCAAACAAACGTCGTCAATGCCCATAGCAGCAGGGTGCGGCATGCCGATGATCCCACCACGATCTGAAGCCCCCTGAGTCATAACCGGAAAGACGAGTGATATATATATATATAAAGGAATAAACGCCAGTACCTCGCAAGGCTCTAACGGCCCGGAGGAAAACAACAAAAAATGTGATCTGCTCAGACGACTCGTGAGCGATAACAAGTCGTCTATTGAAGCGGCGTTGAAGCGCGTATAGGGTTGTGATCGTTCCAAAATGTCAAGCCCAAATTACCAACACTATGCCTCAGTGGGCTTTGACGAGGTTGCTGCCGGTGTAGGCTTATTTCCACCATTCTTGTCAACCTGTAACCGCTTTGGGTCTGGCTGGTCGATTCCTTCATTGATGCGTTTCTTGTCTTTATCCCTATCCGCATCCCTACTAGCACCTTCTTTGGCCAGCTTTCGGGCCTCCCTTTCACGTCGGTCATTTTCCTTTCGGAGAGCTTTTGACTCGAATTCATGCCAGTCGTTATGAGTAGAGAGTCTATAAGACGGTTAGCTATTGGTTGTTTATTGAAAAAGTCGGCTTGGGCAACTTACTCTGTGGCTTGCCGAGCTGGTGGCTCTTCCTCAGTAAAGTAGGTATGTTGAAGTACTTCGGAAGCGCTGGGTCGTTTGACTGGGTCGTAATGAAACATGGCAGATAGCAACTCGAAAGCTGCTGGAGACATCTTCTCGCGATACTTTTCTTCAAAGATGTTCTTCTTCTTGACAGTCGGCCGCATGAGCTCGAACCAAGGCATTTCAACCAGGCCTGGCCAATCCTTCAAGTTCGGGGTACCCATAACGTTGTAGACCTTCTCCAGTTGGTTGAACTCAGTACCATCTCCGGGAAAGATAGCATTTCGGTCGAATATCTCAACCATGACGCATGCTGCGCTCCAGACGTCGACAGCAGCAGTATATTTGGTTTCGCCCAGCAAAAGCTCAGGCGAGCGATACCAGATAGTGATGACTCGGTTGGTGTAGTCTAGCTGGTGACGTTTGGCGTAGAAACGAGCAAGACCAAAATCTGCGATCTTGAGCACTCCTTCGTTACTCACAAGAATGTTTGCCGCTTTGATATCACGATGAAGGACTCCCCTTGTGTGCAAATAGTCCAATCCCTCGAACATTTGCTTGGCAAGGTCCTTTTTCTGTGCAGCCTCCAGCTTGAAAGTCGGGTGATTTAAAAGTCCCGTGAGATCATGCGACAGGTACTCAAACACCATGAAGCAGTCGTTCTTCTCAACCATAACTTCCTGGAGGTTCACAATGTTGACGTGTCTGAGCGACTGAAGGAGCTTGATTTCTCTCACAGCCGTAACAGGGAAGCCATCACGTTCACCCTCCATGCGGATTTTCTTTAGAGCGACCATTCCTTTGGTGTAGACATTCAATCCTTTGAAGACCTTACCATAAGTGCCGGAGCCAACGACGGACTCATTGCCAGGTTTCCTGAAGAAAACAGACTCCGAATCCACCAAATCGCCTGGGAGAGTCGGTCTTGGCTTTGGCCGCTTCATCATCTTCTTCACTTTGCGCATTCGAGGCGTTACCCTTGGGCCCTCCGGAGGCTGGCGGCGATCATGTCGTGATCGCGATGATGCTGGTTCTGTGGGCGCACTTCGTGGAGGCTCTCGATCCCTGTCCCTCTCTCTGCCCTTTTCGCGTTCTTTTTCCCTTTCCCTTTCCCTATCTCTGTCTCTTTCTCTTTCTCGATCGTGGTCCCGACTGCGGTCGCGGTCATTGTCCCGGCTGTCCTTTTGAGCATCTCTTCGGGGGGCGGCGTTTAGTTTTTGAGATATTTCGGGCTTTGGTGCTGTAAGGGCAGGTTTTGAAGATGGCTTGAAAGCAAAACTAAATTTGCCACCGGATCCCCCTGACTGCGATTGCGAGCCTGGACCCGTTGGGGGTGGTCTGTTAGGGGTGGCCAAACCGTCTGCCCCATCTTCAGCATTTCGATCATGAGTTTGATAAGACTCATCTCCATCATCCATGCGGTCGATGTCCATGGCGCTGGGCTCGTCCACGTTACTGAACCGTCCGTTGCCCAAGTCGTCATGATGCCCCCGTTGGGGAGGACCTTGGTTCCAGTGGGAATTCTTAAAACCTCCTCTACCTCGGTTGCCAAAAGAACCACCCCGGAAGCCGCCGCCTCGATAACCTCCGCGATAACTTCCTCCTTGAGGATACTGCTGCATGGGTCCAGTAGGGGCAGAATGTGGAGGGGATCGTGATGGATTGTGGTGATATTGACTTGAGGGCCCGCTTGGTGGGCCATAGTTACTTCCTTGAGGATGAGACCTAGATAAGTTAATAGGAATTCTGTGGTTATAGTTTGTAATTGACTCACTGTTGGCCATTCCTACCGCCGCGAGATGATCCGTAAGGTGACCGTGACGGCGAGTTGTGATACGAGTTTTGAGGCGATTGACCATATGGATCATTACCTATGTGTGGCTTTGATGGGTACATATGATTGTAACTTCCTCGAGGATTGCCTCGGGAAGTCATGTCATCGTCGATATCAGACCTTGAAGAGTGGCGCCAGCCAGGTGATCCCTCTCGAGATCGCCGTTCTTTGCTAACGTGAGGTGATCTTGGCAGATGCTGTCTCCGCGAGGACTGTTGCTCGTAGTCTGGTTCACGTTGACCCTCAATAGGTAATGGCTGAACTCGCCGCGCCGAAGATGTTCGATACTCTGACATAGGTGACCGACTCTGTGACTGTTGCCCGGGCCCTCCTTCTCTATCTGCACGCCGGGAGCCTGATTCTGATTCTGCTGGAGATCTAAGACGTGATCGCATTGGGGATTTTGAAGTCCGTATGTGATGGCGAGGCGATGTTTGGCGTCGTCCCCGTGAGGGGTGTCGACCGTGCTTCCTTGAAGCAGACTCGGGGCTATAATCCCTTGTCCTCGGTCGAGGACTTCGATCTCTTCTAGACTTCTTTCGACTGGACCCGGTCAAAGACGGACTACGGCTTTGATGTCGCTTAGATGCTGCTGGAGAAGCCCTGGTTGTTGGATCGCGACTTCCACTTCGACTGCGGCTCCGACGGCGTGACTTATCATCTATTTCGCGGCGTCGCTCTCGATAGCGAGGGATAAGGTCGTTAACTTCTGGGCCTCGACGTAAGGGATCGGGCGATGGACGAGGAGCGCGATCACGACTACGATCGCGTGAATGACGGCGACGGCGGGATGAACGGGGATCTGGTCTTGTGGATGGACGGTCGCGGCGAGGTTCAGAAGCGCGGTGGGAATCACGCACTTGACGGGGAGGTTTTGATCTTTGGGAGAATTTCACACCTTGCTCATCAAGAGCCCTTTCTCCTTGGTCATCACGTTCCTGATCGTCTCTCATGGTAGCATATCGAGGTCGACTTGGAGGCTTGGGTGAGTGCTCCATCATTGCAGCTGAGCGTCGAGTTTTCAGTGGTTAGGTGCTCTTAAAATCGTCGCCCGTACCTTAGCCGACGGAAATGAACAGCTACCTAAGTGTCAGGTAGGTGGCCCGCTATCAGTGACCGTGCATGGGAACTGCGGGGAATAGAAGGTAGCCCGCCCGCCTGAACATACGTGCAGCCTGAGCACGTTTAAGCAGGTTGGAGGATTTTCTGTCAGCGCAAAATCAGTGTAACATGAAAAGAAAGAAAAGGGAATTGACGGTGGACGAATTAAACACCGGTGATCCCAGTTCGCTGTGTCTGAACCTCTTTCCCTGCGCTTGTTGTTGGTTTAGTCGTGTGTCTGTCCAAAAGTTGGTTGGTGATGAGCGCATAAACCCAGAGCTGAAATAAGCAATGACTTTGGTGAGCCTTGAAAGAACCTTGTGCATGCACTTGCAGGCAGTTCCCTCTACAGACTCCCTCCGTCTCGCCCATGCTGTGCTTCCTCCAGTCGAGATCCATGATTGTCTGCAAAGATCAAGCGCATTGGCTTGGGCTGATGCTGATCGCTTGGGTTAACCCCCAATGGTTCCACCGAGTGAAAACCAGCACGATCATCGCAGCTCTCTCAAGAACAAAGTACTACATACGGATCCATATGGATATTTTTACGACCAGCCACAGCATTGACTGTAACTTCCTCTCAAACTGCGAATACTCATCCACCAGAGTTACCATTCGTTGACCAGTGGGCGGTACACGATGGTGACGCAGAATCCAGATTCTGTGCATGAGACAACAACCCCCTTCCACGAGGATGTATATGAAGCACTCTGCCGCAACCCTCTGTCTGGTAGGAGCTCTGCGGTCATAGTTTACCGGTATTTTGCAGACCCAACTGGATGGCTATTCGCGGGAGCAGTAACAGCATCCGTGGGTCCGGTCTGCATGTGTGCCTGTGACAACCTCCGTGATTCGCGGTCAGGCATTCCCGTACTAATCTGTTGCATAGAAGAACTGGCATGGACCGAGGCCTCAAGGCTGGTCCCTGATGCCTTGATGACAGACGTATAGATCCGTAATAAAAAGATGTCTAATGGAACGCCTGAGTCCGCCCGGACAGATCGCAACACCTCGGCATTGAAAACAAATTCATTGGGCCGCAATGCTTCATTTATCCATCAAAAATGAGACACGATGACGCAAAAGCTTGTGAGTAACTGCAGCCTGTGTCTGCAGCAGCGCGATTTCTGTTGTGCTTGGGCATTACCACGACGATGCCCCAACGCAACAACTAGACTCTCCGTATTATGATTATACAGTTCAGACTGTACACAGCTGTCCGTGTATCAGAGGAAGATGCGCGATGCTGCTGATATTGTGTCGTGCTTATGGCGAACCGGATCGTCGGTAATGAGTCGCCCGCCCGTCGAAATTAACGAATTCCATTTCGGCCACGAAAAGTCTGTGAGCGCTCAGCATCACATGAGTGATCATTTCGTGAGTGAATTCCCTTCATTATTGAGGCGTTGGAGGAGCACATCGGAGCCATTTTCCGGGGGTTGTGGCTCTGGCTCGATGCAGGATGTCGTTTGAATCCTTGTTGTGTGAATCTAACCTCAGAGTTCTAGGAGGTGCAAGCGTGCCAGTCACGTGTTGGAGTAGGTAAGCAAGCAAGCTGGTATGAGCCAGGTGGGGTGAATGCCAAGTTGTGAGATGAAAATGAATAGTGATTCTTTTCTATTTTCTGTGAATAATCCCTAACAGTAAGTCCTAGTCAAATAAAATGTACTTTCTTTTCTCTATGCTTGCTGATGCGGTGGTTTGATGTTGGTTTGACTACGGATATAGGTCACAGTCCTGAATACCTCAGTAGCGTTGAAGAGATCGACAGATTTTAAAGTTTTCTGACATGTTAGGTAATTTTTCACTGCTAGCCTGCCCTCGAGGGGGAGAATAAAACGTCTGACGCCCGAAGTTTTGTTCCCCCCAAGCCTGCCATGGACTCGATGTTCTGTCAGTTGGCCCTGAAGCTGCTGTCGATCTCTTGTAGAAACGCATCGACCAACTAAAATCGTGCCTCGGTCCTTCGCAAGCCTAGGCAACCCCACTTGCCGAGCGCCACGGTTAATTCCATGTCAGTTTACACCCAAGAAGGGAGTTTAAAATGCAAGCTTCAGACATTATCAAACCGGCTGTTCAAGATACGTCAAAGGACCTGACTCGGGCCATTCTTTTCTCCCTTTTCTGCTTCTTTTATATCCAAATTGGGAGAATGAAAAAATAAAGACATGCTGAGCTGAATGTCTGACGAAACACATAGCACAATGGATTTGAACAAGTTACACATGCCAGCAGTTCCTCCCAAGAGGTGGTATTGATGAATGTCGGACATCGGAGGCGGTGGATACCGTAGGCCCGTCCTTTTTAACCAAGATGGACCCCGTTCCGTCTTGTCGGGGGCGATTTGCTGGCAGAATGCGAGAATCTATTAATACAGTCTAATCTCGCCGGTTATTCTTTACGTTTCGCCATTTTTTTGCTCTGATTTAGTCTACTTCTTTGCTCGCTGCAGTAGTACCCGATCTTGTATCTCTTGTTTGATCTACCTAGCGCTGTCTCAAACCCTGCAGGTGCGCTTTTCCATCATGGAGTGGCTTGGACGTGCAGCAATCGACTTCACTCATGCGCCTACACCGCGCAAGGTGACGGAAAAGGACGGCAACGAGACCGATCTCTTGTCCATCACCGAAAAGGCAACGCCGCCATGCAACTTGAACCCTCTGCTCTTCAATGGTCACCTGCAGACAATGTGGACGGCCACCAAGCCTGCTGGTCCCAAAATCTACTACAAGCGCAAGATTTTTGATGCCGACCACAAGATTTACCATGGAACATTTGCTGTAGATTTCGCCGTTGAGCCCTTTGAGGCTCCTGATGATCCTACCCTGTCGCGCCGAACAGCTTACCTCACCGACGAAGAGTTTGAGAACTTTGGATCCGACGACACCAAGCCCATGCTCGTCATCTTGCATGGCCTTTCGGGTGGTTCACATGAGATCTACCTGCGACACACAATTGCGCCCATGATTGGTGAGGGTGGCTGGGAGGCCTGTGTTGTCAACTCAAGAGGTTGTGCCCGGTCCAAAATCACCAGCGGTGTGTTGTATAACGCGCGAGCGACCTGGGATATTCGTCAGGTAAGGTCATCAGCACTCCAAAACCGGAACTCTGTTAATAGAACTCAAGACAGTGAAATGGCTACAGAAGAAGTTCCCCAACCGACCCCTTTTCGGTCTAGGATTCTCGCTCGGCGCAAACATGCTCACCAACTATTGTGGTGAAGAGGGCCCTAACTGTGTTCTCAAGGGAGCTGTTGTTTGCTCGAACCCCTTTAACCTTGATGTTTCCAGCAAGATCCTCCAAAACAGCTACATCGGCAAAGAGGTGTACTTGCGAGTCATGGGCAGTGAGTTATTTACAGCATCATTGCTCGTTTTACTGTGAGCTAATGGGACTTAGGTGCTCTGAAGGAACTCGCTGCTACACATAGAAAGGAACTGGAACAGTATAGCACAATTGACGTTGATGCCGTTATGAAGATCACGTATCTCTATGAGTTTGATCGCTTGATTCAGTAAGCAAATCATATTCCTCCTTTAGACCAAACACTAATTTCTACAGGTGCCCTTCTTGGGGCTATCCCACCGAGACTGCGTACTACCGAGATGCCTCGTCCGTTGACTCAATCTTGTCAATTGAGATTCCTTTCCTGGCTATTCATGCCACTGATGATCCTGTGAGTGCTATTCCTTGAATGCATTTGTTACGCCTGATGTGAAGTATTTCTGACTATCAATAGATTGCTGTCAAGGAAGCCATACCTTACGAGGAGTTCAAGCAGAACCCCAACACTATTCTTCTCACATCGAGTCTCGGAGGGCATTTGTGTTGGTTTGAGTCCGGAGGTAGCCGCTGGTTCCCCAAGCCTGTAAGTTTTAATCATGAAAGTACGAGAAGCCTAAGCTAACGTTCTCAGGTTGCCAACTTCCTGAACCATCTGGCTTTCAAGACCGATCTCGACAGCCTCAAGCCCCAGGCAAACCCGAACGGCGGTGCCTTCACTGCTGGACACGGATACAGTCCCATGAGACGCAAGCTGATGATTTCTGAGGACTGAAAGCGCAGCTGTTGTCACCTTACCTTATATGCTAATCATGATAGACTGTAGAGTATGGATATATATATACACAAAAGCAAACTTGATAGAGAAGAATAGATTTGTTAGATAGACAATGGTTTAAATTCTGATATTTTCGAACGTTTTTGTCGATTAACAGGATCTGCACCCGTGGGAGCAGCCATAATTCAAGAACTATGTTGTGCTTTTGTACCGCCGATTCTCTAGAGACCACCAGAGAGGGCATAACCTCAGCCCATCTACCAAACTCCATGCGCCAAACGATGCAGCAACTCCGAAACATTTCCGACTGTTCTCTGTCAATTAGGGGTCTAGGCGAACGACACTTGCTTTTTGCCCTTGCCCTTGGCCGCCTTGGTGCCCGCTGTAGAGAATTCCTTGATGTTGTCCTCATCGCCGGTGCTCTTGCGCTTTCTTGACTTCCGAAGAGAGTTCTTGGTGTCCTCAAGCTTTGAATTCCTCTCTTGCTCCTTCTTCTCGGCCTCGACCTTGCGCGCTTCGCGAATCTCCTCCATCTTGCGCTGCTTGATCATCTTGGACTCGATTTGGCCATCCTTTTCGGCCTGGACAAGAGCCATAATGGTGCTCATACTCTCCTGTAGAAACACAATGTTAGAATTGCTCATGGAGACTCTGGAATGGGAGCCGTACCGGGTCATCAGCGAAAACCTTGCCCTTCTTCTTGCCCTTGGGCTTCACCACACCGACGGGAGTGACAGTGTTGAGAGCTGGGATTCCGAGTTGCTCATCCGTGTACTTCTTCTTCTTAGGGTTTTTGAACTTCTGAAGAAGCGCCTCGCGACCCTTGTCCTTGACCTGCTTGGACGGCGGGGTGCCCTTTGGCTTCTTGGATTTGGCAAAGCCATCGGCGGCGGAGTGCTTGGAAGACTTTGCACCGCCGGGAGCGGCAGCATGCTTGTTCTTGACGGTTTTTGTTCGTGTGACACCCATTGCGACGGTGGTGGAGGAGGCGCGTGGAATATATCGTTGGTCCCTTAACTTTTGAGTGCAGGTCTTGAAGCTCTGCCCAATTTTTTTTCGAAGATAAGAAGTTGCGATAACTTTTAAGTGGGGCCGCGCGGCGGTGGCTGGTTAGACACACGACACACGACACACGACACACGATGCACCAATAGTAGAAACGGTGGAGGGCAAGCTTACAACTGGCTGGGTATAAGTGAAAGACAATCGGTTCCCGCCTGACTGAAGCAGTACCGGAGAGAAATGGAGTATCGAGCTTCTGTTTTCATACGTAAAAAAAAAAAAAAAAAAGCTTCAACTTTCTTTTGTCACTTAAGAATCTCTGATATAAATTCTGCAACTACCTCTCTGTACCTACTACCTAAGAGCTCACTTGAACAACAGCCACTGACTCCAGGGCGTGTGGCGCAGACTTTCCGCGAACGCGTTTCTGTGTAAAAGATGCGACAGTGTGATCAATTCGAATAGCAGAAGGTCAATACCGTCAGTTGGTTATCTATGTTATGGCAGAAGAGACTAGGAATTGAGTGTCCTGTACCCTGTTATTCATCCCGGCCACAGTTGATTGGAAAGAGACTTGTGCAGTAGTCATGATCATCCGTTTCTTCATGAGGCAGGGGTTTCACTTGGGACTGGCTGGTCTCATATTTCGGAGCCGAGCTGCAATAGCAATTTTACCGTCCGTTTGGGTATAAGTGACATGCATGTACCTAATGTTCCTCGTCTGGCGTAGGACAATAATACCGTTGAGACCAAGTACGACGGCAGATTCCTAATCGATACAGTTATCATGACCAGATTAAGAAATGCATAGTGTGCTTGTTGTGGACGTCAGTGACGACGATATGAATCATAGGAATTGATCACTTGCATAATGTATCGATAGGCAGTTCCAGAGCTGGTTTGCTCGATTCTCAGCCAATTCTAATCAAGGTAACTAACTAACTACACGTTTAGTACCACAGAGATAAAAGGCTTTTTCATGTCTAAGATTTTATTGTTCCCTTTGTCGATCTCATGAGAATTGGTTGTGTACGCGGCGGCTAAGCTATGTACCAATTGCTTCTAGAAGCTTACACTTGGACCAAATAATTGCTGGCAACGGGAACAAGGGGGCACGCTGCCCTGGTGCGTAGTACTAATTGTGTCACTGTCATTTTCTGGACTTTTATTAGCCTCTGACGCAGGGTCAGTTGCGACAACTCTCTCATGGGTCCCTGGACTGACCTGAAGGCTGGGGTTGGATTAGCGCAGTCATATACCGTCAAGGTCGGGCGCGTGCCTTCCATAGACCAGGAATGGGGGGTTTTCCAGCGAGTTGGGTGCTAGCCAAGACGAGTCGCGGTACTGTATGTGGAAAGCAAGATACAAGTAGCTTACGGGTAGCTTCCCTGCTGGCTCGTGCCGTATTCTACATCGTGGATACCTGTTTAATGATGCACCTCTGATGGAAGCCCTGGAGTCTGGATTTTCTGGTAGGTGGGCTGCTAAGTTAGAATTTCTTCCATCACTAGATCCATCTCCTCTCTCGCAACACTTCTCAGACCAAAACCCACCCAACTTCATCATCTATTCTTCAAAATCCTCAGATACTGCTATTCCATCCATACTAACTCAAATTCCCAAAGAACCTCCGATACCCCCATATCCCTACCGAGTATACTGTTTACATAACAACTTCTTTATACACCCAACTTTTGCTGTGAACATACTGATCATCCCCTCATCCGACTTCCAAACCGTGCAACACAACAAAACCAGTATCACCAACTTCGTCCGCTTTTCCCTACGAACCGAAACCAAACCCTACCAGATCCGCTCCAGCAACGCTCGCCACATCGTACACGTACTCTTCGATACTTGTCTTCACGTCCGTTCGAAGGCATCTTGAACCAGCCTTCCCCGCCCTACCTTGATTCTCAGACGTACCTGTTACTTCAGTCTTGATGGATACCAGCAACCTCTGGGCCCGCCGCACAAAGTAAGTCACATACACCTCTACTATTGAGAACAAAGTTTAATCATAACTCCACAGCCCCGGCAAGCTTTCCCTCGCAACACCGGGCCAAGGGTCCAGTGGTGACACTTTCAGTCGCAATGCCTCTTTCTCCAAGCGTCAAGGCGGCGAAACCCCATCATCGATGAAACCGAATCCTTTCAACACCACACCTGGAGGTCTCGTATCCCCCACCAGTGGCGCTTCCAGCGCCTTTGGCCTAGGCTCTGGAGCATTCGCCTCGTTTGGGTCGGCTAAAACCCCCAAGACGGCGGGCAATCCTTTCGAGATGGCCATGGCCTCGGCAGCTCCCAAGAAGGACTCTGCCAAGGCTGTTGGAAAAGCTTCTGGCATGGCCGCGATTTCCGAGAGCAACCAGTCTGGAGCACCTACAGCCCCTCTTTCACATCCGTTGATAGACTCGTGGACTTTCTGGTACCGACCCCCGATTTCAAAGGCACACGGCTACATCGAGTACGAGAAAACACTACATGAAATCGCTACTGTGCGAACAGCGGAGGAGTTCTGGGAGATGTATGCTTACCTAAAGCGCCCCTCCGTACTTCCCGTTGTCTCGGACTTTCATCTGTTCAAAAAGGGTGTCCGCCCAATATGGGAGGATGATATCAACAAGAAGGGCGGAAAATGGGTGGTGCGAATGAAGAAGGGCGTGTCCGACCGATACTGGGAAGATCTTCTGCTCAACCTCATTGGCGACCAATTCGGCGAGGCTGGTGAAGACGTCTGCGGCGCTGTGTTGAGTGTGCGCAATGGCGAGGACATTCTCAGTATCTGGACACGAACCGATGGTGGTCGAGTCATTAAAATTCGGTAAGTTTGTCCGGTGTGTTGACTTGTTACAGGGACTACAACTGACTCAAAATAGCGAGACCATGAAGCATGTCCTCAACTTCCCGCCCAACACTCGTGTTGAATTCAAGAGTCACGACTCTAGTATTCAGCAACGGACAGCCATAGAAGAGTCACGCCGCGAAAAGGCTGGTCAACTCCATCACCACGACAAGCGTCACGCTGGTGGACCTTCTAAGCAGGCAGCTGAGCAATCTCAATCATAGAGGAGGACTGCTGGCCGCCTTTCAAACCTCTAGTGCGATCTCTGTATTGTATTTTATGATACTGCTTCTTCGTCAAGTTATTTTACCTGTCGATCTTGATTGAATCGCTTTTCTATTGTCTTTGTCGCATAAGCACCATTTAGTTAGGAGTTGGAGAAGTCTTCTGGATGGACTGTGATAACGTGTTTACTAGGATTTGGGTGGACGGTTGGAATGGCTGGACTGGGTTATGAGGACAATGGTTGGGAACAACGGAATCAAGCGGATGATCTTGTCTATTGACAATGTATTACTAGCTGCGTATGAACTGGGGTTGGCTCGCCCAAATAGCGGATTTCAGCGAGAGCTACAATTCAGAGTAAGCTTTGGGGTTGAGGTTTCTCGCCCAAGAACGAGATATGTCTTTCACAAACTACAATCTTGCAGTGATAACGACAGAGCAAGTGGGTGCCGATGCTCTGACTTGAATGAAGTAAAGGATTCTGTGATACGAGCTTGCTGTATTTATGATACTCTTTAGTCTCCAACGGTAACGAAGCCTTCGGCTTACAGATTGTATAGAATCCAATAGTGCAAGTGTCAGAGAGGGTATAACATTCTATTATTAAGTTTCGGGACTCGAATATACCATCATGTCTTACGAGATTATGAGGCCCTGCCCTTACCCTTGTTGGGCTCTCTCCTCCTTTCCCAGATCTGGAGGTAGGTTTCGCCAAGGTACAAAAGCTCACTCTGCACCTTATCAACGTACAGATCCTGACACACGACCCATTCTCCCGTAGCCTTGTTTTTCAGCTGTACCTTCCATGTCTTGCGCTCCTCGCCGCTGTCAACGACATCTTCTCGTGTGCGCACAGCCTCGTGGACCACGTTTGCAACGAGATCATACCAGATGGGCTCGCCGGGAGGCCACTCTTTGGGGTTTGGCTCCACGTAGGGTGACATATCGAGATTGCGCGCATCAAATGTTACGATTGTGGGGTTGCGTTCAGAAACAAACTTGTTCTGTGAGAAACGCTTTACGTGGAACGCAAGATAGGGGGGAAGAGGGTGCATAAGTCGGTAGCGCTTGCGTTGAGCATGGTGTTCTTGAGCTCGCTGGCCATCGTACTTTGTGAGGATAGTCGTTAATGGGACTTGGGGAATAATGTTCTTCTCAAGCTCGTCCTGGAAAAGGGGCGTTGAGGGGAGATCAAGCGTCAGAAGGAGAAAGCGCACTATGTCAACCTTAACATCGGCATCCTCAAAGCGCAGTCGGTCGGTAGCATCTGCGCGAGCTGTGATGGCTTGCGACTCTATCTTCATTTTGCCCTGGAATGTGCGCTGAATCATGGAGCTGCCGGGCTTGGTCTTGCTTCCACCGAGGCCGAGGTGGAGATTGTTGAGAAACCATGACAAGAAGTCAACGGGGTCTGATTGTGAGGTAAGGTTGAAGCGCTTGTTGGAGCGAAGGGAAATCTCCTGGAGAAGTTCGTGGGGCGAGACATGAGCTTTGAACGCCCTTGGGTTCCAAATCTTGCGCACCAGAATACTGGCTCGCTTGACGAGCTCCGTCTTGCTTGAAAAGTCCTCGAGAAGAAGATAATTGCGTAATGGAGCCACATGCGCCAGCGCCTGTACAACAACGTTGAAGTAGTCGTTCTCCTTGATATTGTTCATTCCAACGAATCCAGGGATATACTCTTTCGCATCAAGCGTCTGACTCGTGCGTCGCGTGCGGTCCATCTCGATAACCTCCTTCTTGGTGTAGCGCGGATCCGCGACATATTTGATGTCTTCGAGCGCGCGGCTCTTGACCTCGTAACCTTCAGGGAGGACGTAGACGCGCTGTGACTCGAGGTTGATGTAGACGTGGTGGTCCTCGTCGAGAGAGTGAAAGTAGGCGTGCGACTTGGGACCGCGACCCTGAAAGTACTTGCCACAGACTAGGCATGCGTAGACATTGATGTTGGAGAGGGATACGGAGCAGAGCTTCTCGAAGTCAAAGTCGAGCACGTTGCGATCGATGGTGTCGAGGTAGAGGTCATCATATCCTTCTGTAGGTGCGGACTGCCTTATGGGTGCTGCGGGGATTGTTTCTTGGTCGTCAAAGTCGTCATCGTCGTCGACTTCTTGCGCGTTTCCATTGGTATTCGTCTCGTTAATAAGTTCTTCTGTCCCCGGTTCAGGCGTATCGAAATCTAATCGAGACCTCTTGGAAGCTGGCGAAGCGATATCTTCAAGGGCCTCTGAGGCCTGTCGTTTGGACATTTTCGAATTGCAGGAGAGACTTTGTCCTTTATCTCCTCTTGTTGCGCAGTTTTTTGGCTAAGACTCGACGTCGTGGATGAACGTTTGAAGTTGTAGGTTGTATGCGGTTACGGGTGGAGCCTTGAAGCTCAGGTCCAGGCCCACATTTAGCTGATGGTAGCCTGCATGTCAATTTACAGCATCCATGGGACGAACAGAATACTTATATTACGAAACATTTGATATCGCAGCCTGGAGATTGTATCAAGCTCGCTGTTGTGTGCTAAGACACTCCTTTTGCTTCGTATTACTTTTACCTGTCGTCTTGCCCATTTCATTGAGCATATATCAAGACTTCTAGACGTACAGTAGTACCTCTACTAGAATCACTAACACAACCTTGCACTTGTCATAGTGTTATTCAAAAACAAAAGTCAAGCATTTTATCTAAACCTGTATACTCCAAAGACTATGCGAGTATGATTATAAGTTATCAACCAACTAAAAAAAACATTGCCAATTGTAGTGTTTGCGCTTTTAACCAGCCATGACAACATCTTCACTGCCGTCTTGTAGCAGACCATTCTCATCTTCCAGCATGGGCGCGAGATCGTCCATCTCCTGCAGGGTATATTCCACCAGATAACTCTCGTCAACCAACTCCTCTGTTCGCTTGTAATGTCTCTCGGTGTACACTTGAATGGCGTGAAGCACATCCTTCAAGCTCTTCTGTCCCTTGGCTCCCTTAACTGACAGGTTTGAGAACTTGGAAGCAGGGTAGCTTCGGATCAACGTCCACAGAATCCTCTGCGCCACAGGAGCGGTACGTGCGTTTGTGTTCCAATCCCGCAGTCTCAGAAGAAGCAAGAAGATCTGCTCGTCAGACAAACTGCCTAGTACCTCATCCACAGCTCTCAAGCCACTCAGGCTACCCTTGTCAGGCTTTTCTGTTGTCATGACTGAATTGAACAGGCTGAGCAGTCTTCCAGGATGGTTGAGCTGCAATGCGAGCGTGATAGCCTCGCGGAATGAACCGGCATGGATGTGGTTCTCAAGCTCCTGCTCCTGCTCAATCACCTTGAGTGCGGCTTGAGACGCTGCAGCTTGAGTCTCGGACGACGTATCTTTCCAGAAAGTGACAGTAGAGTCACCGCTACCAGACACGATAGTGTTGTTTTCAGGGTGAACAGCCACAACCCAAACACGGTCCTCGTGGTTGTCAAGAGTGCATTCGGTTTCTCCCGAGTTTGCATCCCAAACCTTTACGAGACCATCGCCACCGGCACTGGCGAAATGGACTCGTTTCTTGGACTGTTCCTGGCTGGTAGGCATGTTCAACCACGCAACCTTCAAAATACTGTTGGAATGACCTTCAAAAGTCCTTACACAAGTATAACTGGCGAGATTCCAGAGCTTGATAGTCTTGTCACCACTGCCAGTAAGAATCACACCCTTTCCAGTGACAGGCCCATCTTCGCCCTGAATAGCCGGCATCTGAGCAGGAGAGAATTGTACGGACCAGACACCACGCTTGTGTCCACGCAGAATGCCCTGGACTTCACCTTCCTCTGCAGACCAAATCTTGACCGTCTTATCTTGTGACGCAGACGCGAAGAGCTGGTTCGAATGGTGAACATTGATGGCATTGATGTCCTTTTCGTGGGCTTTTCGGGTAAAGATAGCGCGGGCACTGTTCTTGTGGCCTTGTTGTTGGGCTGTACGGGGGATTTCCCATTTCTTGACGGTCTGATCCTGCGAACCGGTGATGAGGAACGCAGGGGGGTGGCTGAGGGGATCGGTTCTGGCTGCTGATGATTCAGGAGGAACACTCTTGGGGAGCGCAACAGCACCTAAAGATTCAGCATGACCAGAAAAGACAGCCCAGCAGGTGTAAGAGTTGTTTGCAGGATCAATGCGCCAAAGCCTAGCGGTGTTGTCCTTCGCACCTGTCGCTATCCAATGACCTGACCAGTCAATATCCAATGAAATGACGATCTCGTCGTGGCCCTTCAGGAGAGCAACATCTTGGCCGAAGTAGGGGCTTGACCCGGAATTGCCTCCATCGTCTTGGTCCTGTGTCTCTACAACAGACACGATCCTGACATCCTCGGAATTTGTAGCCAACGCAACCATCGAACGGTCGGGAAGCAGGTAACCCAAGTCGATAATGTCGTCGTGTGTACCAGATATTCTTCGGAAGGGCTCGGGTGCCGACAAGGAGGCGGCGTCTGCTTTTTGGGGTGGCTTGTAGAGTGCGAGAGTGTGGTCTACTTGAACAAGTAGGATAAAGGGTAGCCCGGGGCGATAAATTGCAGACACAATACCCTCCTCCTCGCTCTTTGCAGGTTGTTGGGGAGTGACTTCCTTGCCAGTATCCGTGTCCCAAATGCGAAGAGAACCATTAGCACCGGCAGAGTAGGTCAAGTTTCCATCGTCAATGAAGCCAGCCGCTTCCACCAACTCTAGACAAGGCACAACTTTGCGAATCTTCCAGGACTTTGCATCCCACCATGTTATGGTCTTGTCTCTGCCAGCGGTGACTAAAGCATGTTGTTCAGGAGAGTAGTCGAGTCCTTGCACATCTGAGACGTGGGAATCTAGGTTGGCTACACAGTTGCGCTTGTGCAAATCCCACACACGGACCTTGCCGTCTTGCTGGCCGCATGCAAGGCGGAAGTTGATAGTGGTTGAGCTCTCTTCTTCTTCGTCGGACTCCTCCTGACGCTTGGACTTTTTACCCTTTCGTGATTGAGTCTCATTTGAACGAGAGGCAGCCTCAAAGAATCGTAGTGATGACACAAGAACTGAAGATCCACGGAAAGTATGGGTGACATAACCGCCGACAATGTCCCAGACCTTGACAGCGCCATCGGTACCTCCAGTGGCCAGCAACGTGCTGGTTCGATCAACTGTAAGTACATTAACCGGGGTTGAGTGAGCCTTGACTGATCTAGTAGCAGTAGCCTCGATGGTTTCGTCGTCCTCAGATCTCTTCAAATAATAGATTCTCATAGATAACGAACGTGAGCAGATAATGAGATGCGATCCAGAGGGTGTCACTGTATGTGTTAGTCTAATCGTAATTTTGCGTGACTGCAAGAAACTAACAAGTTAATGTAGAAATGAGCTCTCCGTCCTGCGAAATGTCAGTTGTTGTCTAGAGAGCGGCCTGAAGATATCTCTTACCCCCTCAATTTGAGCCAAGTGCTTGCCGTTGGTAGGATCAGTGAGAACCACATCCTCACCAAGGACTGTCGCTAGAATTCGGGCGTCATTGTCGATCGAGACTGATCCTCCCGTGAATATAGGACGAATGACGTGCTCTACGTCAAACGTCGTCTTTAAAGGCTGCTTATTTGCCATTGTGTTGTTATGTTGTAGGTTGGACAAATATTCGATGCAAAGAAACTATCATGGGTCCGCGACTTGAAGTTTCCTAGATTTTTTTTTGGCCGTCGTGGCGACGAGGTATTTGATTGGTCGCAACGTGCATTAGCTCGATCTTGTGCGCCACGCCACTAGCCACAGTGCCACTCATGCGCTTCGTATCATGACTTCGTATCTGGAGCTTCCTTTTACTTTATCCCTTCAAGGCCCAAGTTATCGCGCAAAGGAGGGCACTCATTTGTTTCATTACGTGATAACCAAGGCCATAATAAATTGGAACTGAACTCTTTACTACGAACCATACTCCCTCAACTTTGTACACCACGCTAAATGGACGTGTGCTATTCATGAGTCGTTGCGCGCCGTCATTATGGGAATGCAAGGCCCTCTGACCGCCCAAGCGCTTGTGAGCGATTCCTTCAATTCATATGGAGTATTATTGGAATCTAAAAAACTGACATTAGTAGGGGCGGTCACCTTATGATGATGTTGTAGAATGGGAAGACGATCATGACGACCAACAGAATGGGGACGGTTCTACTCAGCAGTTTGATCACAGGGGTCGTCCCATAAACCCTGAGACAAAGAAAATTAATAGAGACATCATAAGATCGCATAACGAAGTCATGCTAGTTATTGGAGTTGCTGAGCAAGAAAATCCGACCTCAAGTCCAGAAGCCGAATCTGACAAGAGGCATGCTTTGTACGAGGACGATGTCGGCCGCAACCTTGCCTTTTCCGCTTTTCGCTGCGTGGACGCCGCTGGTGCCTTTGGCTTGGACGGGTTTCGTCAACGTATACTTGTATGTTATCTATCGATCGAGAGCAGTTGTGGCTTCTTTTACTAATTGTCGCAGATTTACAAGCGTTATTCCCACATCCCATTCTGGGACTTGTATGCAAAATCCCAGAATCCCTTTTCCGTTACCAAATACATCTTACCTGGTGCTTCACTCAATCTCTTAAGTCATTACGCTGATCGGCAAGTGGCCTCGTTGTGGCGGGATCGACCAGACAGACAGTTTAGTCGTCGACTGTAAGTCGAACTCTTTGTCATCAAATACCACGTTGGCTCACAAATCCTCAAGAGTCCATGAAGTATGGTCGTACGTGCGAGTCCATCTGGAGCTATTTGTTGCTTTGCAACGGCTCGGTCTGGTTTCGAGTACCAGTTGGCTTCCAAGCCTTTCTTTCTTCGTCCCCTTCACTCAAGACTCACCAATCCCAGCTCCCCCGCCGCTTGGTGGGCTTTCTTTCCAGTCAATACTTCAATGGGCAGGGGGATTTTTCATATCATCAACACCTTTCCTTATTTGGGTAATCACGCAAAGATTGATTCGCGACTGGTGGCCGCAAATAATGGGAAGAATATACAGGCGGCTACCAAATACTGGCTCACCTCTAGGGATGACAAGTACTTGGACCTCGGCCGACAGACCCCGTGAAAGGCCAGAGCATCGACGCAATCGTAGCACCGTCGAAGATGTGTCGCCTATTAGGCCCATAGACGGTCAAATACCTAGCGATACTGGTCCAGTGGAAGCTGTTCGACGACCGAGCACTTTCTCTGTTAGAGGAGACGACTACGCCAGCGACGAAGAGGACAACGAGGCAGTCAGTGCCACTCTGATCAGCTTTGATGTTGAAGCTACGGCCGAAACAAGTGAGGCACCTCCTGGGCTCTGGAGTGCGGAACTGAGACCAAGTGTTGACGCAAGAGGAGCGGTCATGCCTACGACCACTTATTGTGATACTATGCTGACGCAGATCCCTCCTCTGATCGCTTCGCATGTTTTTGCTGACGCAGTTCTGAGACTGGCAATTGCGCCGTGGGAGGCAACAGCACTTCGCTTGGTAGCAGGCACTTTCCGTCAACGTTTTGGTCTTCCAACTAATGACATCTGTGGAATTAATCTCTTGGGAGAGTCGAATCTTGTGTTCGCTATCAACTTTCTTGGTAGTCAAGTGTTGCATCTGGCTGTATGCGGCGAAATTTGGGCTACTTTCACAGCTATCGCCACTATTTTCCATACGACCCCTGAGGAATGGCGCGAGGCTGAGGAAGAGGAGCAAGAAAACCGACAGGACTGGCCCGACGAGAGGGTTTGAGTTTGTCATATCGCAGAGTCGAATCGCTTATATATATAGTAGCATGGATAGTGTCGAAAAGTTTGATCAAGGGAGCGAGCGAGCGAAGCATCGAAGATTTCACTGAAATGCTTAGGCTACTATGAATACGAATGATAGAATTATATCTGACAACGTTTAGGCTGTGAGATAGGGACAGCTTCCTGTGTTTGGCTTTTTGTGATGACGGCTTCTTGAATGCTCTTCTAGGAAGTAGGGTAGGGTGTTTAGACAGGACGAGATCACATACATAAACGTATCAGAACAGTTAACGGGAAATGAATCAGTTGAATGCCAAGCTCAGCCCTTATCCAAGCGTGCGAACCAGTACAAACTGGATAATAGGGCGGTGGCGCCTCATCCGGTGTACAACCCGACGCATTAGCTTGAGTCAGGGGAGTTCTTCAAAGGTCTCATCAAAACCACTGAGAAGCATCGATGCGCTGCTTCCTGTGTTTCATGGACGCCAGAACGTGATTGACTGTGGAGAATGTACATGCATCTTCATAAGGACTATTAACACCGACAAAGAGCATATACGCTGTCCGTTTTAGGTTTGTGTCTCTCAAGGGGCTTGGGGAAACTACATGTAGAGGAGGAATGTCTTGCATCCCTGCCAATACAGCTGGGCGCATAGTCTTCTACCATATTCTAGCTGACACGAGGGTTCTGCAGCCTTGTTAGCAAGCAGCATGTCGACAACATGGACAGAGGACGAGAAGTCCACACCGCGCCGCTAGGATCAGCTTGACCGGAACAGTGTGAACTGGAACATCGACCTATCGGCTCTTGTCGTACTGTAGGGCGAGGATGTCCAGAGACAAGTGAAACGTTCTCTCTGCCACCGTATGGCTATCGCCCGGCTACTATTGGAAGCGAGGAAGGTATGCGGGCGCCGTTGAACGGTTTGGAGGAAAGAGAGAAGAGTGGGAATACAGTGCTGCATGTGTGATAGTGTCTTGCAAGATCATAACATAGCATCATGTCGGTATCAGCGACAGCCGAAGAACCGTGCCAAGGTTATTGGTCTCCATAAACGGTATAGCAATGTTGATGCTTAGTTCTCTCTGCCGATCTCGAGGTTCTTGTCTCATTGGACAATCCCAGAGCTCTGCCTAGAAACGGTTACCGGGGCAGTTTCGTTCTTCTACACAGCCTTGCCCAGGTTCGGAGTTCATTAGAACAGCTAGACTCGAAGATCAAGAGGAACTCAGAATACAGTGACACGAAAGTGATTTAGTTGCTTTAGTCTCATATTCTCTCGAAAGCTATATTGTTGAGAGACCGACCTTGGGCTGCTGGAGCGCGTCTCCTTTCCGCCATGGCCTCGTTTCATCTTACTCGCAAAGCCTCGACTAACACTCTAGGAGGTAGTTATTTCAAAGTTCACGATGGGTCCTATCACTCACGGGAATAATGTACAGGGCTAGCTGGTACATGGGCACTCACTCACGCCAGAATGAAGAGAGGGACCCTAGACTAGTACATAACCCAACCCTGACTAGATGTTTATGATCAAGGGTACCCATGCCAATTAACTAAATCCACCACGTATGTTCACGCCGAAAGCAGGCTACGACTTGTGTACTGTTTCATGGAACATTGGAGAGTGTTGCCCCCCATTAGGAGCCACTCGGAGAAGATGCCGTAGGACTTATAATAACCTGTGTGTCGTTCTCCCTCTTCGGTTTGTATAAGACTACGTGGACTTGATGATGATGGCGGCTTTCTTGAACAGTCAACCCTCTGTATCCCAGAGTCACAACATGAGTCAACTCACCCTGCTAGATGTCAGGTTTTGGCATGGAAGTTTCCCCGGCAGAACAGGGGCTAACCAGTGGCGTTCGTAAGGGTTCCTGGCCCTGTCCAGTCGTCGATTAATCTGCTTGTTGAAACTCGTCCCCCTGTCACAGCTCTTTCCCCGGCTGCTTCCCTGTCTACAGAGTACACCGACATCATTAACGACGTATGGCCTTACGTTCTGGCCCTTCATACCAGGTTGTTGATCATATATCATTAATGACCTCCCTTCAGAAACCTTTTGGTACTGGATATCGCGCTGGTAGCTCATCCTGTAAACTTGCAGGGAAGAATCTTCTCCTCTCAACAGTCTCGGTCAAGAGTCTTTGCTCGAGCCCCCATCGCTTCCAAAGGCCGGCTCTATTACTCCCTTACTTCTGCTCTGTTCTCTCTTATCTTGCAGCTACATAAGGCAGGTTTTGAGAGAAAACAACGCTTGCCCGCCTCGCCATGCTCGACTAGAATAGAATGTATCATCCGTGAGCAGACTGAGAATGAACTATAAAATGGCCTGAGCAGCCTGCTTTCGTTCTTTCTTTCAATACCATCGCATCCTTTTCTATACTACTCTACTCGTCTTGACACACATCCCTTTCACCATGGATGACCCATTGCATCTAAACCAGCGCGGGTTTATTGTACCGCACCCACCACCATCACCTCCTCCAGAAGAAGAAAAGGATAAAGTGAAGACTAAGAGGGAGTTCGCTCCAGTGGTCAAACTCGAATTCAAATCTGTATCCTCCACTGCATAGGATGTAAGATCCCCAAAGCTAAAAATGACCTTTTATTTATTCATGGGCAAACAGCAAACTCCTTGTCAGAAAGATAGCTAATCATGTCAGAACAAATATCTCTTGTTATTTAATGGATCATGTTCGGAGGATATGAGTGCTTGTGGAATTCCTGGAAGGTGTCGACATGGGCAAGAGTATCTTGAAACTCTTCTGGTCTACAGTTCCTCAATTATGTTTTAGAAACAGTAGACTAGTGTAAGCCCGAGATAATCAGGCTTTGTCAATTCTGAATGCCTGGTAGCTCCTTATCTTCGTTGAAGAATAAAACCTTCGTTATCAATTCTTGTAGTCGTGACACTTCATACAGTCCCATTAATCGCTTGTGTCCCTCAGTCTTGAGCGAAGCCTCCTGTTATGTTGATATGTCGTTGTAATCCTTGTAAGCGCGGTGGAAGTGAGCTCAGCCCTCTATGGTAGAATTGGCGCGGCCTTTTCTCGACGGATGTGTGTCAAATGACAAATGAAAATGATAGACAACCCTGGACTTTGGAGGTACAAGGCAGTTACCTCCATTATGACTTAGCTGTTCTTCACCAACCCTACAAGCTGCAAGGCATCAAGTTACAATTGGCTGAGGCATCCAGATTGTGTGGAATGCTGTTCTCAGCATGGCACCTTCTCGAGATCATCTGTAGACCGCTTGTCATCTCCTTCATTTTGTGCGACTAGTTGGCCTGGGAGGCTGTGTGTCATCGAAAAGTATGTGCTGGTGATTCGGTCTTATATGTTCCCCTTCTGTATAATGATAAATCGAAGTGCAAAATGACGTTCCGAAGTTGTAAATTTATAAAAGATAAATAAGGGCACTGGCGACCCCGTTCTCGAACACCTTCCTGTCCAGATTTGTTAGCAAGTAACCTCAAAGTACTTTTTGATCATGTCCCCTGTCAATATCCCGAGTTCAATGTCTCAGATGACAAACGCCTCAAGTCACTTGGAAGGCCAAGCAGCAACCACAGTTAAACAATCAGACAATGAAGAAGTCAGACTAGGTTTGTCTCTGAATCATTAAAATAACAATTGGTGTCCTAATTGCTTTTGTCGAAGATTCCCAAACTGAGGAAACTGCTGAATATGGTATGGCCCCCACCATTTGGAGTCTGCAGGTTGGCTGCTGATATTGAAGTAAGGCAGGGGTAAACTTTTGAAGCTTGCCGCCTTGAAGGATCAAGATCCAACACACATCCTCTTTCGTCGCCATGTGGAAAATGGTAGCTTGTGCGTGGATTTGGAAGCAAATTGCATCGAAAGAGATGCAATGGTGCTTAGACAAATGATAAAGTCGGATGATAAAGGCCTCGAGGAATACCAGGAAAGGTTTATGGCAAGGCTCGTTCGCTATTGTAAGCCATTTTGTTCCTTCCTCCGGTTCGTATTTTACTGACGCATACCTATTGAAGATCAATTCGTATGCCAATTCAGCAAGATCATGGACTTTGATGAGCCAAACGGAGTTTTCTTACGCAGCTCGCTGTATCTTGCGAAACAGCATTGGGGAGAAGAAAAAGGAATTCACCTCAGAGCAGAGAACGAAGACTGGGCCTCTCTTCACAAGACAGACAAGCCAGATCAGTGGATATGTTACTTGGCTCACCATCCCTTATCTCGCCGTATGATGGTAAATCTTTGTCTACTCGTTGAATTTTTTAGTCGAGAGGAGTTGCTGACACATCGGTAGAGGGCTATGAACCTTGTGTCGAATGAAGGGGGTATCATGATCACATTCATTTCGGGAAGATATGCTAGGTTCGCAATCGTTGGGATGTTTAACTTTTTTGTTTGTGTCTTTGTGTCAGCGCCAGTTGCTATATTGACACTGAGCAAGATGACACCGGCGGGCACGATTCTAACATATCTAGCCTTTGTGTTAGTCGCCGGCTTTCTCATACAATGGCTCGTTCGGGGATTCACTAAGCAACTCTTGGTATACTTGGCGTACGCAAGTGTAATGGCGGCAGTCATAAGGTTAAAAGAATAACCAGTCGTCGAGCATCCTAAGAAGTTTTGGATACCTATGATAAAAAGGACTTTCGTTTGGCTTTATAATGTAGGTTTAGTCGGTATTGTCAAGTGTTTTGGATCTCGTTACTACAGAATTGGGGGGCTTTGATGCGGCAACAAGGAACCATAGTCGGCTTTTTCTCTCTCTAAATACACAATGTTAACATTTTGCTCGTATGAACTTTGCCTGGAGTATGTACTGTGCAGTCGCTGGAGCGAAAATTGCGATGGTTGTTTATCGTTAAGCCAGGAAGGGAGATGGTGATACAGGTTCCAATAAGTACTGTGAATTGTGATATAGTCATGACGAGAAAACGAAACACGCGACTGAAATTGTATCCGGATGTGATGTTAGAGTGCATAGCAATATACTAAGTAGAAATGGTGGTAGTAAGGAGAACCAACTAGTTGACAGAGGCAGAAGGCGACCACTGGGGGAGAAATTGGTCAGACAGGTGCGACGCAAGTCACTAACAAAACGACTCACGCAGCTCTTACGCGGAAAAGGTTGGCAGGTAAGCCCCCTCCCTGTAGGTACCTACTCATTTCCATTTTCTACCTCAGAACGCAGGCAATGGGTTGTTTATGTTGGGGTAATAGCACTCAAAGTACGTCGTGGATGGTAGCTTCCCTGGATTGTGATCACACTCTATCGAATACAGAGCGAACAAACAACATTGAGTATTTGCAGGAATTGCCTCTATATATCTTTCTTCATGTGTTTCGGTCTCTCCAGTCCACAACTACCTCTACATAGTAAGTATTCATCACATACTACAATGCTCGGCTAAGTGCCCAGAAACAACGTGCATGTAAGCAAATTATCAACAAGGTAGCAATCACAATTAAAGTCCTAGACTAACCCTAAATGTAGACAGAAGGCAAAATAATTTCTTGGGGACAAACGCAACTGGTGAAGGCAATGGGATGGGTAACCAAGTAGTCCCAGGGGTCAGTTGCTCGATTAACGGATGCGGGACCATCACACCGTCAAAACAAAGCTAGAAGTTGAGCGACGCGCTTGAGGTGGTGTCAGAATACTCATGTACCCCTGCGTGAACTTCCAAACGGAATGTTCCCAGCCTTGTTCGATTGCAGTCTCAATTCAATGATTAAGTGGGTGATCACAGCCGTAGTTGTGATCCAAGGCACACCACACGACCTTGGCCGACTCGCTATACTTCGCCCTTTATCGCAAATAGCTTGAAACGCTAAAGATGTAGACATTGATGCCCATGAGCCATCATTTCATGTCCCGCTTGGCCTTGCTGGCTGTACTTGATAGCCCGGTATGCATGCTTCTTGTGCGCGGCCTCTTATCGATATGAGCTTGTATCATACGGGTACGCGATGAACCAACCATTGGGGAATGAGACCGTGACAAGGTATACAGGCGTGTGCGGGCGAACCGCTGCGGCGCCTTCGAACCAGATGAGACCATGCTAATTCGCAAGGAACGTTGTGTTCAGCCTGACGGGGCGAGCCTCTCAACCCATGCAGTCTGACTCTTCTCGAATTTGTCCACGGCGCAGGGTTTCTCCGCGACTGATACTAGATATCGAAATCATCGAGGTTCCGGAATCGGTGTTTATATCCCGGTTCATCATGTCCATGTGGGTGATGCTGCTGGCGATGTGCTCTCTATGTCCACCGTGCCCAATTGCTGGCCCCTGCTAAACATGGGTGCATCAACTTCCATCGAGCACTTGCTGACGGATTCATGTGTTGATAACAATGACTCTGGCGCAGGTATGACTTCGGCAATATCAGATACCGAAGCCATATGCGATATGTATTGCGACGCCTCGAAGCTAAAGAACCCTAAAATGTTAGAAATGACGTTCAGTCATATCACCATCTCTTTCGCTGCGTTTCCTACCTTCAGTATGCCTTTGTCAGCACCCAAAACGTTCTGAGGTACGATAGCCCCTCAACGCAAGCGCTCGTATGTGTGTTGCCAGTCAATCACTCGCCACGGCGTCGCCGATTTAGCAGCTGACGAGTGCGTTTCGTTTGTTGAAATCTGGTATGATGAGGCAAGACTGTTTCCAGAAACTCTTTTGGGTGACAAGGTCAGTCAACGTTGCCGTTCACTTTGACGCCGGGTATTTGCAAGATGCGAGCTCATGAGGATATAACTAGGATGCAATCAGCTCCAGGATAAGTAACGTGAGAAACGGATAGGCCGAGAGAGAGATAAATACTAATAGTACATTCTCTTAGACATCGCTGCGTACAACTCGGGAACAAAAGGCTCATGCATCCCCAAGCACGAACGGAAAGCGAGGAATGATGGATCCAGGTGCACACCAAGCGAGCAATATAGGTGTAGATACGATTTTCCCGAGGATAATTAAAGACTCCACCTCCGTTCAAACCCGATACCTGGTTAGCCGACCCAAACCAACCAACTGTTTCGATTTGTTGCTTCAAAATTCCTTTCCGTCTCGACAGATGTTAGTCTTTATGTTTCCCTTTGTAATTCATATATGCCAAGTGCAAATTACATCGTGGACTTAACGCAATGGCAGATCACCTCTTATCGCTTTCCCAATATAGTCGCCACGCGCGTGGATAGTAAAGCTCCTTGGCTCTTGTGCTTTGGCACCTTTGAGATACTCCGCCTCTCTCGATATCACAACTGTTACTAGAGGCTTACAGGGCGTATGAGGGATAGACAAGGTGGCATCGTGGTATAGGTGGTGGTGTGAGCCGCCCAACAGCATGTCTCATCAATGCCACATCACACTGCATTTGTTTGCAGACCCCTGTTCTCACGACCACAATGGAATTTCAGACCCAATTCGGGACATAGATGACCAATTTAGTGATTTTGCATCCTACAGCAGGCTGTCTGCTTGTTCTTGGGCTTTTCCAGGTGGCAACGACTGATACCAGAGGCAGTACATGCATCGCCGTCTTCATTCATTCCTTGGAGCCTTGGGCCCCTGCTACTGCTACTGCCATAAATCATAGCAGAGCCAACAACACAAGTCTGGCTATCGCTAGACTACATATATCGCGGAGCAATGGTTAATAGTAAACTCTTTCGACGGGTACCCGTTTCATCTCAGCCCACTGCAACGAGCTCTGATGTTGCTTTGAGGCCAACCTAGCCTCAACTTAACAACGTTTTGGAACTTTGAAGGATGCTATGCTCAATTACAATCAGCGGTGAACGATAAAGCTGTCCGATCCGGATTTCAGATGGTTCATCTACCAAAGTGATCGATTTGATAGGACGTCGAAACTGGAGACTCTGGTCGGCCATGGGGATCAGGAGTAGAGGTAACCATGGAGCCTCATTCCAGGGCTACCAGTCCACACCCTTACAACGACTTTACGTCCCTTGGCCCAATGGCTGGCTGGCTGGTATCTGCCTTCTCAAGACACACTCAAACGTATACTTCAAGTCACCATCTTGTATCTCTCGAAGACTATGGATCTGGGCCGGACCGACCCGCCGCTTAGACTGAATTTGGTTTCGTGAGTCCACTAATGAAGTCATAAGGAGGTCAGACGATGCAACCTTTAGGCTACAAGCCAGACCTGCCAGACACATTCTGGTGCACAGCCCATCAGCACCGAAGGTTTGGCTGTTGTCCAGGCCACACATGCGAGAGCAAGGAGGCATGAAACTGCATGTCGGACCAATTACGTGTTTGAGTTTCATCGGGCATGCCGACTGTTGCTGAAATGGGAACATGACTGACAATAGTATCAGCATGGGTAATGCCTTGTTCGAATAATTGTTGGTAACGAAGAGCATCGCGCCAGTTTGATGCACGCGGCGGCTATTTGGCTTCCTACCGCGCATCCACCCAAGTACATATCAACTTATATATGCTATGTGATAGATCAGTTCCGATTAACTTTAAGCTAGATCTTAATCTGTACTCGAAAACATGCGAATCATGAGCCCACTAGGCAAGGGCACCCTGTTTTGTGATATCCGATATAGCGCTACTAACCTATACCTTGGCGTATGAGAAACCTGGGCAGCTTAGTACAACAATTTGTCGTGATTGATTAGTTACAACTCGGCAGGGATGATGCCATACTATTGGAGACATACACATTAGTGCATGTACTAAGACGATATAAGTTCTGGGGAGTGAATATGAAGGAGGAATTAGAAGACCAAGCATAAAAGTAGCCTAGTGGGTAGTAGAAAAGTTGGCCTTTCAAGTCTTAGGATATAAAAATAAGCTGTCTAAGAACCCTAGTCTCTAGACAGCATAAGCTGGCCTAATAATTTTGTGTCTTATGTTCCTAGCGGTCAATTTTTCTGATACCCTGAGGGTAGCCTGGCCCATGGAGTTATCAGTGTCCTCCGCGAAGTCGAACTTCTTAAAACATCAGTTCTGTTCAGTTGACATGGCAATGTGTTACAACCTTCAACAAAGCCGAAGCATTCATATTCACTGCAATATAATAATTTCATTGAAGCTCAAGTTCTTAATTGTCTCCTCTTCAGCTGTAGGGTGAGGAGGGAGTACAGAACTCTCATGACAAGTGCGACATTCTTTCTGCCCCTCATAACGGACGACCCCCACCTTTTGTCCTATTTCGAGGCGATGACGTCTCAACTCATGTCATACTTCTTGCATCAACTTATACCCTCAGACCAACAAATCTTTCACTTAACAATCATTATCAAATCATAGACTATCGCATAATGACTGATCGTACTGTCCTCGTTACAGGTGCTACTGGCCTCTTGGGTCGGGAGGTATCTGCGGCCTTTGGTCTCAAAAATTGGGAGGTCAAGGGAACAGGCTTTTCCCGTGCAGATGGAATCAGCACGTTCAAAGTTGACTTGGGAAATGAGAATGAAGTATCAACTTTCCTAGATGAGACCAAGTTCGTGCGCTCCTCTCCCGGTATCGTGCCATCAGACTAACCTCTTTGACCAACCTGTGCAGACCCCAAGTCATAGTCCACTGTAAGGTGTTGAACTAGCTCTTGGCCGATACAAGTACTGACTATTGTGCTTCTTAAAGGCGCTGCGCAGCGATTCCCAGACAAGGTTGACAAAGATCCCGAGGGGGCCAGAGCACTCAATGTCGCTGCAAGCAAAGCACTCGCCAAACTGGCCGCCGAAAGGGACATCTTTGTCATCTACATTTCCACTGACTATGTCTTCCCCGGAGTTCCCGGAGATGCTCCGTACGAAGCCGACGCTGAACCTCAACCTACCAACCTCTATGGCCAGACAAAACTCGATGGTGAACGTGCTGTTTTAGAAACCTTCAAGGAAGCTGGCAAGGAAGGTTTGGGCGTCGTGCTTCGAGTTCCTGTCCTCTATGGAAACGCCGAGACACCGTCTGAGAGTGCGGTCAACGTACTGATGGATGCTTTGTGGAAGGCACAAACACAGGGGGCTCAAATCAGCATGGACCACTGGGCTATTCGTTATCCCACAAACACCGAAGACATTGGTCGGGTCTGTCACGGTATGTCTTACTATGTTTTGAACCAGCCTGTCTCGACCAGACTATGGCGTTGCCCAGGCTCTACTACAACTTGTTGAGAGTGCCAGGAACAGGACGGCTTTGCTGACAATTTCCGCAGACATTTCGGTCAAGTACCTCGACACCTCAAGCAACGATCGAGCATCTCTTCCTAGTATTCTCCAGTTTTCTTCTGAAGATCGAATGACCAAGTATGAGATAGTAGCCCTGTTTGGCGAAATCATGGGCCTATCAACAGAAGGGATCACTCCCAACACAGAGGGGAATGACCCGAATGCTAGTGTGCAGCGACCCTACGACTGCCACTTGAGCACAAAGGCGCTCAAGGACTTGGGAATCGATCTTTCAACATGCGATTTCAAAGGTTGGTGGAGACGTGAGGTTCGCGCGTTTCGAAAATAAGGGCGCACACATTTCTCTCCGCCAGTGAAAATTCGTCAAATACGTGTCGGATATGTGTTCTGAAAACAAGGTTCAGATGAGACGAAGCGGTTCTTCGAGTGGTCTGGGTGGTTTCTGATGGTGGAAAAGGGGTATGTTTCAAACTGTAGCCCGTGCCTTGGTGAGATCCCAAGACAAAAGGAAGAGGGAGCCTCAAACCCTTCACATGGACTTCGTCCAATTTGATCTCAATGGAGTGTTGAATAGGTGCTAAAAGTGATGCTTTTGCTTTTGGTGTGTTGGACTAAAGCAATCTCAATGCATAATTCATAAACGCTCTATACCGTTAGAGGTTATGGTCTGGATTCATTCAAGGTAGTATCTCATAACAACAGACTGTATTGAATTCGACCAAGTATTTCGAAATGGGCATGTTTCTGCTCTTGAGTAACAGCTGTTGGAAAGGCCGCGCCGGGTTAGATCGTATCAGCGAGTGCAGAAAGCAGGCGTTTGATCGTCGATTCCGCTCCCCAGGCATTATCAGAATATGGGGAATAAACTCGTCAATCTTGAATCGCATTGCTGTTGGTAATGGAATGGGCGCTTTGTCGCTCAACCACTTTAACAAGGGATGACTTGGACCTCGGCCCTCCATATCAAAGGTACGTATCTGGCTTCATACCAGAGCCCTTATTATTGCAAGGTCTGCATACCATCGCTACTACTACATCGAATTATATTGCATTGCTTGATTGTGAGTAAAAGGAGCTGGGCCTATCGAGGGAGGAAATAGTATTCAGGAGCTCTAGGTTATTTCCATAGTGATATGCTCTTTAGTAGGGAAGGGCCCCCCTTGAGACTTCTTCTGTTCTCTTTCTCGTCGATTGCATCTAGAAACTTGCGAAAAAACGAGAGTTGGGATTTCCCTTTTTGAGAAACTTCATCAATTCGAAGTGATGATTCCCTCGTCAGAGATCGAAACAATTCGCCCAATGTGAGCCTTCGTATCTCACGAAGCTTCTTATCAACCTGTCAAAAGGCAACCCTGTCGACGATCCCTTCTGATTGAGTCGCTCACCAACCCTCGAAATACAACGGCGGATCGATCCGAAAATATTGGAGCGTTTCAGGGCCGTCGTTACCCCGATAGGGCTGCATCAGCGCTATTCAAGGATCCATTCACCACTGCAGGAACACTTTCTTTAGCGGCAGCGCTTCTGACATGGCATCGTCAGTGGCGGTTGCGGCCGCTCCGGTGCAATTTCACGATTACTTGTTGTATCCAGTTGACGACGAGAAACCGCCCATACCGGACTTGTCCAAATATCGAACCTTGCATGAGAAGAGCCTTCCTTCTGTATCCCAAAGAACTCTAGAAGTATACACCACTCCATCACCAGAGACAAAACATCTGGCTGATGGAGACTGCTACCCACGACTTGATTCGCCAACATTATCTGCAAAAGTCATCCGGCGTCGATCCAAAAGTGTAACTTCTTTACTCACATTGAGACGAGAACGACGACGTATTGTCTCGCCACCTCTCCCAACATCACCACTGCCAGTCTCTGTTTCAGTCGGCACTCGTGGGGCAGAATTTTTCAAGGGTCTAGCGGAGAGTTTGACTGGGGTGATTGTCAGTCTCTCCCCACGACTTGCGGTGGGAGCAGTCGACACCGACACTGGGAGTACTAGACACCGCCAAGGCTCCTTGTCATCTGGGCCTTCAGTCGTCCGCTCGCCAGCTCCGTCAGTGCTAGTGTCACCATATGCACAAAGCTTGGCTCGCGCATCAAGCAATTTAAATTTAGCGCCAGACTCTCAAACGGCGCCGTCGCCCGCTGTCCCGCCGGGCCCCCTGGCCAGTCCGTCATATGTCCTGACGCCCAAAACTAAAAGTATCCCACCATCGCTTTCATCCTTAGCTTCCAAACCTCTACCTCTGCGATCGCCAACTTTAAATCACGACTACATACAAAATCTTGCGCACTTGACCAGTCGTGATCGTAGCCCCAGTCGAAGCCCCAGCCGCAGTCGCAGTCGTCCTCAAGGCCGGGACTCCTTCAGGCACTTTCCGACGACTTCTGTGTTCGATATCCCAGCGCCAGAATCGCCCATACTCCGTACAGTACCGTCCGCCAGTGACATTGCACGGTACAAACATCGCAATCTCCTTGCTTTACGTATAAACACTGAAGCTGCCGAGAACGCTGCAAAACGCGAACGAGAAGAAGCCGAACGTGTGGCCGACGAAGTTGCCCGCCTTGACGCTGAGACCGATCGTATCCTCGCTGAGCAGAAGAAGCGTGACCTCGCGCGTGTGCACGCACAACCTCCCACCCCTTCTCCGAGATTCCCACGGTTTTTTGTCCTTGACAAGCTTCCTTTCTTCTACCTTGCCAGGCGATCGAATGCTGTAGCAAGTCAACCCAGCACACCAAGCCCCGGGGCACCGACCATCTCTTCATTAGATTTCAGCCGTTCCAACAGTCCTGAGGAATCTTCTTTGCCAGAAAAAATGAGCTTCATAGAGCAGGGAGGCAAAGGCATAGTGCCAGGTACCGATGCACCTACTTCTGCCAGCAACGGAGGTGAAAGGGTGAGTTTCTCCTGCTGTTTTACAAATTGCGCTACAGGTAACTAACATGGTGATTCTTCTCCAGCGTGTTTGTGTGCGATGCCTATCTTCCGTGATCAATCTGCCCGTCAATACCGACACTTCTCCTGTAGACATTATCTATTCGACTGCTAACCTGACAAGTCATGATATTGACCCCAAGGCCAGCGTTTTGATCGAATGCTACGTCGAACTAGGTCTCGAGCGACGCCTTCGCCGTTACGAGCGCATCCGTGATGTCATGAATTCATGGGACCGTGACCAGCAAAACTCACTCCTGGTCGTTACTAATGATATTTCGCAAAGCGATGATCCCGACCTTGACATCAAATCAGTGCCACGGAGTCCAACGCCTCCTCCTGGCTTCACTTTGCAAATGTACCATTCATCAAGACCGGGCAAATGGAACAAACGATGGATCACTCTGCTAGAATCCGGTCAGATGTTTGCTTCGAAGAAGCCTGACTCCAAGACTTCAGACAAGGATAGCACTGTTCTGTGTCATTTGTCGGATTTCGATATCTACACGCCAAGGGAGAGCGAAGCCAGGCGTCATTTGAAAGCACCACGACGCTTCTGTTATGCTGTAAAGAGCCAGCAGAAGACCTTTGTTTTCCCCAATGGCGAGAATTTCGTCCACTTCTTCTGTGCTGAAGACGGACAACTTGCCAGGCGCTTCTTGGAGCTTGTGCAACGCTGGCGGAGTTGGTATTTGGTCAACAAGCAAGTCGACTTCGAGAAAAAAGACAAAAAGGACAAGGCACCTCAGATATCTATGGGCTTCGGCAACAGTACATCTCCAAAGGCCATGTCCAGATCGAAGAGTGCAGCTGCCAAAGGACATAGCACTCAAGTCTCTGTCGACGAGACTCCATACACAATAGGCGCTTTTCAGCCACTCCTCGATATGGACCGATTTGACAAGCCTCTAGAGGAGTTTGGCAAGGATCTGGACAACAAGAACGAGCCTGACTCCGATCCCGAGTTCAAGACTGGGCTCGTTCGTAAAGCCACTTGCAAACAACCAAATGCCTTGTCCAAGTCCAAATCGGTACATAACAAGTATAGGTCACCACCAGTTGACAATAACCAGTTCTCTCCTGCTGGACTGCTAGGCCAAGGCTACGAGGAGAAACTCAAGGTAGCAGAACGAGCACCCGTGGCCAGTCCTGTCACTACGAACTCCGCTTTCACAAAGGGGGCATCGCTTCTGGGCCGGGGCTACGAGCAGAAGCGCAAGGTTCATGAGAAGACGCCAGTCGATAATAGTTACATTTCGACGAACGCAGCTTTCACAGAGGGTCCCTCATTATTGAACGGCGGTATGCTCTCGCCTGCAACCCCCAAGGAAACCTCGACAGACTCGAAGTCATGGTTTCCTGTAGATACAAACCAGTCTGCTCGGCCAAGCTACCGCAGTAAATCCCTTCGGGATACAAACCGACGGCTAATGGTCGAAAAGGTTCCCGACATGCCACAGCCGTTGGTCAACCTGACCAACAGTTTCCCAGAACCACCTCGTTGGCGTGAAAAGAATAAGGGTCACGGTATCAAGGCCCCGACAGGCGGCCCTCTGATTAGCCTTGCCACAGGTGGTCAAAACAATAACATGTTCAACACCCGCAGCACTTCTGGTCTCATCAACCAGCCTCGTGTCCCTCAATCATCCTCTACCATGAGCATGGGCAGTCGTCCTCGGAGCCGATCCACTGCAGGAATGCAGCCACCGCCAAGCCATGCTCCTCCTGTCCCCCCTGTGCCAATCCGCTCTTTGCGTCGAGAGATGACGGCACCGATGGATCAGTCCCGTGGTCGTGATCCTCGTCCACGGGGGCCTTTAATCGACCGTGCCGGAACAGTTGGTCAACCGTCGAGGATTTAAGTTGAGCCTGGACTCCCTTGCTATTCATAGTTGACGCGCTGAATGCCGTTATGATTTTACGCAGTTATGCCTCTGGGTTTGAAGTCGAAGGATTTTTATGTCATGAGTTTGTGGTTCCTATATTGAAAAACCTAACTAGACTGAAAATCATGGAGGTGCAGATTTGGAAACGTTAGATAGATGGTTTGACGTCGGGCCTGTCAATTACAATCATTACGCCTGGTTGAGCTCATAACTGTCTTATTTGTATTTGGGGGTTATTTGAGGGTACCAAAAATATTTATCTGGAGCTCATGACCGAGCCGATACTGGGCACAACAAGATGGGCTGGTACCATCCTTTTATTTAGAATTCAGCGGCACTATACTTTATTTTCTTGGAATTGAGATCATTGAAACACTGTTTTTTTATCTTGATTTATTTCATTAGAGGTATCTCTGGTCTATACGGTAGTGATGCATACACATCTGTGATTTCGCTAGACAAACAACTTTGGCACTTCAACCATCTCTCTCACGTTCTCTTTATCAGATTTAAATTTTCGCATTATTAATTGAAAAAATCCAGTTTACTTGCTGCGCTTGTAGATCTTGGCGAGGAAGGCCTCAAAGACGGTCTTCTTGAGGCCACCGCTCTCGTCAATGTTGGCAATGCGCTCGCGGATCTGGCCAACAACCTTCTCCTCGTAGTCGAGGTAGAGCTGCTCGAGCTTCAGGTCGTCGTAGAGCTTCTTGACAACCAGCTCCTTGGCATCGTCCTTGCGGCCGTAGTTCTCCTCGAGGATCTGGCGCTGCTCCGGGGTGGCAACGGCGAGAGCCTGGTTCACGAGCCAAGAGCACTTGTTGTCCTTGATATCGGTACCGATCTTGCCGATGTGTTCGGGCTTGCCAAAGTTGTCAAGGTAGTCATCCTGGATCTGGAAGTACTCTCCGAGAGGGATGAGGATGTCCTCAGCTTGCTTAAGGTTGCTGGGGGTGGCGAGGTTGAGCTGGTGGAGGGCGAGCGCAACAGGGAGGTAGAAGGAGTAGTAGGCGGTCTTGTAAATGACGATGAAGCTGTACTTCTCGAGGGAGAAATTGTCAAGGTTGACGTTGTCCTCAGGGGCGGTGAGCAAGTCACACAGCTGGCCGAGCTCGGTCTGGAAGGTGGTCTCGTGGAACAGCTCGATGAGGTCGACGTAGGCAGGGTGGGTGCGGAAGAACTTCTTGAGAAGAGTGTAGATGGCCATCTCGAGCATAAAGGCGTCGTTAATGGCGATCATGCCAACACCCTCCTGGCGGTACCAGCAGGGCTGGCCACGACGGGTGATGCTGGAGTCCATGATATCGTCGGAAACGAGGAAGAAAGCCTGGAGGAGCTCTGTCATCCAGCCGAGAGTAGCGGCTTGGAAATACTGCTCCTCAGTAAGGGGCTTCTCGAGGAGGAGGGAGACGGAATCGGGGACGGACATGCCGCGGTTGCATTTTCCGCCGAGAGGGTTGGCCTCGAGAGACTTTGAAGTGACATGTTAGCTAGCTTTACGAGGGTTGGGGATAGCTTCATATTCAGTACTCACTTTCTTGTACCAGTCGAGCTGCTCCTGGGGGAGCTTGTAAGAGCGAGCATGGTCAAGGAGGACCTCCTCGAGCTTGGGGAAGACGGCGTTGAACTCGTCGAGGGTAGTTTGTTTAGCCATTGTTGTTGATTTGTGTGAGTAGTTGATGCAGAGAGAGGATAAAGACAGAAACAAGAGTAGCTGAAAGTCCACTTTTTGAGCAGGAAGGAAAGAAGGAAATTAGAATCGGAGTTGATCAACTACAGTATAGGTAGCAACTACTCAGTGGACAACGGAATATGCACGATAATTACCGGACATTCAGTCTAATATCTTTTAGTAGGAGGTAGGAGGGGCTCCCGGACAGCTGCCCCTCTTTCCTTATTCTATTCGCGAATTGGAGGAGGAGGGGCTGTCCACTCTTGATTTGTTCGGTGAGGACCAACATGGCAAAGTTTAAGGGACCAGGGGACCTAACTAGGCGGTGAGACTTGGGAAAATTAGCGGCAGTTGGGGATTTATCCAACGGTGAGAATACAACCTAAAGGGCCCGTTCTCCATACATTTCTAGGCCTACCCAGCTACCTAGCCAGCAGCATTTGCAATGTTTCTTTGCCATGATGCTCTTTTCTATTGGAGGGCCTAAAAACAAGGCAGTATAAAATAAATAGTTAAATTATTTTGTCTTTGAAGTTGTCAAGATTTCTGTACGTCACGCTTGGGCTTATAGCTCCAAACTCCATGTCTACCTGCTTTGTGCATACATCAGCTCCTCACCTTTTGCTTCCTCTGCTTTGTACCGACTAATCCCCTGTGGGACAACATACTTGATCCTATCATACCATGCGGCATCGTTCTCCTGAACCACGCATAATGCTTCACGCAGTGACTTTTCCGATGCGCCGTCCTTCATCATCTCAACGACGCACGCTGCATTGAGTCCTGCATTGCGAAACCCTTCAACAAATTGCTCCACATCGTACATATGCGCAAATCGAGTATGCGTTGGCGTACTGTCCATGTCCTTGCGATTCTGGATTGGCGAGTCTTGTCAATAACGTCTCATCAATGACGGCTACTCACAGGAACATGCACGCGCATGTACATACCGTGCAGTCCAGGCACTTTGCTCCCAAGGAGTCGACATATTCGTTACACTTCCTGCTACCCCAGTGGTGATTACAGGGCCAACGCATAATCTTCTGCGGGCTTTGTTTCTTTTCTACCTCTTCGGCGAGGATTGGGATCGATATATCGCTTACGGAGTTACTGCTTTCTTGAGACATGCTTGGCCAGAGGTTGAACTCTCTCTTCCATGGCATGTCTTGTGCGCTCGCTCTTATACCACGTCTCCCTCGCCGACGGTGACGGGCATTGGCACCGCGATGATTCGGTTCGCACGTGCTGCAGAAGATTGTACAATGTTGTAACTGACGTTTGTTCTGTGGGACATCGCTGATATTCACAGCCATTCGAGCGCTGTGATACATGCTGTTTGACTTGGCCACTCGTCCCATTCCATTGGTCAGAGAGTATTCTGTGCCGGATCTGCAAAGATTGATGAAGACGAGAGTGTACAGAGCACAGCTCTAGCAGAAATCACACTGCCTTTAAATAAAAGGTTATCAGTTGGCATGAGTGTATCCAGAAAGCTTCTCAACGACTGATTCAGTTCCTGTGATACCACTGGCGTGGGCCATTGGGCAAAGTCTATTCAGAGAAGGTGGATGGTACGGACATGCCGTGACTCGATGAGATATAAAATAAAGTTGACAGCTCGAACGTTTCCACCGAACCCCAGCTCTAAAAGATAACGGTTCTGAATCCACAACAGCAAGTTCTGGAACGCTCATTCCAAAAACTGATCTCGCCTAACGACTTTATTATCGCTCATCCATATAACCTCCCCTTTGTTCCCATTCTTGCTCCTTCTTCACCCTCTCGAGTCTTTCGGCCAAGTTGTCTGGCGTCCATCGCGCAGGACCCCTATCCCTTGCCATTTCGACAGCATCACAGACTGTATGATACAGTTCGCCAAAGTTACGAAAGATGTAGTCCAGCGCCATAGTTAGAATGTTGTCCACGTTGACTTCTCTCGCACTTCTGATGTACGCGTTGATTCTTTCGTAGGTGATACCCTCCTTTTCGGAATACTTATCGAGAAGGTATCGCACAAGGGTCTCGTGGACTTGTGAGGCAATCTGCTCGTTTTCACCGAACTGCCTACGCATCCTCTGAATAAGATCTTAGATTGTGCAACTTGGCCGGGCGTGTGAGAGGGATTGGATGTGAATGGGTTTACTTTACCTCGCAATCGACACAGATACTTCGCTTAAGGAACACGTAGTTTGGGCACTTGACATCTGGTGTCCAACACATCAAACATGGGAATATGCGGACCGCTCTGTTTGGGTACATGGTGTAGATTGGTTTCTGTCAAAGCTGATTGCAGCTCTCGACAATATGCTGCTTGTGGATTCAGTAGCAGAGAGGCGAAGCACATATCCGAACACAGAATCCTTAGCAATCCCGTGCCAATCAATGACGATCAATAGAAAGTATTTATCTTGCCAGACAATTGGGCATGATCCAGGTGATCAGACTCGACTTTATTCTACAATGCTATCCCTGTTTCCTTGACAAGCTACACCATGATAAGACCATTCAGCTCTGGACCGATGTGAATAAAATTTTGTACCCGTTAAGAAAACTGGTAATTTATTCTTTGTTTCACCAATCCTTCGGAGTATTGGCCAATCTGAGTTCCTACTGGAGCCGTTGTGACACAACATCTAACGTTGGAAATGAGTGTAAGTGAATGGAAGTGGATGGCTGCAATATTGGTCAGACCGATCAGTAGAAACAAATGCTTTTTATATCACAAGACATTTTCTTCTTGCTCAGCAGCAAATTTTGAAATTATTGTACTACCAATGACGCATGACAAGTTCAACGGCTTTGGTTCACATTAATATTCGTTTTGTACTGCATACAGTGCCGTAAGACAGTGTTTTATGATGTATGCACGGACCTGTGATGCGCGCCTAAGATGTTGACATGATGGAAGCCAAACACTAAGCGGTCATGCTCATGATACCTTCAGTCCTCACCCCATGACCCTCGACAACGCCCAATTCTTGTGTCCCGAGTACCTTTAGGCTTATCTCGAGCTCTAGATCAGTGAAAGTCTAGCTCTTGGAACACAGCGCGTCTGCGCATTCGTTTTGGGGCTTTTGTTCCTTCTCAAAGCTACCCCACCAACACTTCAAAACAACAAACCATGGCTCTCAGCGCCCACGAAATCTCACAGTTGCGCGCTGCACTACAAGACGCCGTAGTCAAATGTTCGGAAAGATGCTTGTATCAGTCTTCAAAATGGTACAACCCTCCCATCAATAGGTCCCGCCACCACATAAGCTGACGATACCAGGGCCGCTGAACTACTGAATGCGCTGCCCGAAACCGATGATGACGAAGAAAACATCAATCCTGCAGATCCCAGTCATGTCTCTCCCATATTCGCCGCCAATAACGACCCGGAAGAAGCAATACTCGAAGCTAGAGAGCTGAGCAAGTACCTCTTGGCCAAATCTCTATTCGACTGCCGAGAATACGATCGATGCGCTGCAGTTTTCCTTCCTGACTCGCTCCTTTCCAGCGTCCTTGCCTCACGAGTAGACCATGCTTCCGCATCTTCCGCAGCCGGCAAGGGCAAAAGCAAAGCGCCTGAGGCATCAGGCGTGGTACCCCTTCCCAAGCTCAGCCAAAAGAGTCTGTTCCTAGCGCTCTACGCCAAGTTCATGTCCGGGGAAAAGCGCAGAAACGAAGATTCCGAGATGGTTATGGGCCCTCAGGATCTTGGAACAGTGACAAACAAGCAGTTGCTTGTGATAGGCCACTTTCTGGCGACTTGGTTCGAGGAGAGGACCACAGAAGACGATGAAGTGTTGGGCAGTCAGGGGTGGCTTGAATATTTGTGAGTGCTGGAATTATTGTTTCTATAATTACTCAACTAACCACCTTCAACAGATATGGAATGGTGCTCGCCAAGGAAAAGAACGATGATAAGGCATTGGAATACTTTATCCGAAGCGTGCACAAGTACACCATGAACTGGGGTTGCTGGTTAGAAATGACGTCGTTAATATCTCGAGTTGAGGATGTAAGTCATACATGTAACTGCCGAACGCGCTTTGAGTCACTAACGCCCACTCAGCTGAACCGAATATCCAGGCATTGTCCCCAAAATATTGTCTCTTACATGTTTCACTTGCACACTTCTCTGGAACTTTACCAGCAGGGTCCTGGTCTGGCCAACTCTCTTGAGCAACTTCTCTCAATATTCCCTACATCATCTTTCCTTCTCACATGCAACGCATTGCTAGCTTATCACGCCAAGGACTTGATGGCTGCTGAACAGCATTTTACTCGACTGCTGGCACTCCATCCGCATAGGCTGGATTCGCTAGATCACTACTCCAACATCCTCTACGTCCTCAATCTCCGGCCAAAACTAGCATTCCTTGCACATCTCTGCTCAAGTGTCGACAAGTTCAGACCTGAGTCTTGTGTAGTGATTGGAAACTATTACTCTCTGCTCTCAATGCATGAGAAAGCCGTCCAGTATTTCCGGCGTGCTCTAACACTTGACCGGTCATGTCTCTCAGCATGGACCCTAATGGGTCATGAGTACGTCGAACTCAAAAATACCCACGCAGCAATCGAATCGTACCGCCGGGCAGTCGACGTGAACCGTCGAGACTATCGGGCCTGGTACGGCCTGGGCCAAACATACGAGATGTTGGAGATGCATACGTACTCATTATGGTACTACAAGAAGGCAGCTGGTCTTCGGCCGTGGGACGGCAAAATGTGGATGGCCGTAGGCTCGTGTCTGCAAAAGATGGGCCGAGAGCGTGACGGCATCAAAGCGCTAAAGCGCGCATTGCTCGCTGACGCATATTACGATGTGGGCAGTAGCTTTGGCAGCGGAGACCTGCTTGGTAGCCGCAACGCCACGGGTCATATGGACCCCGACATTCTCTTACAGATTGCAGTCATGTACGATCAACTAGGCGAAGAAGAGGAGGCCAGATCATACATGGAATTGTGCGTGGCTCAAGAAGACGGCAGTGGTGGTGCTGCCGGTGCTGAAGTCGATCCGGGCGAGTCAATTGCTATTCACAACGACTCGCCAGCTGGCTCTGAAAATGGCGCCGAGAACGACGAGAATTCAAACAATGAGGGAACAGGAGTCACAGCAGCCACGAGCAAAGCGCGTATGTGGCTTGCCAAGTTTTCGATGCGAACCGGAGATTACATGACAGCCTCTCGTCTTGCAGGAGAGCTATGTCAGGACGGTGTTGAAGTGGAAGAAGCAAAGGCTCTTGTGCGAGAGGTTCGATCGCGCATGGAGGCAACTGGGATGCTCGACCCGCTGAGCTAGGAGTATCGGCAAAGACGAGTAAACGCTCAATCGTCAAACCAACGTCACCTGTTGTAAGGTGCATTTCGGCGCACGAGAGAATATGTATTACGCAGCTAACAAACTATAATGGTCAGCGTGGCTCAAGAGTGGCGGCTTGTACAGTTTTGTGAATGAGTTCAGTCGATCAGCATCCCGGGTATAACCAGGGGCTAACGAGTCTTTCTGACAGGCGAGGAGATCAGCAGGAGAGCCTCCAGACCTCGCCAACTCCAGCATTAGATAAGATCAACATGCAACTTCTCGAGATCTACTGCTGATCCTACAGAGAACCATTCGCATAGATGCTTGCAAGCGGTATTCCCGAAATAAAATATGGGGTCGGCCCGAGGATCAAAGCTTATACAGACGCCATCAACGCTGACGATATTATTTGGAAGTGTACAAAGTAGTTTATACCCAATGAATTAGACCCAAAGAAATAAACCAATTTCTGTTACCGATCACCTGCTAATCCCGCCTTTAGACCAAGCTTGAATCCAGAACTGATGTTTCAATTAAAGTATGCTCAATGGTACATACCAATTCTACCTAGTTGAGTACAAGAAACATTGTGAGAGTTCTTTCATTGATGTCCATTCCACCCATGATTGCTGTCAGCCCACAGTCCCCATGTGTAGCGTGATGCAAGAGACTTGTTCCAGGCATCTCTACTCAGGGAAACAATGACAATTAGTGATACATCAGCATCCTCGGGAAACAGGTAGATAATTAGAGTGCCAAAGCAACGACTCCTGCCACAACGAGAGCTCCTAGACTCCAAGTGGCCCTGTTACCAGCGGCGACGGGCACAGCAGGGGGGTTAACTGGGGTCTGAGAGGGCCCAGAAGGAGGAGGGACGATGGGTTTCTCAGGGCTGGTGCTGGGACCTGTTTCCTGAGGGCCAGAAGGACCAGTTTCTCCTCCGGGAGGAGGTACTGGCACGGGCTCTTCAGGCGGGGGAGGGCCTGACTCTCCGCCAGGAGGAGGAGGCTGCGGAGGTCCCTCAGGCGCGGGCGGAGCAGGAGGAGCCTCGGGGACAGGACCAGTGGCCTGAGGAGGAGGTACGGGCGCTCCTGGAGGTGGAGGAGCCTCGGGAGCCACTGGTGGGCATTCTATATAAATGTTAACGACATCATCCAGCCATTTTACAAGACATATCTGGCAGACATGGTTTACTCACCCGTTACGGTAATGTAGACTGGCTCCGTGACGGTGACGGGCACCTGATTCGAGTTAGGTCTGGAAGAGCTTCAAGTGGAACAAGAGGTTCTAACTCACGGCAGGAGGGCAGTTGTTAGAATTGCCGCCCGCCATACCAGTAGGAGCAGGCGGTTCAGCTGGGGCAGATCCCTCTCCACCCTTCATGCCCATGCCTGGCATAGATGGGAACTCTCCAGCGATAATACCAGAGAGCATCATGGCCATGGGAAGGGTCTGGATGGTCTTCATCTTGGTTGATAACGAGTGAATAAGTCTCTTGACTGTTGCTGATCTCTTAAAGAACGATTGATAGTAGGATGATAGTAGGATGCCAAGTTTCGGGGAGGGAGAGCTGGTCTCTTTTATATTCGACGAGAGCTTACCAGTTAGCTGTAAGACTGCCCTAAAGAGGGTTTGATATTCAAGACGAGCCATGCAAGGCGATAGAACATGCCTGGTCAGTATAGCCTTTACGGAGGAAGCCGCATGGTTGACATGAGTTCATTCAAGCCATGAAAGCTACACATAAAAAGTACGAGGCGAGAGACGCATCAAATCAACTCTTGTCGTCATGAAGCATTTTTGAGGCATCACAGAATTATGCTTAAATACTATAGAATAGGAGATATCTCATTGGATACGATGTTTGAGTGTGCTTGAATATAGTTCAGGGGCGACAGCGGGTACCTGACCATGTATGTCATAGATAGATATATAGGAGGTTGGTGATGGGGTTACCGATTGACAAGCACATCGATGGCGTTCAGCATAATGGTCCCGAGGCATGAAATTACGTGGACGGCACTCAACTGTGAAATATTTGATAATAAACCAGGCGAAATCGAACCTGCGTTTAGAAAAGAGTCTGATGCTAATAGTCAAGCTTTAGAGTCACTTGTCCACTCACTATATATTCTCGCCGTTCCCACTTACAGTAGGTCTGTATAACCTATGGATACTTCGTTCTCTGAAATATATAGATATAATAAGACAAGCGATGGAACGAAGAGAGCACACGGCGTTTGCGAACCTTAATCATCAAAACGTAATGCATGCTCACATCTTGTCGCCACTGAAACAGAACTCAACTTTCGTGTACGCACTATGACTTTATGATAAATTTACCGGGTCAACATCTATAGCACCTCTGCATGTCTATGTATTCTGCATCTAAATCTCTCCAATTCTTTCGTTGGTGGCGCCCCAAGTTGTCATGGAATTGAATGTAGGAGTATAGACATGACTACCAAGTCAACGGCAAGATAGTCAATCCAGATGATATTCAAGTATTTGCACGTGATAATTCCGTTGCGTTTTATCAATGCCTCTTATTTTATGTCTTGTCAAGAGATGGCTCATAAAAATGTAAAGACCGATGGTATCTATTTCGCTTGCAGTTGGAAACACCTCACAGAGGCATCCCTTTTCCCCTGCTAATGTCCAGTCCAATACGTAGTCAAGATTATGATTTCGCAATGACTTGAAAATGAGCTACACATTGCTCATTAAAAAAAAAAAAAAATACATCGTAGATATCTACTGTTAATAAATGAATTATTTAAATCGAAGAAGCAGTATGAGATGGGAATACGTCTTCCTGATACTTAGATAGGGTAGGCGTGGGTACAGACGCAAGGATAAGGCCTTACACTCAGCGCAGTCACGTGCCGGTCAAGTAGACCCATGATCATGCGGCACTCACTCAACTCCTCCTAGCACCCCTCGTCTCAAGTAGTCCCTTTTACCGTGACTTCAACGTGTCTGGGAAAATACTCCCAAAAATCGCTGCATTTTTCCACCAAGATGCTTCGTTAAACCTCCTTATGTTTACTTGCCGGACTAAACGACAACTTGAAAGTACAACAGGCACTGTCACAACGCTCTTTGCAGCAGCATCTTGTCTAAGCGTCGTGCACTTCATACTCGGACCTCACTTCTGTTCCCTTTGCAAACCAGCCTCTACACTACCGGACTGTGTAAAAAACGTGAACGCCAAGCGACAATGTCCAACCAAACTCGTGGAAGCCTCCAGACTCTTGCCCGATGATGGAGACGCACACCATCTCTGGCGGGTTGCAGTAACCTAGTGTTGGACTCAACGTCCGCGCAAGTAGACTCTCTCTTAGATTGACGTTGATACAGGAAACCCCGTTCTTGGAATCTACCTCTTTCAACCATTTACCCGGACGTGGTGAAAAGTTTTCTGCTTCTTGATACCTATACCCCAATCAGCCAAGCACAATCGCACTACAGTATGTCGTTTGAAGCCGAATCATGTGGTGTTCATGCTAGCAAAAGCAGCTCGACTTGAGGTGACAGACTGTTGTGTACACAGTTCGAATTCCACTACCACATGGAAAGTCAACATGACCATACCCGTTTCTCGTCATGTTCTGGACCAGGAGCTGCATTCCAGCGCCATCTATCTGCTCGTGTGAGCGAATTTCCGCATCCTACTCGTTCTGCCTGACTACGAACCTTGTTACCAAGTCCAAGCGATACCCCTCGTTGCATCATAACAGAGGGGTTATTCTTGCCCGAAGTGTACCGGCAACTTGACCGCGAGCGGGGCTATCTTCGGTGACGGATCAGATCCAGCGTTCTCGGTCACACTTCAGGACGGCGGCCGGCTGGCCGGTCGGTGTTCCAAGTTGTGGATCTCTCTCACTACTACCTACTACTCTTAGATCACAACTGGCACGCTTTGCTCTCGACTGCACGCAAAAGTAGCGCACCACATAAAACTAGGGCATCTGACAAGTCAGGCATTCAATTGTGGAACTTGCTGGGTAACATTTCAATCGCTCTCTACCAGTCACAAACGATTCATTGATGACTCGGAAACTGAATTTGGTTAAGAGAAGAAAACTCTGCTCTGTATCTTCCGCCACAATGGACCAAGTCAACTGAACGACAAGACCCAGAACCTGACACTATGCACATCCCGGCTATAGCTGCATGAAAGAAAGTCTCGCAGTCTTGATAACAATCTTCAGAAAAATTAGACAGCAGCACGGTGCTTAGCCTTCGTCTTCATGCAGGCCGGTTCGGAATCGGCTCAGATTTGGTAGTTGCGATGACTTGCAACGACGAATCTCTTGACGGACATCACTGGTCATGGAACTAAGTGACTTGGTCCATGGCTGGCGGATGTGCCATCAACTTTACAGCCAGATACAGTATGAGGTAAGACGTGTCGATCGTGCCTCATCGAACAAGAAAATCCGGGTCAACCTCGATATAGATCGAGAAAGCTTTGGCACAATCCTTGTTCAAAAACAAATGATCGACACATCAACAACAAGGCAGTCCGTGATATGAACGCACGTCAGACTTACAACTGGATTTGACAGAGTCCATGGCAACGGACGGATTGCCTAAAGGATTTACTGGATAATAGCAGCGCACTAATAAGCAATTACACATCCGTACACACACACACACACACACACACACTTGATGCTTGGCTGCAGAACGTGCAGAATAGAGGCCTCCTTGGACTGAGCCGACGATTCGAGAACGGTGCTAAAGCCGCGCGGCGCTCGCACCGTCTATGACAGTTCTATACTGTGTTGGCAGGACGGCCTCAAGAACCAAGATGGAAGCAAGTCCGTGACGTTTTTAACGCACCAAGAAAGCGTTTTTTCATGAGTTCCCACTCCGTTTATACGACTCCGTTAGTTCCATGCCTTAGTGTAGGGGCCTCAGGCAAGAAACTCGGCCCATCTCGCCTATCTTCTCGGCCAACGCAGCATGCAAGGCGTAACAAACTATCACAGAACATCACTCTCGCAGATGTCCAGCAAAGAGGGCGCCATTGTGATTATTTGCGGTCCAAACCCCACCTTGCCATCTTGGTACCTTAATATCCCCAACGCTTCTGCAGTATTAGCTACTTCGCTTGGACGGGTGAGGAATAAACGACCCAGCATCCTGATCGCGGATTACAGGGATATGAGCCTTTTTAGCATCTGCTCTAGCTGATGATTGGTGACGCGGCAGCTCTACCCTGGTTCCCGATGGGATGCTCGGTTTTTCAGTCGAGAAGCGTGGCATTCAGGGACAGTTGATCGCCAGGCACAGTCAACGGTCTGGAAATCCTGCCCAACTATGCTTAACTGGCAGCTTAACTGGCAGCGCAACGTGTCAGATGCATACACCGACTCAGTCCGTCACGTACATATGGGTGGTCAATTAATTAGGGCTGAACCATACAGTCAAGTTAGTCTTTCGTCAGGGCCCTGGCCCTGATAAGTGGCTGTCGCCGTGCCGGGCCAGATTTTGACTTTTCGAAAAGGCGAGCTTATACGACGGCATCGCTCAACGGGGCCGCAGTCAGGAATGTTCGACTGTTAGTGCCCGCACTGAAAAGTCTGTTTTTAAATTTTCAGATTCAGAAAAAACGCAATAGCTCCAGTTCATTGATCCAGTATCCACGTGCTGTCAACGTAAACACAAACTACAATCGTTGACGGCAAAAAACCACACTGTCGTCAGCGGTTGTCGATGGCCAGGATATTCAGAGTTTTCACCGAATCTCAGGTTGCTGCGCACTACTAACGTAGAAGTGCTTGCATGGGACCACACTATTCCCGGCAAGGTACTGGCAGAGAAGTGGGAGAAAAGTCCGGTATTGTCTGCTATTGCTGACGTGCACCTTCAGCCTCAGGTTACAATCAACCCTGTTCAATGTTCCTGGGCCCTGCACGTCTCCTACCATTCTCACACCCATTCGGTGCTGAGCAGTCTTCGAAACAAGCCTTCCACAGTCCGACCACATGGACGCCTGTCAGGTACCAGGCACTGGTGGCAAAGACACAGCCAATAAGAGACCAGAAGTGGCTAGCAGAACCAGACCGAAATGCAGCTAGAAGAAAAATTAGAGCAAATATGTGGGTTTCCTTGTGGTAGTCGCTAGCTTGGCCACACCCTTGCAGCTTACATACATACTCTACCGGTACTGTACTGTACCCAGCCGCGGAACTGGGAGCGGCTACGCTGAATCGTTGACAGGCGCCTTTTCTGTGTCGGTCTGTAGGACTGAACTGACAGGGAAGCGAAGCGAAGCGTTGCCTTGGTTCCATACGAGGAGGAGCCTGCATCTCGAGCTGGCCCTTTGCTCTTTGACAAGCCTTGAGAGTTCATACTGTACTGTGTTACCCTCCCGCCTTTCTGGATGTTGTATTTCGTTGTCGTGCGCTTAATGTACTCCAGTATCTCGGGTGCGAAATAATGTATGAACTGAGACTCTGGCTGGCAGATTGTTTCATTTCAAAGTGGCCAATGAGTGCGACAAAACGGTCCCTCACAAAGAGCAGACGACACAACCTTGAAAGGACCTTTGAAACAACGGCTTTACCTCCCTTTGTTCGTGAAAGCTTATGTATAGTACCGGGCCGCAGTTAACAGGCATCTCACGGGCCAGTCAGGAACAACCAAAATGAGTCCACACCACCACCAGGACAGGACAGGACAGGCACCGACCGCCGTGTACGCAAAATACTGCATGTGCATACAGTCAACAACAGTACGGATACCGCCTTGGAAGATGCGAGGGCGGCTTGGAATCATCACAGCGAGTGCGCACGCGGGAAGTGAGGAGAGCACTCGGTATCACCAAGCTTGCAGATTGTGATTCCTGTACAGTGTTGCCGTGCTTCGTTGTCCTGTGCTGTGCTTTGTTGGCCGACCAAGTGGTTCCTCATCACATTCGTTCTCACCACCCCACAACACCACCGGGAACTCTTTTTGTAGGGTCCGACGGGTCAAGACACTAGGACAACCTCCTCGTGTCAAGTCTCCACTGAGGCGCCGAGTGTTTTCCTTGACAAATTTGACTCCGAGTACGTACCCTGTTCGTCTTGCAATTAACTCACCAACTATGGCTGGCAGACAGAGGATGGGATGCCGGGTTTCTGGGTTCAATGGTGTTCAGATCTCGTTTATAAAACGGGACTCCTCCCCCTTCTCCAGATGTTTGTTTAGATCAACACAACACAGTCCTTCCGTTTCAGATTTACTCTCTTGTCCTCGGACGATCATTCCTTTGATTCAAAGCTTCTCATTCCTTTTGGAAGTCGAATCTACACAATCCCTGATCAATATCACGAGCTAGTTCTCGATCATCACCAATCTACTCCATCACTCGGAGTAACTTTGACTATCACGTCCTGATTCAGTCCTTTATCAGACGCTGCACAAAACCATCACTCTTGTCTTGACGACAATCGAGAAAAATTTGACAACCCAATTCTCAATCCAAACCACAAAACCGCAAAAATGAAGTTCGCTACCGCTTTCATTGGCCTCGTTGCCTCTGCTACCTATGCTGCCGCTGCCACTGTCACCTTCAAGACTCTTGATGACAAGGAGCGCACCATCATCTTCACTCCTGACCCTGGTTTCTCGGGCCCTGAGTCCGTCACCGTCGGCAGTGGCAAGGACGTTACCGTCACCTTCCCTGACAAGTACATCGGTAACTTCTACGCTGTCCAGAAGGGCCAGGAGGACAAGCCCGGTATGCTCGGTGAGGTCACCTTCGGTGGCTGGAACGGCAAGACTTACTTTGACGTCTCTGCTATTGTCGACCCCAACGACAAGGACAACGTCAAGCAGATGTGGCCCGCTGCTGGCAACACTCCCATGTCTGGCTGCGAGACATTCCCTTGTGACAACTGCTACTGGCTCCCTGACGACGTCCAGACCAAGGTTACTGAGGAGGTTGACCTCATCACCACCCTCGGTTCCGGTGCCAGCCCTTACCAGGTTTAAGTGCCCTACTGCCATTGCCCAAGCGGTCCTTTATCTTCACTTCTCCCCTTCTTCCCTCACCCTTTTCACCTTTTCACGCCGCGGCGTTGAACACCGCATTGACGATATCATGAATCCCTTTCGACACTACACGATTTTCGTTTTACATACCCTGAAAGATACCCCTCGTGTGTTGCAATACCGAGGCCTTTCGTTATAGACCTTTGGGCTGGAGCAGTCGGCGCTTATGGATGGTTGGATTACCCACACAAGACAAGGACAAAACAGGACTTGAGCCCCATACCTTGGAACTCTCAAGACCACGCAAAGCGGCGTCACTCTTTTTCGCGCTTATGCACCATCACAGGCTTGATGCCTCTTGTATCAGCAAGAGGATTGAGGCTGGCACTCGTTCTACTTCACCCACATTCTTACACTCGCTGGAACCTGGACCAACCATGTCTAGGTGGAATTTTTTACATACAATTCTTGTATATACCACGGGGCGCAAAAGCTCCTTTTACAAAAAGACGGGATCATCCCTTTTTGAATCACCATTTTAGACTTTAGACTTGCACATAGAACTGAACATAGACGTTTGAAACTTGACGACTCATTCAACACTCTCAAACAACATCCGACCAGTGACAATCCAACTAAGAATATGCTACCTGTTGAGGAGCGACTCGTATGGCGCGAAGAGGTAACAAAGGAAAAGCCACATGCAAGCTTGAAACAAACACCCCACTTGTAAGCGTTTCTTTTTATGGCACACCACACCTCCCAACTGCTCCTGAGCCGTCTTGCTTTTGTCGAGCACATACATGCAGCACTGTACAGTTTACCAACCTCCTGCTTACTCGGCATTGCACCCACTGTCGAATCAAAATACGAGGTTCCGTTTGTCGGCGCTGACAAAGAAGAGGACACGTCAGATACTACGCATCGCGGCCTCATGTCGTGTCTGCAGGTACAAGGTTGATCCCCTGGCCCGGGATGTAACATGGCCTGGGTATAGCAGGTTCCGGTTCTAGAGGTATTACGTACTCAGCCTGGACAGTACGATGATAGTGCGAGCTGGTGCTGAGAGAATAACCATTCGGCTGAATTGCAAGGGCTACTGGGTTCAGGATACATCAAGATCTTCTAGCAATAAACAAACCGAGATTGAGACAGCCTGTCAATTGAGTCACCACAGATCGATAAACTGATTGATCAACTCGATTGCAGATCACTGCCTTGTTGTCTCTCATCCGAACTATTTAAGGTTCACCCGCCAAGTTCCCCCTTCTTGGCACAGTTGTTTCTTTGTACGACTGAGCTGCACATGTCAAATCGAGATGTTGAATAATAATACCTCTTGACGCGGGATTATTACCGTTTCCGCGTCCCTTGCCTGTACAACTTCGGAACAGAGTATCATCATGTGAATTTCACAGGGGCTGAATTGTTGTTATCGTTGGTTTCTTGGCGCTTTTGATCCTCGGGTCCTTGGTACTTGCCCCTGGAAAGGACCTCTTACATGCGAAAGTCGACAAGAATATACTCGATCAGGAGAGGAAGATCTGGCTGACCTGAACGACAGAAGCAAGTGCAAGCGAGACTGAAGAGATTTGCTGGACCCATATAGTTGTCAACTGATCAATGGTGAACTGTCAAAAGCTTGTGAAAATGCCATTTCAGAATAGCAAAAACGCCGCTACCGGGAGGCGCAACGCCAGAGGACCCTGACAACCCCTCGGAACCCGAGTGAACGGTTCCCACCACGATTGAGGCGGGTTCTTCCCGTGTGCGCCCCCAAGTCCTCCAAGAGAACGTCAGCTTGTTGAGCAGAGCAAACGACCGGTCAAGGCTTGAGACAGGAATGCTATGAGGTTTGGAATGCGGGTCGCGGAAAAAATACGATGAGCTTGACGCCAGCCGAGATGACTAGTTCAGTGGTAAACAACTCTGAACTGTGGAAACCAAGAAAGTCCCGCAGTTTGAATCTGCGAGGATCGAAGTCATCAAATCTCGTACAATAGATAAACCCGAGGCTGCAATGGATCGGTAGAATCCAGGCGAAATTGCTGTCTCTGATTGTCAGTAACTAATCTAGGTCAAACATTAACAACAACACAAGGCGCAGTTTGCATAAGCGTGGCATATAACCCTCGGTCTGGGCCATCTCAGCTCAAGGATGGCATGATTATTCAAGTCGTTGTGATATTTAACTTCTATTCCTTCTTTTCGATAGGCTCCACAGACTCTGCTGCGGGAGCTGCTTCGTTCTCTTTGGGTTCATCATCCTTCTTTTCTGTTGGGGGTTCAGTGGCTGGTTCCACTGTCTTGACCTGCTTGGATTTGATTATCTTTTGAAGATACTCTCCCGTGTCCCCGAATCCATCTAACTTGCCAAGTTTTGTTGTCAAAAACTCAATGTCATTATTCATACTGGGAGAGTCATTAGCGGATAGTTCATAAGTGGGCTGTGTACTACGTACCTCTTGAGGCCAACTTCCGTCTTGGGGTCCGCATCTCTGAGGCTTGTCCCAAGCTGATCTCTATAGCTGGAAAACACGGGAAGCATGATCATCTGGATAGACGTCTCAGGCAGATGCTTAGTCAAAACACGATGGAGAGTAGTCGTCTCTTTCGCCAATGTTTCCATGTATGGATGAACACCCTTGCCCCCATCCGCTTCCCAGTCTATTGTCTTCATTGTTCTTGAATGAATGGCTGCTCGACCGCTCATGATTTCAACAAGCTTCTGGTAGATGCTGTCCTGATGCTCTTGCAACAAGCGTCTGATCTTGTCAAACTCGCCCATCAAATTCGATAGACTTGCCCCTGATCCAGCATGCCGTCGCACAAATTCCCTAACATGTGGGATCAGAGTAGCTGTAAAAGAGAGTGCCTGGGAGGCCAAGGCTAAATGTTTGGTTGTGATGTTTTTCAGGCCAGCAGAGCGAGTCGCTCCCGCACCAAGAATAAGTTGCGTGCATCTCGAGTTAAAGAGCTGGAGATACGCAACCAGAGATGTTGCGATATCGATGGTCATCGATGGTATTCCATTGATCAAATGAGAAAATTTGGCAATGCCGTCCAAGCACAAAATAGCTGATTTGGGCAGCATAAATGTTTCTGAGTCGATTGTAGCGGTCCTGACCTTCTCTTTGCTGGTCCCATTCGTCTCGATACCATCTTCTTCATTATGCTGTTCCAGCTCGGAATGAGGTATCCAGATCTTAGTGCTGTCAGTCCACTCATGAGGGTCATGAGTACTACTGCCCAGGATGATATTCAACAATTCCGTGTTCTTCTCATTGAAGTCCTTGGCACTCCATTGGTCCGATTCCATGCCTTGAGCCAATTTCTGCATTTCGGTGTCACGGTTCTTTTGCACAAAGTCTTTGATATGTCCATTGACCACATTTTTAAGAGATGTGCCGCTTCGGCCAGATATCGACTCGCATTCGTTGGCAAAGTAAAGGTTCAACGTGAAGTAACGCAGGAAAAGAGTGAGTGGCAGCTGCACAGTTTGTTCTGCCCGCACCTTCAGCACCTTGACAATCTTTTCTATCGCCACATCCACTGCCTGACCAAGGAGGTTGGTAATATCCAAGCTCTTGTGCAGCTCCTCCTGAACCTCAAACATTGCGTTGTCCATTGGATTGTTTGGAAATCTGTCCGGTCTCGGGCTAGAGATGGGCGACCTCACCGGGGGTGATTTCAAAGCATCGGCTTGCGCATTATCAGTGAGTGAGCTTGTGATTTCCAGCAAGACTTTGACTTGGGTGGTAAGTCTCCTGAGTGTCTCTGTGACTCCGATGTAGATTTTGACTAGAAGGTCTTCGCCATCTTCGGGATCCAGAGCGCGCAAATTCCGTGCCAGAATGGACGACTTTTCTTGATTTGACAGATGACGACCGCCACTTGCAGTAGAGACTGACATCATTGACTCGTTGTCATCATCCGTAGAACTAGGTAGAGGCCGTCTGATCAGGTTTCGAATCTCACGCAAGACAGACTCTCGGTAAGCGACCGTTGCAGCAGCGATATGCTTCGCTCGGTGCAACCCGACCATGTTTGGCAATAGTTCAGTTTTCAACCCATCGGTGTTTGTCAGATAAGTTGGGAAAACCGAGGGGGACCTAGTATGGCCAGCCTTGGATCGATTTGCCGACGCATCCCATCTAAGGAGAATCTCTTGATATGACACCGATTCGGCGTGCCTCCGCAAGTCGCGGACCAAGATGTCTTGGAAGTTGGTCTCGTACGCCTTTCCGATGCGTGTACGCAAAAGAGCTAGATCGGCATTGACGCCTTGCAGAGCTGAAGCTGATCGCAAGTCCAACAATTGTATTGTGGGTTGGTCGTCGGCAGTGACATCCCTTTCACCAGCAATAAGGTCCTCCAATGAATCGATACTTGCAAGGGCCTTGTCGATCGCGCCTTCGTCTACCAAAGTCTCGCAAGTCGCAACACCATCCGCGATCTGCTTGAGTTGAAGCACGGCGTCGTTAAGCTGGCGCAAGTTTTCCTGGCGTCTCCGTTGGTGAACAATCTGCAATCCCTTGGTCGCAATCTCCTCATCAAGCGCTTCGAGCTCTTTTCTAAGCGTCTTGATTCTCTCAACGGACTCCGCAGCTTCCGAATGCAGCTCCTTCAAGGATCCCAGTGCTGTAAAGAACGTAGACGAGGCGGTTGAAATGGAATTGATCAGATGAACTTCGATAGTGTCCATGTACCAAGATAGCTTCTCTTGCAAGATTGCGTTGGTAGCAAGAGCTTTCCGAGGGGCCGCAGCGCTTCCGTTAAGCGCACCCTTCCCATCCTCGGTGTTGGCAGGTCGGATAACCTCGGACCGTTCGCTAACGATATCGAAAGTACGAGGGTTTTCGAGATGAAACTCTTCGTCAAAGTACACAGTCGGAATAGTTGATAGAGGTGGCGGTCCTTGTGTGGACCTTCGGATGAAGCCAGCGCTTGGCCTTCGGGCTGGATCGCGGCCATCGTTCGAATTCATCGACGCAAGCGATGCGGTTGAGCCCTTGCGAGTTGGCCGCGGCTTCGGGCCCGGCCGCAAATATCCATCACCACTAGATTCTGTCGGGGTGTCTGGCCGATCAGAGCGCTGCTCCTTGTTGGCCTCTTCGTCGCTTTCTTTTAGTCGTTGCAGCTGCTCGTATAGTGCTCCAACTTTAGTCAGGTACGGGCTGAATTCTTGAACGTCGACCTTTTTAATATTCGTCAAGCTAACCGGGGGGATATCTCGAGCTGTCGGGGGTTTGTGCGCAGTCGAAGCTGGTGCGGAGGTGTGAGGCTGAAGGCCAGTTCGAACAATTGGGGGCTGAAGGAGGGTTGAGATAGCTTCCAGCTGTTAGCCATTGCGACCCAAGGTTCCACAGACAAAAACAAACCATTCTGGCTTGATTCATAAAGCGAAGCAGCCAAACTGTTGGGAGCACTGTCAAGAACACCTCCTACTGAGTGAATGGAGCTCGCCGTAGAGCCACGTCGCGCTGACGGGTGGGGATGCATTTGAGGATGTCTATGGCTGTTACTGCATCACATGTCAGATTCGTACATAGCAGACAACTTGGTAAATAAAGGTATTTATGGCTACCTATGAAAGGGAAGCTCCCCATGGCCCAGAGGCGACAATGCCGTGAGGTTGTCGGCAGACCTGGCTGCGGTGGGAGAGCTGGGAGAGTACATGATCAAGGAAGCTCCGGCTGAGGTGAGGCACAGGAGCTTGGAGGACGGGGTGACGAAGTGGGTGTATTATTTGGGTATCATCGCTGAAAGAACCGAACAGAAAATACGGCAATCAAGAGGTCCTTGGACAAGATTGGAAATGACAATTAGGTGAAGACAAGAGAGGGAACGAAGGAAGAATCAAGAATACGCCGTCATCACCAAAAAGGGTCGTTGGTTTATTACAGTACTGTACCTGGGGTAGGTACCTTGTTCGTCTAGACACCTTGTAAGTTGCAGCTTTGACACCCCTGAAGCTGATGCACGTGACCCAATTCATGCTTGGTGTTCTAGAATATCTGGCACGTATAGCATGGCGGTACTATACGCGTCGCGTCAAGGGGTCAGTTAGGTGCACGTTTCGTTCTTGCGTCCGCTAAATTCACCTAACAAAGGTTGCCCCCCAACTGGAACAAGCCCCTCCATAGATTGCTCCGCAAACAATGTCCCCTGTCTAAAGTCGAATCCTGGGTTTGACAACGACCAAGCAAACGAAAAGGACAGAAGCGATACTATAATTAACTATTCACAACCACAAACAACAAGATGGATCGCGGATCAGTTTACTCGGCTCACGTCTACGAACCGAGTTTCGGTGAGAATGGAGATACACGGCTGCAGCTTCAAACACAGCTCGAAACCTTCATCCTTGACTTTCGCCTCGACAACAATTTCGTATACAGGTTCGTGCTGCGCTGAGCATCATGTACGAGACGGTCAAATGTACTAACAGTTCTATAGAGATCAACTTCGAGAGAATGCGCTGCTCAAGAGGTACTTCTGCGACGTCAACATCAACGACTTGATCAGCTTCAATGAGGAGCTGGCACACCGACTGGCTTCTGAACCTGCCGAGATCATCCCTCTAGTAAGGAACACGCTACAGCGAATACAGCATATATCTAACAACTATTAGTTCGAGAATGCTCTAAAGAAATGCACGCATCGCATTGTCTTCCCCCACGAACCCAAGATTGAGATCCCCGAACATCAACTTCTCCTTCACTCAAACGCCGACGATGTCTCGATCCGCCATCTCGACTCCGAGACCATCTCACGGCTGGTACGTGTCCCGGGTATTGTTATTGGTGCCTCTGTTATGTCATCAAAGGCAACAGAGCTTCATATACAATGCCGCAACTGCGGGCACACACAGAACATTCCTGTCTTGGGAGGTTTCACGGGTGTCACTCTTCCCCGACAATGCTCCCGAAGTCGAGTCCCCAATGACCCTACACCAAAGTGTCCCATGGACCCCTACTTCGTTGCCCATGAGAAATCTCGTTTTGTCGACCAACAAATTATCAAGCTTCAAGAAGCGCCCGATCAAGTTCCCGTCGGAGAACTGCCCAGGCACGTCCTCATCTCAGCCGATAGATACTTGACAAACAGAGTTGTTCCAGGTTCAAGATGTACTGTCATGGGCATCTTCTCAATTTACCAAAACAAAGCCTCCAAGAACTCCTCCACTGGCGGCGCTGTGGCTATCCGTACCCCTTATTTGAGAGCGGTTGGAATCCAGTCAGATATAGACCAAGCAGCCAAGGGTAATGCAACTTTCTCAGAAGAAGAAGAGCAAGAGTTCTTGGAATTGAGCAGACGGCCAGACATTTATGATGTTATGACTGACTGTATCGCCCCCTCTATTTATGGAAACCGTGATATCAAGAGGTCAATCCTTTGCTTGTTATTAGGCGGTTCAAAGAAGATCCTTCCCGATGGAATGAGACTGAGAGGAGACATCAATGTGTTACTTCTTGGTGACCCTGGTACAGCCAAGTCCCAGCTTCTTAAGTTTGTCGAAAAGGCAGCTCCGATCTCCATCTACACATCCGGAAAGGGTTCATCAGCTGCAGGTCTGACAGCGTCTGTCCAACGTGATCAGTCCACGCGCGAGTTCTACCTCGAAGGTGGTGCGATGGTCTTGGCTGACGGTGGAGTGGTGTGTATCGATGAGTTTGACAAGATGAGAGACGAGGACCGAGTGGCGATCCACGAAGCTATGGAACAACAAACTATTTCCATCGCCAAAGCTGGTATCACCACCATTCTCAATGCACGAACCTCGGTTCTGGCCGCCGCCAACCCCATTTTCGGCCGATACGATGATATGAAGACTCCTGGAGAGAACATCGATTTCCAGACTACCATTCTTTCGCGTTTCGATATGATTTACATTGTCAAGGATGAACACAGCCGTGAAAAGGACGAGACGATGGCCAAGCACGTTCTTGGTATCCAGATGAACGGCCGAGGCGCCGAGGACATGACCGAGTCTGAAATCCCCATTGACAAGATGCGAAGATATATCACCTACTGCAAGACGTAAGTTTTCCCTCGCCTCCCTATCCTCCTACTTATACTGATACGCGATAGTCGATGTGCCCCTCGACTTAGTCCTGAAGCTGCTGAGAAGCTCTCTTCTCACTTCGTTTCCATCCGTCGCCAGGTCCACGCTGCTGAGATTGAGGCCAACAGTCGTTCTTCTATCCCTATTACCGTCCGTCAGCTTGAAGCTATCGTTCGTATCACTGAGTCTCTCGCCAAGCTTACCCTCTCCCCTATTGCTACCGAAGTCCATGTGGACGAGGCCATTCGTTTGTTCTTGTGCTCTACCATGGATGCTGTAAACCAAGGCAGCAACCAGGGTAGTCGCGAGTTGAACGATGAAGTCAACCGCCTCGAGGCAGAACTCAAGCGACGTCTTCCCATCGGATGGAGCACTAGTCTGTCCACACTCAAAAAGGAGATGGTCGAGGGTAAGGGATACAGCGAGCAGGCACTCAACCGAGCCCTTATGGTCCTGCAACGGAGAGACACAATCATGTTCAGAAACCAGGGAGCTCAAGTCTACAGGAACGGAGCTTAAAGTAGGAATGACGTCGGTGTAATATGGGAAGGGTTTATTTGGCCATTTTTAGTAGATGTCTTGGTGATAGACGGAGTTAACGGGTAATGAGGCGAAATCATCACGACCATTGTACACAAGCAAACATTTAAAGATACCAAAACTCGATATCGCATTATATATCTGTCTCCTTAATATTTTGACCCTCACCTCATTGATATCCTCCGTTTGTCAGTCGTTTGTGGCGATGCTCAGCGCTTCCTTTCGCCTAAGAATATTCGTGTTCATGGCTTTCCTCTTTCTTTCGAAAACTGATAATGTGTAGAATGTCTCATTACCCGAACATCAAAACTTTGAACTCAATCCAATCCTATCTTTGAAAGTTATTCTGATCGACATTGTTCTTTAAATTTTGCCGCAAATGAGCAAGCCATTCGAGTCAATGCCCTTGTAGCCCTAGTCGAATGGAAGCCAGGCCATCCGCATAATGTTCCAACGGAGGCTTTGAACGTAACGCAATGCCACCCCATCAACTTGTATCTTGCCATATGTACTGTGCGGAATTGGTATTACGGGGTTCGCCACTATGACATTGGCCGATTGGTGATCGATCAGATATTTCGGTTCTGCCGTTGCGTCGAGCACGTAGTGTTGCATAAAGTCACCTAGCACCAGGCAGTCGTTCTCAAAATTGGTGAGCCCTGGTCCTCGGAGAAGCTTCAAATTGTTGGAATCGGTCCGTCATATTATGTTGGGTTGTTTAAGTACTCGCGAAGTAGTGTTCCTCTAATTCGGTATTGTTGTTCGTGGCTCTTGCTGACAAGTCGAATCAATCGTCGAAACCACCCCATTCATCATCCTCATCACTGCTGTCACTCTCACTTGCAGACTCCTCCTCTTCGCTACTCCCCTGATCGTTGTCATCGCTCTTCTCATCTCTTGGGATCGAAGAAACGGCCTCGCCTGTCGACTTCAACACGGGCATGCCAACCACATCACGAATGATGGCACCGCTGTCATCTCTCATATAAGGACCCTCGTCATCGGCAGGAGCATCACCTTGCTCGCCAGATCGGACAAAGCCAGCGACGAAGAATCCCATTACACCCTGTCCATCATCCTTGTAAGAGCGAATGCAGCCTTCCGCTATTTCCTCGTCTCCTTCGCATGCTTCGGGTAGTCCACGAACGGGCCATTCTCTCATGCCAGAAACCTGGTCCTTTCGTTGAAGAATACGCCAGCCTCTTCGTTTGGCAATGTCGGATTCGAGAGCTCTCATGACAACGCGCTCGTTTTCTTGCACGTGAACAGAACAAGTTGAGTATGTGATCTTCTTTGCTGATGGGAACCGGAAAGCATGTAATAGAAGAACCAACTGGAAGGACGATAAAGCCTCGAGACGTGTTTCTAGGTCCTTCTCTGATTTGATCGCCGTTTCGTTTCCATCGTCATCTATCATGACATTTTCAGGGGCTGGCTCGACCTTTTCGTGTTTCCTTTTGCGATTGTTTGGTTTTGCTGGTGGCGTTTTTCCGTTACCGCTATAAGGCTCTGGTAGATGAAGATCAGGCATCGAATCTCGGCCAACGATTCCACTTCCTGAACAGCTGGGATCCAGGAGCAATGCTCCGACTGACTTGTAGTTGTCTGCTGTGGGCTTCACTTGCATGAAATCTTGGCCAAACCCAATCTTTGTCATGTAATCTGAGCCAGCTATTTTGACCATCTTGTGCAGTACCTGTGATCTTCTGGAATCTTTCTCGAATGCATAAATGGTTTGCGCTGGTGTGTCGAATTCGGGTGTATGTTGCTTGACGATAGCTGCCAGGTGTGTTGTCTTATTGCCAGGGGCGGAACACGCATCGATCAGATCTCCGTCTTCTGACCTGGGATCCAAGAGGTAGGCCGGAAAGCAGGATGCCTTATCTTGGAGGATGATTTTGCCAGATGTATAGGCCTCTGTTTTGGTGAGATCGATACCTGCGGTGATTGCCACGAGATTTGGTACGTGTGAGTCGATGTATATGAGTCTTCCAGCATTGGTAACAACCTCATTGATAGATCGAGCTCTGGTGTACTTGGAGAAAGTGGTCTCGAGCTGCTCTTCCAATGTGCTCTTCACGGCGTTGACACGAACCCATCGAGGGTAGTTCGCCTCCTCGCCTGCGCATTCCCTCTCAACTTGCTCTTTTAGAGCCTCGAGTGTGGGCATCTTTCTGCGAAGTCGCGCAAGCTTAAATTCCGAGCTGATGCGCGCTTTGTGCCTCTCGATAGATGCGCGTAGGCCATGGCTTTGCGGAAGCGCAATTCCCTTCTTGGCCAGCAGGAGGTCATGAACAAGAAGTAATGATAATGTCGGAGTGAGCTTGATTCATAGGTTAGCAAGCATTTATGGACCATGGAATTGAAGAAAATATCAAACCTTTCGCTCTAATTTGAGAAGCTCTGATTTCTCAATCACTTCTTTGAGGATGGGACTCCATTTGCAGCTCTCCAAGACTAAGGCGTAGACCTGGTTGGGAGCAGACTTGAGGCCCTTCTTTTTGAAAACACGGGACTTGAGACTTCCACCTTCAGATGAAGACCCTGTAACAATCTCAGCAGCCTCATGATAAAGAGACATATTTGAGGCGATTCGAGATGTTGTTGTCGAATGAGTTGAAGATGAAGTGAAGAAGAAAATTAAAGTGAGAATTGCTGGTATGATGGTTTAACCGGGGTTTAGCCGATAGCAAGATCGTGTAAGTCGTTTTTGCCTGGTATCAATTGAACTTCCTAGCAAAGTTAATAAAACATACAAGAATCCGTTTTGATTGATACGTTATTTAAATAAAGTGTGTTGAAATCTAAGCACTGAACCTCCTGTGTTAACCGCTGTGCGCTTTCTGGATAGCAACATTCGAGTGATTCCAGGTGTCCACAGGCTCACCTCTAACTAACAGTCTACTCGAAGAGAACTATCACTGAAACAGTCCAAATATGATATGCAGCGGGTCAATAATTATCAGCCACGGTCAAATGTAGAGTCTTAATTCACTTGTATATGCTTGAGCCGGTCGCTTTATATGAAAATGGGTATCTGCCTTTGATTCATAATGGGCGAAAGAAGTTGCGCCTAGCGCAATCGGGTACTTGTCAAGCAAGGTATGTCCTCGATAAATATACATGTTAAGAAGCGAATCGAATCGAATCATCCAACTATTTTCCTCCCCTTAACTTCCTGAATTCCAGTGCACCGCGCGAAGTTTGAATGAAGAAAAAAAACAAATGCCTTGCCGTGAAATCGCCATCCCTATATTCTCCAGTCCAAAGCAAAAGGGGGTTCCCTAGAACGCCCCTCTTATACAAGATGCGTTTTAATAAATGCATCGTTGCAACGAAATGTGGTAAAAAAAGCTTTGGTCACCTGGGCTGCTATACATGTCATTATATCAGCAGTCGAGGTGATCTGATAAGAATGCAGAGTTTAGTGACGGTGGCTGCGACGGCGGACGTGGCTATATCCGCTGCCATGCTGGTGGGCATGTCGTCGGACGTGATCCCTCTTGTAAGCGGGAGCAGCAGCAGCATCCTCAGTCTGAGCAGGAACGCTGGCTGTCTGAGTGACAGTGACAGTGTTCCAGACAGTGTGGACACGAGTAGACTTGCACTTCTTGGGCTGGTCAGGCTTGCCAAAGATTTCAGTTGGCTTGGGGGCGTTGGTGAGAGCGCTGGTAGCCTCGGCGGCGGCATCAGACACAACTCCGGAGACAATGGGCACAGTAGGCTTGGGGATGGCGACGGTGGGCTCCTCGGTCTTGTCGGCAGGCTTGGTGTACTGGGGCGCCTCAACGGCGGAAGACTTATCCTCAGGAGCCGAGTTGGTAGCGGAAGGCTTGACAGAGGGCTCAGCGGAAGGCTTGCTGGGCTTCTCGTCGTCGTCGCCCTTGTTGGGCATGGAAGGAGCATCACCGTAGGAGAAACCGCTGAGAGGGTTGTTTCCGGGGAGCTTATCCAATTTACCGGTGGTCTTCTCATCAATCTCAGATTTGATTGTGCAGTCGCCCTTGTTGAGGCCGTAGAAAAGACCGGGGCAGTTGTCCATACCCAGGGTACCAGCGTTGCAGGTGTCGATGATGTGCTTCAGGAGCTTCTCATCCCAGCCAGCCATGAAGTCAGCGTGGCTGCTGTAACCAGTAACATCACCGTTGGAGAAGACAAAGGGCTGCTTGCCCTCTCCCTCAGTCCAGCGGCCCTGGAATTTGTTAGTGTTCCAGTAGGCCTCGTAGAAGAGATGAGGGACGTGGATCCAGCCCTTGGGGCAGTCGAGGTAGCCGTCGTTGTCCTCAGGGTAGGCCATGTTGTTCTTGAAGTCGGTAAGGCCAGCCTCAGGGTTGTAGCAAGAGGGGAAGTGAACATCAGCTCGGAGAGGAGAGAAGGTGCCGTCACAGGTTCGGTCAGGGAATCCGACGCCCTCGTTCTTGGTGATGGGGTCACCGACACCAGCTGTGGTACCGTCTGACTTGGCATCCCAAGAGGGGACAGTGTAGTCGTTGTTGGCGCGAGGGCAGGTCATTCTCGCGGCGTTGACAGGACCCTTGGAAGGGTCAAGGTTGGGTTTGGCGCCAGCCTTGGGCATGGTGCGGGTCATGGCATCACCAGCAACGATCTGGAGACCAGCAGGGAAAGGCTTGATCTCATCGTGAGTCTTCTCGAAGCTGATGGGTGTATTAGTGAGGTGCGCAAAGAGCGGCAAGGTGAGATGAAGTGAGACATGGGGGGAGGGGTTTGTCGCAGATTGACGACAAAGTGAAGAAATTATACTTACAAGTAGTAGGCGTTGAAGTAATCGAATTCGACATCCTCAAACTTGCCAGACTTGGGATCTTGGAAGTAGAGACTGGGGAACCAGTAGGCACTGTTGTCACCCTTGATCATGGCGTTGCTGCACTTTGACTCCATGAGGTCCTTTCCAGTGGCGCTGGTGCTGAAACCACTTCCACCCATGATGTTGTGAACGTGAGTAGAGGTTTCTCCGGGGAAAAGAATGGGGTCCATGCGACCTCTGGTGAGCTGCTTGTTGGTGAAGCGCAAGACGGCGAAAGTGCCCTCATCCTTAGCGGCGGAAGCAGCACCGGCTAGAAGCGCGGCGGCGGCAATGAAAGTAGACTTCATGATGACGATGTTGGTGATAATGGGTGAATGATAGTCAAGTGTTGAGTTTGAATAAAGTCTTGTGAATAAAAAGAATCTCTAGGACTCTGAGCACTGGAAAGCGGAAGGCTGCTAATTCTTCAAGAAGAAGCGGAAGAGAGGAGAACCAGTGTAAGGCGGGGGAGGGAAGCACGCAGGTGATACCGGAACACCTGTGAGAACCTAGAATGAATTTTTCGTTTCGCAACCGCCCAGACTCGTTCACAATCACTGCCGTTTGGGTGTGCGTGATGTGATTCAGAGCGAGCGAGGTTGAGGTCGGGAAAATAATGAGGGTAACAAACAGCTCAGGGAAGCGAAAGTGCCTGGAAGCTGCTCTGCAGATACAGTTATGAATGAATGTGTGAGTGATAGAATAAAAAAAAGAGAGGACGTGCCCAGCAGTTCAGTGACAGTGTACGAGGACGAAGAGAGAAGAAAAGTAGAAAATAAAAGGAGCGTGTGGAGGGGATTCAAGAAGAAGAAGTATCCGCATGTTGGGCGAGGATTAGAGGTGGAAGCTTCTTTGTGCGAACAGGCGAACAGGGGGGGTACTAAAACCACACAGCACAGCGTCTGCCAGTGCCTGCCAGTGCCAGAGTGCCCGGACAGTTAGGTGGTCTGCAGGTCGGCAGGTCTGCCACTGGGGGCAAAAGCCACTGCGAAAGCACTCCCTAGCCTAGACCTACCCAGGCCTATCCGGCCAATCCAACACGCGAGTGCACGTTGATTTGGAAATCTTGGCTTCAACCATGAATCCTTTTGATCAAAGGACACTGACGATGGAGCCTCTAACGCTCCACCGTTGAAGGCTTGGCCTGGCTTGGCAAAGTCCATCCAGGGGTTGTCCTCTGTCCAATCCTTCTAAATCGCCAGCCCAAGGCGTTTTCAAAACAGTTCTACCTGCAAAAGGTCTCTAGTGCAGCAAGACTATGAAAGAGGATTGGCTACAACATTAGCGCCACATCTCACCTCGTGGCTAAGGCTGGGAGGAGGGAGGCCAATTTCTCATCTGACTCTGCTTTTTTGAATATTTATAACAACTCACTGACGGAATGGATAGAGTAATAAACATGAAACGAACGACAAGAGTAGGCGGTAAAACTCAGCAACATTATTGGGCATTGGCTGTCATTATTGGCCGTTATTTCTTCTTTCTTGCGGGCCTCGAAGCGTACCTGCATAGGGTCAAAACTGGGTTGCCTTGTCCTCGGCCACAGCCGCTACAGTTACCGCCCAAGCTACTGGATGAACCAGGGGTTTCGGCAGGGGTCGTCGAGCCCTAGCCTCTAGTCGAAGGTCGAGGAGAAAAGGGATCCCTGGTTTAGTTGAGGCTATTCGTAGCAACGGCTGACATTGCATTGCGCGCCCAAAGTTATCAAGGCCCGCACGAGTGCCCGTAATACTCCCTACGGGTACCTAGAGCACAGCAGATAGAAGGATGCGCTGGCAGTCACACCGAGTATCCAAACCGCCAGTCATTCTTTAGCATAAGAGTGATAACCTAGTTGAAGCCGCAGTTGCGCCTCATCTCTGGTGCAACACTCGTCGTTGACGACACTTGCTCAGGGCGATCGTGATGCTGTACTCTACTCTATACCATGTACGTTGCACCATCATCGTTGCTTGTCTAGCACAAAGACCCCCCTAGCCAGGAACGAAGGAAAGAAAGAAAGAATGAACGAAGCGAATGGAACAAAAAGACGTTGGGACTCCGAACAAAGAAGACCCGGCAGCCCCGCAGCAGATACAGATTACAGGGTCATCTTCTAGGGTAAAGTGCCTGCAGATCGTGTCATGGTCTGAAACAGCAGGGGTCTTGTTGGTGTAGCAGGGGTTAGGTGTAGCAGTCGGTACCGAAGCTAATCTGAATATTCGATCGATTATGGTTATCAAAGGGATCAACACAGGATCTAGTCTAGGCTACCTAAGCCTGTTGTTGCTTAACTCTGTTTCCAAGTTGCCAAAGCAGTCTAATCTGGATCATATATATCATGACTCTGGTTAGCCTGTCTCTGCTGATATCATCATAGCACTCACTGACATGTCACATTAGAAACGTCAGATTCTGATCCTTGTCCTTGTCCTTATCCTTGTACAATCTTGGACTGCGCGGGTGTTTCAAAGAAACAAACACAATTCTTCCTCTCTATCTTGTCAGACCTCAACTCTGTTGAATTACAAATTACCACATCAACTATCTTTCAATAGTACCTCCATAGTCCTCTATAGTCAGGGGAAGAAAAGCCATTCAAATTAAACTATGAAATCACGTGGCTTTGCTGACTTGAAGACGGGCTCGCAAGAAATACTGCAAGTGCTGAAACGCGCTAGCAAGCGACCCCCTTGTTCAGTCAACTCCACCAACGGACTTTTATCACTAGGTCTTCCGTCAGCGGCTCTCCGGATATCCCTGCTCCTTATACTCTAACAAAGGCTAACCTCGACTGTAGCTTTGTTCAGCAATTACCATCGTTGTTGTTATTGTTACTATGGAAAGCATCTTCAGCGTCTCAATCTTCAGAAAACCATGTGTCCATGGCCCAAGCTTTTGGTCTTTGTCTTCTCCATGTGTTCGGCTCACCTCAGAGGAGTAGAGGACCCGTGCCATCGCTACCCTCAATAGATGTTGATATCCTTGAAATAATACCACCAGTTATGCCGTCTCGGCTACCACCATTATAATCCATGGGATGAACTCAATATCCCATTTAAGTTTCGGTTTCGACCACCTATAGTCAACGCAATAAAAACAAAAAACAAATTAGTCCAGTTAAGCTTTCCCGTGTTTCCGTTCCTTGTAACTATGGGATATCATCACTCTGGGATTACACATGTTACAGTCTCAACGAACTGAGAACTTTCGAGAGTCTTTTTGTTTCTTTTGCTAATCTAAAGAATATTTCTCGATCAAATAAATGGCTAGTTTATAGTTAGAGTTGACAAGTTCCACAAGCTCTGCTATGTCACAGTTGAAGGACAACGCCCGCCCGTATATTGCATCTACACAATCTCAGCAATCTTATTCTTCTCATGCTAGCATAAGTCGTCATGGGAACTTCATGAGAACTATTCATCACTTACTCCACGCTCCTATAATACATTGTGGTTCAACTAATGCCTAGACTATCTTCCCAATTCGATACAAATTATGTTCTATCGACAAATCAACTGTGACGAGTACTGGTCAGGTGATGCATGCTACGCAAGCCAGATTCCCCCGCTACTTCCAGCCGCATTTGAAACCCTTCATATATCTAGCCATGCAAATCAATAAGTTCAAAGCCAGGTAGTCCCCTCCAATGATCCCTGCGTCGACATGCGCATTGTCCTCACTCTTGGGTGACGATAACTTCGATCAAGCACTCACCCGCTACTACATCATCGGCAAGCTGCATCTCCCTCCGATTGATTAATTTCACAGCTCATGCAAGCTGCCAGAACCCGTTCGTATATATTTCCATGTGTTTGCTCGGCCAGATGCGATCAAGTCTAAGACGTAGAGGGCAATTGTAGCCGTGGACTCACCGTCATTTCGTGCAGAGCATCGTTACACGAGAGATACACGTGCCAGGATATGTCATGCAAGTAGCCGCACTCCAATTCATACGCTTCTTTAACGAAAGCTGTGTTCTCCATGTTAGTTGAATCTCTGCTCAACTGCAGGGTAAGCAGTGAACATTGAGACATCTAACATAATGTATTCTCATGTTAAATTTACATCTAGCGACGAGAAAAGACAAAGCTGGCAAGGAAGCAATGACTTTAGAGACTTTACTGAGTGCGGTAGTGTTTGTTAGAGAATAGACGCGCCATGACGATGAATTTGCGTGTCCTCTTCTTGGGTTGTTATGAAAGCCACGACCATCGTGATCCAGGAACAGATACACATAAGCACTCGTGATTCTTGTTATGAGTATTACTTATAGCTCCTTGAAACCACTCAAACACGACTCTATACAATAAGACTGCCATGGTCCACGACTACTACATAGTGTCTCTTTTGTGTGAGTTGGCAGGAACAATGACAACTGTCCGGAACTGAGGTGTGGCAAGCATGGTAATATCCAAGATCAAGAGCTCTACATCTCATGTTATAGAAGCTGAGAAAATCTATGGTTATACTGTAACACGTGAATCGGACGACTCTCTAAGAACCTTTCTGCCAAAACGTTTTGAAGTATATCAGTCACACCGGTCATAACAGCCACTAGGATTTTAATCATACTTGCCGTTAATAAAAATTATAGCAATAAAACTTCCTATAAGAAAGAGAATCAACAGTCGCCAGTATACTCGTGTATTGTTAATAAATCTCACCATTGATTTTTAAGATGTGAGAATGAAGCCAGTGTCATGGGATATCTCATCGCTTAAACTCTGCAGACATCGAATCACAGGCTAGAAGAACAGGGTTAATCACTACATAACAACAAGAACCCGTTATATGGATGAGTTTCGAGAACTATCAAGAGATGTTAGATCTATACAATAGAACTTGCGAGGAAATAGGGATATTGCAGTGACAAGTACCGTGGATCGAAGCCATGTTTCTAGTTACAGACTTGGCACTGAATGTGTTAAGCAAAACCTGCATTAAGCCGTGAAGCAGCACTTATGCCGAGGACCTTGACCTTGCTCGATGTTTTAGCCATGTCTGTAGTGGCAAGGCTCAATGTGTTATATTGGAACCCCCATCTACCGATTCATACAGTTCTCCAATATCTCCCACTCGAAATCTTTCGGGACGAGTGCATCACATAGTCACCGTTATGCATAACTGTCTTAGAAAACAAGACAACACAGCAACAAATATGCAAAGGCTGGTTAGGAAATTATCTTCTTTCCGTATTCCTAATTCTCGCATCATCATCACGCATGAAGCCCCTTGGTGTTTGCCATGTCGGCTAGGTAAGCGATAGAAACAACGCCACCAACAGGCCAAGACCTGCGCCCCATAACAGTATACAGAGCCCTTATATGTATGAATTGACTTGTAATAAGACATCATTGGACCACTCATATGCACGTATCAAGTTTCCTGCATGTCTGGATGTATGTGCATATCACTCAATGCACATGCAAGCCACAGAAGTGTCTGGATGCCGTATTTGATGTCTTGCCCCACGATTTAAGATGCACGGGGGAAACCTCTTGTGATGCACATGCAGTCATGATCTGATATGGTAAATATTTTCGGGAGATCGTGATTTCTGACTCACAACATGGAGATGTAGGGATGTAGATACTTCCCGATCAAGTATAGAAGAGCGCAGCAAAATAGCGCCTCACGCCAAGAAGCAAATTAAAGTTGCAGTCTGCGCTGAGACAACCACCGTTGAAAAGGATCGTACGATGTGGCAATTGGGCGTGTTGATAAATCGGATCTTCTCCGGAGACATATGACCTGGTCATGCGTATTCAAGGAGAACTGACTTTCTCTTGCAAGTTGAGTGCCATTTCCGGTCTTTGAGGCCAGATGTGGTTGAGGACCCCTCCCCGTAAAGTATCAATGGCTGACACATTTTTTGACCAAAACCGAAAGGAGTTTCTTTTGCAAATTCTGTCGAGGGTGTGAGCAGACAGCATCAAGATGCCTCATCGGCACGATGACTTCTTGAGCTCCTGTATATCTCATAGTATTTCAACATCTCCGGCCCTTTCTTAGCATGCCAAACAACCAACGCGATTCACAGAAAACTGTATCAGACCGACCAGGCCCCTTGTATCCGCATGTCGCTCATGCACCAATCAATATAGGATGGGTTGGAATGTTGCAGTGTGATATAATCTTTCACATCTCGCCTCGGTCGTTCTCCGCAACCGGCAGAGGGCTGCGGCCTGAGTCAAAAGCAATTCACTCGCAAGAGGCCCCTTCTTTTGGCAGATAGGCAGTTGACGTTAACGTGTCGGAACTTTGATATGGCAAAGCATGTCACTTGTTCTGGGAAAAATTGCAGATCTCGGAGATCTACGATTCGATAGCATCAGCGTCAATTATACGCCTCCATACTTTCTTTCCAACACCATCAAGACAAAAATGCAGGCGAGGTTCTTGAGATCCCTTGCCATGCACTGATATCTGTTTCTGTCAACGTCAATTGTAGTTCATGAGCGTTGGTCCAGTGAACAGTCCGAATGGCTCAGTTGCCCCTTGAATGGAACAAAATATGTACTGAATTCGTTGGATGATGAGATTGTAGGCATCATGGGAATAACCAGAATTGTTGCCAAGGAGCTGTGAGGGATGCCGATTCGCCGCCTTTTCGTGTCTTGTGTAACCAGAGGGGACCCTTGCTCGTCTGACTGGGCAGCTAAGCTGCTAGATAGGCTACCTTTCCCCTAGGCGAAACCATCCCATCTCCACGCTAAGTTAGTTGCCGATCAACTTAAAGTAGGGTGGTATTGTGGTTGCCAACCACCAGGATATCCTCCCGGCTTCTAGCCTCCCTCTTTGTTGGGCGAGGTAAGTGAGCTTGGAAGGCTTAGAAATAGCCATGCTGACTTGCAAAAAAGCCATCGTTGGCACCTGATACTCTTATGATCAAACCTGCCTCTTCCATGCAAGTGTGAGCTAGGTAGGATAGTGACATGTCATGTCCAAAAGCTTCAAATGTACCTCGTTCTTTGTTTTGGCTGTATTCTGTTCGTGGACAAGCGAGGAAGCCGATTCTCCATATTTCACCCATAGCGCACTAGTGGAATGTGATTCTATCCCGTAATCCCATATACCAAAGGCCTTGCCTTTCCCTCGCATCATGTAGTCATGCCTGTCTTCAACTATTTCATGCCCAACCACTGCAGGTTGCTTCCTCATACGTATCGGATCCAATCGCATCACTGAGTGGATGTCTCACTGACAGTATACTCCCACGAATCTTACTACATTTGGTTGTTGGTTGTTGAGTCACATATGGCATGCCGGTATCTTGTTGTCGTAGCTGTTCTAGGGCTTCCCCGGTTGGTCGTTCGCCACAAACTCAGACTGGTAGTCAGATGAGCACACCGCATTCTCCCTACAAAGGCGTGAGACGCGCGAGATATGCTCGTGTTAGATAGTTCTGTGGTCTCTGATGGACGTAACTCGCTGATAAAGAATCACAACAATCGTGTCTGTGAGCCGAGCTCGCCGAGTCTGTTTAGCTACTAACCGTTTGAGGGTTTGCTGACACAAAATACCTTCTTGGACTTGACTCAACAATCCGAGAGCCAACCCGACAAGGGGCTCAAGCAAGCAGCTGGGAGCTAGAGTTGAGATAGGACAGTCAAGAAGGCAATCGCCTGAGCACCTTTTCTTCCCTTATAGACGCGAGAGGAAGACAACCTTTGCCAGCAAATAGAATACCATTATTTTATCCGAGAAGTGCCTTGCTGGTACAAAGTAAACTCATTGTCTGATGAGCGTGCTGGGTTCTTAGGCCTAAAACAGAACACAGAAACACCGAGATAGTATCGTTGATCCAGGTAACGCCATATTGCTCCAGCCTTGGTCGTGTATGCCTGGCATGTCCTGCATATAATATCAAATAACGCCGTATATATCACATCGTATACCTATTGTCGTGTAGAGCGCCGCCGCCTCTTGCTTTGCGCTGCAATCTCACCATCGTCTTGATCTCCCTCGCTTGAATCGTCGTGGCTTCTAGCATTCTTAGATCGATCATTCCCTTTCTTAATAGAAATGATGCATCCTTGCTCTTTGAGCCGCTTGGTCAGTTTCGTGCTTGCTTGCATTCCCGGGAAATCCTTTGCTGTGTAGACCGTGAAAACTTCAGTTTGGGCTTGAGCAAGATTGGGAAAACGTCCCACTTCCTTTCCGCGAAGAGGGTCGATTTTGGCCATGCTGAACTTGAGTCGAAACGACCCTGGGGTTCTGCAAGATAAGTCCGCAAAGCAGAAGAAAGTTCCTTCTTCGCCGTGCTCATCCTTGCCAACAAAAGGGGCGTTGACTAACGACCCCATAAGTCGGCGCTGTTGCCGATACTCCTCAGGCATGAAAGATGCGTCATGGGCTCCTGTCTCGTCGACGATAGAGCAGCTCATAACATAATGGGGGTATCGAAGATGTTTGGAAAGCTCGTCTTTGGTAAGATTTGGGCCCTCAATGATAAGTTGAACGATTGGAGGCGGATCAATCACTCTTCGGTCCCTTTCGCCGAAGCCACACGATCTAGCCGCGACCGGTTGTTGTCGTATTTTAAGACTGTAGGATATGCCATGTGGTTGTGTGCTACCGTACATGGCTCCCGCGTTACTTCGGCCAGAGACAACAAGATCCGATATTCTCATATGATCCGGTCGTAGTTCGGCAGGAGACATCATAGGGCTGACCAAATCATGTGGTCCACTGGCAGTCGGAGGAGCTCTTGGGTCAAATTGATACCCCGTGATTTGATACCCCGTACGATGCGTAGGCTGCACATCGTTTGTTGCTACGGGTTGAGCATTTGCTAATGAAGGCATTTGCTCTCCTGGTGTTGAATGCGAAGGGTGAGTCGAGTGGTGACCTTGTCTGCTGCCGAATCTTTCGTGATAGCCGGCCATGTTGCTAACAGAATAGTGGGGGTGTACCCCAAGCGGCTGCGGAGGATATGGGTGTTGCGGAATAGAGCTCGACATGTCGGCTAATTGGTGGACATGGCTAGTTCTCGGGTGTTGCGAGGTCTGCAGCTGTGAAGGGCGACGGTTTTCAGGTGCGCTGCCGTTATAGCTTGCTGGATGATGTAGCTGGTGTTCATACTGGAGTATGGATTGAGGATGTGTTGGTCCTCGAGGACTGTGATACGTGCCTGGGGGCCAGCTCGTAACAGTTGTGTATGGCAGAGGCATGGCTTCCGACATGGTCTGGGTGCTTGCTGGTAGGCGTAGTGAGATCTAGGCGGCACTCACAACTTTAAGAAGCATAGACGTGGTGGAAGTCGGAGAGGACTATTAGGGAGTTGTATGTACGGTAAAGAAGGGTGCTGGCAGTCGAACCTATTAGCTTGGTGGAGGTCAGTGGCGGCTCAGATCGCTTGCGTCGATGGTGAACTTACATAGACCAGGCACCCCATACAAGCCCTTCTGCAATGTCCAATGGGAGTAGAATGGTCCAAGCCAGAAAGGACGAAAGACGGGAAGGGCCCAGCAAGTAGCCCACCACTTCCAGGGAGCTGGCTGTAAAACGGAATGCGGGCGGTTCCACTGTACGGGCAATGGAGGGGAGTGAGCTAGATTAGCACTGTATCCAGTGGTGACATGAGGTGTATATATCGAGCAAATGGACGAGGCCGTCGGTCTAAAGAAAGGCTATGGACTGAGATAAATCCAAGTCTTTATGTGAGACAAGCACATTAATGGGAGACTGAGATCACTGGTAGACTGGGAGTGTTGATGAGCACACAGCAATGCCCAGAAACAAGAAAAAGAAGAAGGAAAAAAGAACGAAGGAAAGAGGCGATATGATACACGCTGCGGTGCAGTAAGCGCCTGGAAAGAATAGTGATGTAGGATTGAGATGCCGTGGGCAACCGGGGTTTTGCGGTGTACGATATGGAGAGACGAAGTGGGCGAGTCGTGACCACACACACCCACAGAGAACCGGATTTGGTCTATGCCGAGCCTGAGCAAGCCTGCAGCAGAGATATGACAACCCAGAGTAGGACCTGTAAGTAGGACACCACGTGCAGGCCAATCCGACAGTGACAAGAGGCGAGTCTAGCGCAGGTAGATGCGAGGGTGACGAGGAGGTGAAATCACTCGTTGCTCATCAGCCAGACGCGAAGAGATGTATAATATAATATTGAGCAACGCCGTCAAATTGCAGCCACAAACAAAATGGTTCGAGGCCAAGGGTTTCGGACGGCTGAGGCGGACACCATGTAGAAGTGTGCGAACTTTAAATATGGTTGATATTGCCTTGAGGTGTCGGATGAGGACTAAAGGCGGCGGAGCTGAGTTTGTTGAATTTGGTGACGGTAGCAATATGGGTGAGGAAGTGCTAAAGCCGAGTCAAGTGAGTCTGAAAGTGCTCTGCAAGCCTGAGCCGGAGATACGATTCGATATATGGGTTAAGGAACGGTAGTTGTGAATCATTATGGACAATGATTTAAAGGAAGGGGTAACGGCAGGGGGGGGAAACCCGAGCTTAGTTGTCCAGGATTATTAAACAATTTCCATTACCTGGTAGAGGAGCCTGCCCTGGACATGAAATGTACCACTTGCATCGTCTTAGCTTAGTTGTTCTCGGTCCACAACCAATGCCAGGTACGAGCAGACAATAGAGCATGCCTTTGTATGTCGCAAGGGAAAGCAATAAAACAGGTGAGTGGCTGGATAGAGTGAAGTAAGACGTTAGTGAAGGTGCTCGGTTACCTACGACACTGGACCACAAAGTGCCTACTGCATCTCTTAGGTGTGCACGCTAAGCATGCAGTAACGAGTCCAGGATCTTGAACCTCCTAGAGCGGAGCGACGGCGCAGATGCGAGGCGAGTCTTCTGCGAGGATCGTAGTACTGCAGGCAAGACAGACACGGTAGGGTATCCGTAGACCTAAGATGGGTATATGGGTATATGTGGACCCGGGCGGGTCGATCATCGAAAAGAGATACTTACCATCTGACATTCAGAAACACTCGAGAGTTAGCACAATGATCAACAAGTTATCATGCCCGCAGCTTGATCAAAGGGACAGATCTGTATCTAGGTAATGATTCGGAGGGAAAAGTGAGGGATGAGGTCCACGTAAGGACCCGCGGACTTACCTCAGGAATTGGCAGAGGACTGTGCTTCCTTCCCCACGAGCTCATTCTACCTGTCTCCACGAACAGGCGAGCCGTTGTGGGTGTTCTTTCCTGTATTCAACTCTCGCCTGTGCTCTAGGTAACCGGGAAGGGAGACTGCCATCATTTCCTTCCCTAACTTGCTGAAACCAACACTTGCACCTTTCATAAAGCTACCGTACTTGCCCATCTCTGGCCTATCTGATCACCAACTACCTAACCACCAATGGACTAGGCAGGTGCTGTGTAGACAGCACCTGCCAAGCTGATGTGAACTCAATCTCGCAGTAGCTCCTTCGTGTCTAATTAAGGCACCTGTAGCAAGGCTAAGTCAAAGGTTATCTCATACGTGCCTCAGCTTGGATCTTTCATCAATCAATCTAAGCCATTGATAGGACTAGCTAAGACGATGGCAGCTGTCAACTGTCATCCGTCACGCGCGTCCATACCATCACGCCCGGGCTGACTTTGATGTCGGTCTCGGATCTGCGATACCCACGGATCGTTATGTCCAGCTTCAGAACGATAATGTATGAAATGGCAAAGTACAGTACTGACGCTGAGCCCTTCTAGCCGAACTGATAGGGATGTCCAAAAAGAGACAGTGCAGTTCTTGTCTTATGCAGTCACGTCCTATTACGGTCATCTGCTAAAACTACGATCGGTACTGTTATCCTCAAGTTTAGGTACGGATACTTGTTGGCTGTTAGGCGCTCAGAGCTGGCGTCAACGCCACCGCGTTTACTTACCATGGACTACCCAAATATGTAGCTACAGGAGGCTTGGTCATCGCTCAATGCAACCGTTACTTTGTCTTGCGTTCCGTGCCGTTTCATTAACGGGAACGGCGCTGATTGGCACATTTGGTACAGGAGTCTTTCCGGCTAACTTGACTAGCTACAAAGCCCCAATGGAGATGAGGGAGACCAACGTTTAGCTGTGACAAACTGCAAATTCCTCGACAAAAATTGTGGTGCCAGCCGACGATGCAACTTTATATCCGGTGTAGCATCTTCTTCTTGCCCGGCTACAGGGGTACAGTGTTGCTCACAATCACCGACTTGCGTTGCACGTTTCACATCGTTCAAAGAGTCGGTAATAATTCATCGCGTGCTAAAGAAACATCATCAGAACGCGCACCTCACCTCTCCAATGTTGCACTGAATATGATTGTGGCGCCACAATTTTGCTTTTTAGCTCAAATACCTGTCAGCCCTTTGCAACTAGTTTCATTTCTGACTCGCGTCAAGTCACTTTCCAGTCTCTTTGTATATCTGGGCATTGCCCACGATTTACAGCATACATACAATACAGTACGGGTACTGCACCAGTGTGGACTGCAGTGGTGCGATGATGTTCACTCGATTCGCGAGATCCCCATGAACCCGGAGCCTGGGTGAACAACTAGACCACCAGGTTAGCACACACTGGTTGAGTATTTGGTTAGTTAGTTACGCACCATTTCTCACATTCAGTCAAATTACTGGCCAGCCTGCAGTGTGGTTCGTTAGGTTACGGAAATCGGGGCCTTTTTCCCGCGCTCTGCTCTAACCAGCAAACGAGTCGGGCCCCAACCTACCTACCTAGAATCTATGACATGTCATCTAGTGGGTAACAGAAAAGTTGGCCTCCTAAGTCTTAGGTCATAAAAATAAGTAGTCTAAGAAGCATAGTCTAAGTGACCGAAGCTGCCCTGATAATTTTGTCTCTTATGCTCCCAGCGGTCAATTTTCCTGATACCCTGAGGGTCATGTCGTAGAGTCTTGTGTGTGGGTGCTCTATAATGATACCCTGTGATTCAATTGATATGAGCGCGTATCAAAGTCCGCTTTGCCGCCCTATGCTTCCTCAATTGTTACCGCTAGTCCGTAACTAAACTCCGATGCTTGCAGCTTGAAATCGCACACCAGACACCGTTGTCGTGATTGTCATTGCAACATCTAGGTCTATTCCCACAGAGAGTCACTATTTGCCTACAGAGTCACAATTCGATGGTAATTTCTGGGCCGCTATAGTAAATTCAAAATCTATGCTTAATAACTTGAACTTAAATCGAGATACATCGCCGCACAGACTCGCCTGCATTGTTTGTCGACAAGCCGCCCACCAGCCATTGGATCCTGAGTACTTCCTTGCATGAGTGCGCCAACCAGTTCCACGGTCTTGGTTCAGTTTTACTGTGCATGGACCCCTATCGTTGCAGCGGCTTGATCTCATTGCTTGGCTAGGTTTCACGACATTGGAGATGTCACTCGGTCCCGAACTGCTGGTTTGTATATGTACATTTTGGACACACGTCCAATAGCTACTAAAGGAACGGCTTCTGAGGGTTGCCTTTGGTTGACTTGTAGTTAGCATGTTGGGCTCCCTCCCTGCGGGAAGCGCGATGACCATTGGGGTAACCTGCTAATCAAGCCTGCCCAGAAGTGAACGAGCTGATAAATATAACCAATTAAACGCAAATGTGCTATCTCTCACGAGGGGAAAAGGGACAGTGATCTGGAAAAGATTACCCCAGAAATACGACAGTAATACGGATAAATGAGACCAACACTCGACAGCGTGAACTACAGATCGCCAGCCACGAGGAACCGGGCAAATTATACCCGCTTGACGTAAACTCTAAAACCCAATTTTAAGTTCAAACTACCAAGGTACGGATACTGTGAGAGAAAACCCGACCACCAATTTGGTTGGGCTCAATACAGGTTTGTACCGCTTTAGAACCTAGATGGCTCTCACATCGGTAGATGTCAACTAATTACCCGATCGATGTCAGATTCGGGGCTTGTCAATTACGTTAGATGTCATATTAGAACACGTTAAGGTTGTATTTGACCAAGTCCAAGGGTGACTGTTCTGTGCTGGTTACTCAAGTCGAATCATCTAAGCGAAGACTGAGATTGTCGTTGGATTTGATCCTCTTGAAGGGTACCGATAGACAACATACAGGATGGGGATGGGCTTACAGTGAGCATAAGCATCTGATGTCAGAGTTGGTTAGAATATTGATTCGAGAAAAGCAGCCTCTTCACTTCTTGGACCACAGATGAAACTGTTGATTAAACTACTTAGAAAGTCTATGCAAGGAATAGAAGTCTCGAAGAATGGCCCGTTGAATGCATCTTCAATATGATGATGATGATAAACATCAACTTTGTTAGGCTCTTCTTAATCTGATACCGTTATAGTTCATCCTGGAGGCAATGGCTTGGACATGCCACGAGATCTGCTGCAGTTTCGGCATGTGAATTATCTGTTGACGACATAGTCACGAAAGGCTCAGTAGACTACCTAACTATTAATCAAGACTTTGCCTCTCCCTTCTTGAACCTGGCATCATCTATCGCGATATGCTGTACAGGTCAGACGAGAAGATGACAAGAACATGAGAAGTGCACATGCATGTTGCATGAGGTGAGCTATGACGCGACCCCTTGGCAACAGTCAAATTTCTCATGCAATAAATCACCATCATGAGCGAAGCCACTGTTTAACAGATATTCTTGATATCGTTCTTCTACTCCATTGCCCATGTCCTACATAAATCCATTCCCTCGAGCTTCATGCGCGTGATGAATCATGCTCGCTGTGCAGACAATTGGCCATCGATACGTTCCATCATCATGTCTCCCTCCTCCCGTTTAGAAAACCCAAGTCTTCTCTATTCCACGATTTCCTGTTGGTATTTCTACCACTCCTTAAAAAGGTCCCAGTCTATCTATCATGTCCCAGGCTCACCCACACAGTCGCCCAAAAACCCGCTGTAACCAATAAATGCCGCTGTGAAGAAACTCCGGGCTGTGCTCGCTTTTTGTTCTTTCTAAAATCAAAACCAATCCTTTCTAAAACCCAGTGAAAGAAGGTGCCAAGTCGATTATGGCAGAAAAGGGGGAGGAAGGCGCATGTGCTTCCTCGAAAAATAATATTATATGTTGTAACATCGCAGAACGGGTCTGCCTCTATAACCAATGGCTTAGTTGTCCAAGCCATATTGGCGAAAGAAAAAAGAAGAAGAATTAAAGGGTTCGAGGGTATCAAGTCATAAAATATGCCAAGTTGCGATCGTGAAACAAAAAGGCACAAAATTCTAGGCATATAGAATTTGCAGTCGTAACGTATTAAAACAAAACCGGTCGAGAATCGGCCGAAAAGAATAAATGCGGTTGAAATGTCGTTGCACAGGATTTGGTGTTCTATAACACAGCATTAAATAATGCAACGCTGGCGAGAGTGAGTGTCAACCCAACCCAAGAAGGTGCAAATGCATGTGCAACGTTGGTTTCTTCTGGGGGCAGGGTGCCGTTGACGAAATCTGGACCGCAAAGAGTGTTGACTTGTCGAGCTGCGGCCTCGTATGTAAGGGCAACGGGTTGTGAACGATCTTCGGACGCGGCGTGGTAGATGTTCATGGTCTCTTGCGTGCAGAAGCCGCATGAAGGGTTGGTACTGCCGGGCAGGGTGAGGTTGTAGGGGAGATAGTAGAAGTAGGCGTTGGCGGCGGTTGTGGTGTTTGTAACAGCGTTGGCATAGCAGTACATGTCGTCCTGGGGGGTTTGCAGACAGGTAGCCTTGTACATGACCTCGTATGATTTCAAGCCGGTTAGAAACTGCTTGACGACGCTGTTACCTGATTCTATCTCGCTCTTGCAGTTTTCGGATGTTGTAAGGTTGCGAGCTGCGGAATCGAAGAAGTCGGTACAGTATGTGACATTGGCTGCGCAGGTTGCATCGAGAACTCGGACGATACTAAGGAGTTGCCTCTGAGCTTCAAAGAAGCCGCGAGATGTCTGGGATGCTGTTAGGAGTTGTGATCTCACAAACTTCCGCCAACTCTCAACTTACCTGGATCATCATTGAGAGTGGGTAACATGTTTCGTAAGAAGGGTCGGAGAGAACACTGTTGAGGAAGGCGGGACAGTTGCTATTATCGGATGTAACTGAGAGTTCGGCAGCCAAGTTTCCGTCAAAGGCTTCGGGCAGAGGTGTGCTCGTTGAGGCGGCGGTTTTGGCGGCACGTTGGATGGAAACTGTGGTAGGCTTGGATCCACTCGCGGTTTTGGAGGGGATTATTGAGTGAACAATCTCATCGTCGTCTTCTTCATCTTTGCTTGATTCCTTGCGCCGGTGTAGATCTATTCGTTTGACGGGAGGTATGCGATGTCTATGTCGAAGTGAAGATGACGGTGTCTCAGGTCTCGCTAGGACTGTGGAGGTAAGACATGCCAGTAGCAAGAAAAACGCCAAGGCTATCCTTAAGCGAGGCGCGGGGGAGTTTGATAGTCTGGGTCGAATTTGGGCCGTGGAGGCAGGTGGTGATGTTGAAGCCATGATATCGAGCGGAGGGGCGAAGTCAGCCAAGAAGAAATCTGGGTGGATTTTGTTTATGTACAGATACTGCGTCAGTGATGACAGTGACGAGGCTGTACAAGGTTCAAGTGAATTGGCAGCACAGACAATAACAAGATTGAATGTGTTTCACTATGATGGACCCGGAATGACACAAAACAAGGTAGTTTAGGTGTCTGAGCAAAAGTTTGTTGATGAAGCAGAAACTGTAGCGAATGCAACAAGCAAAGAAAGAGAAAGAGAGAAATGACAGTATTAAGTGAGTAGAGAGAGTAATAGTTGGTGGTTAGGGTGGATATGTTTGTTTGTTTTATTAGTGTTGTCGTTGTTGCATTGCGTTTCCAGTAGTGGTCGAGTAGCCAGCAACAGTAGCGAGTGGATAGATTAATGAGAGTTGGTTGTGGGTTCATGCGAGGTCCAAACGGTCGAGAACGAGTGTGATGCAGTGCTTGAGGTAGCGATTGCGAGATTGGATTGGATGGCCAGGGGTGGGATGAAGTGAGATGAGATGAATTGGATGGCCAAAGAATTGGTTGCTTGTTATTAGGTAGAGAGATACCTTTGTTGGCTTACACGTATTGGGTGGTGTACGGCAAGGTTGCAGTGACTTTGGTAAAGAGGGAAGGTCTCAGTGCCAAGGATGCAATTATTGATTGGGGAAAAAACGAGTGACTGATTGCTAAAGATCCAATCGATGTTGAAAACGAACGTGGTTGAGTAGTAGGTAGGTCAGAAGTAAGGAGTGTGTGTGTGTAGGCTGTAACGGTTTGGCGGGTCTAGAAACGAGTGATCGACGCGACCTGAGGCTCAATTGTAACATGAACCCGTTCTCAGCTGAAGGAACGAACGGTAAGGCAAGGCAAAGAAGCGCGCAAGAAAAAGGAAAGGAAAACAAGAAGGAAAACAAGAGGGCGATCTCACCACTTGATGAGAGATTGAATTGAGTGGAGAGAGCTTGAGAGGGCCTAGAGGAGAATGACAGGGGATAATCAATAGTGACTCCCCCCATAAGGTTAAGCTGGAGGGGGGGCTCCGGGGGTCTTGCCTTGCTTGTAATGGTTGATGCTACTCCGTAACACCTGAAAAGAAAGAAAAAAATATCCATTGGAATAGCTTGGAGGCAAGGATAATTAAACCCTCTCCCGAGGCTTGCAGTAGTAGCTGTTTAGCGTGACGGTTTATTGATTGAATCCTAGATGGTCTATGTTTGTACGTGTGTCACGTCGTGAATCGACAGGACATTGCAGTAAATACTTGATGACATTGTTGATTGGAAAGGCCTACGGACATTGACAATGGATTGCGTGTCAATGGTTCGTTAGAGTTAAGAATCATTGGTCTGGATGGTGTTGTAGTATCACCGTCACTATCACCACCACGGACTACAGAGACCAAGCATCTACAACCCAAGCATCCAATCCTGAATGTTTCATGCCGGCCCGTCTACCGTCTACCGGTGTTCTAGGGAGAGCCCATTCTCCGAACGGCACTGCATTGCATACGCATACATGCAGCTACATCACGTTCACGTTCTACCTTAGTACCTTGATCTCTTTAGCATATTCCCCGGGTTACACATGTCTGTTCAAGTTAGCCCATGTTCCCAGCATACGTATACCGCTAGCTATAGTGCCGACACCTAAGAGAACGACCGGACCTTGATACGTAGGCGAGCCGGCAACTTTCAAGAAATCGGAAAAGGGGAGGGGAGCCCGGCGTGGACAGGCCAATTTCGCTTCCCCATGGCGGACCAGCCACCATTGGTAGCAATGGTAGCATCTGTTGGCATAGCCACAAAAATAGCATACACATCTAGCCTTCAAGTCGCATTATGCCATGGATAAGTCGATAATCCATACGGGTCATCTTTTTACTACGCCTAGGTAGGTAATCACCTCATTCCAGTTGACTCTAACCCCTACGGATCAGTTGAACGCCGATGCATGCAGCACACTCATTCTCACCGTTTTGTTTCGATCCCTCCACGTTTCGTTTCTTTCAACTGACGGTGACAGCGGTCCTCAGCTTCAGGCTAACCTTGCGTTGGAACTATAGGCACTGCCACTTGACGGTTGTTCAGGTGAGAATAGCATCAAACCATTGACCCCTCTACTGGCTCTCTACGTAGACAGACTAAATATCCACTGGATCCGTCTAAAAAAACACATGGAGCTTGCTTCTCGCGTACCTTGCAGAATTGATGGCTTTCCGTTTAATTTCCTTGCTTCTATCCAATCACAAACTCTGCTCCCCTGCCAAGAGATCCCTCCTGGCTCAGGCTAAGCTAGACGTAGCCTGGACTAAACTCTGATGCGATAATTAAAAGCGTCAACCTTTGTTCACACGCGACTTTCATTATTATTAAACCTTGATTCTCGTGACATCTCGACAGTCTATTCAACATCTTCTGTCTCTCCATCAAATACCACAACCAAGACAAAAAACCCCTCATTCTTTCTTTTTCAGCCGCGTGGCATTGGAGAGACAATCAGAAACAATGTCTAAAACAGTCGGTGACCCTCATCACCAAATTCACCGTTATCCCCGCTAAACCGTTCAACCAAAAGAGGCCGCGTCTACCGTAGTTCTCTTCTAACCAGTGCTAACCCAAATAGCCAACTTCTGTCACTATCCGCTGTTCCCTCTGTATGGACCCGTTCAGCCATTATCGTCGTTTAAATGCTGTGCTACCATTTCCACGACTTTGTCCTACAGCCGACAAACTCAATCTATCGAGTCTCTCAGCTGTCATGGTCGAGACCAGTTCTTCATTCCCTGCCGTGACGATCAATGCTTCTTTTGGTTGCCTCTCCCTGTCTTCCATGTGTCCTGGTGGAGTACATTGACCTGAGGCATCCTGAGTGTCACTGGAGACAGTCTGTAAGACAAAATAACTACTTCAAATCATGCCGTCTTAGAATAGTTCCTAGGCTGTTTATTTTTTGCATCCCAAAGCCCGATGATCGAGATTTCTGCCATGCATCCCTTGAATTCAACACGCGATAACCATGTGGCGGGCGTTCTATCACTTAGAGACTTGGCGTTGATCGACAATCAATCATAGTGTAACAGCAGGATATTCATAGTCTTGAAAAGGTTGAAGAGAGTTGATTGATCAGATGATACACATCATCAGGTATTATAAACAGTAATAAAAATAGATAGCCCCTAGATAACCCCTGTGTTTCCTTCTAAAGGGAAGGACATATCACATCATATTTTGACATCCATCAAGTTGTCGCCCCAACGCCAGTACAATGCATGCAAAGTCTCACAATATTTTCTCCCAAATAAAACGCATGCCTCTCTCTCTACCTCTGCTTCTCAAGACTCTGCAGGTTGACCAACTCTGCATAACGACCGTTCTTCTTCATCAACTCCGTGTGTGTTCCTTGCTCCACGATGCGACCCTGGTCGAACACGTAGATGATATCAGCCTTCTGGATGGTACTGAGACGATGCGCCACAGCAATGGTGGTTCGGCCCTTAGCCGCCTTGTCCAACGCTGCTTGTACAACATGCTCAGACTCAGAATCCAGGGCTGATGTCGCCTCGTCAAGGAGAAGGATCTTGGGATCGCGGATCAAAGCGCGTGCAATGGCGATTCGTTGCTTCTGACCACCAGACAACAGCGCACCCTTGCTACCAACTATGGTGTTGAAACCCTCGGGAAGCGACACAATGAAGTCGAAAATGTTGGCTTCACGGCATGCAAATTCCAGATCTGCGTCTGTGACATCCTCGCGGGGAGTACCCAGAAGAATGTTTTCCTTGATGGTTCCTTGGTACAATGTAGGTTCCTGACTGACGAGCGCAATGTGTGATCGGTAGTCGTTGATGTTGAGGGTGCTGATCTCGTGGTTGTCAATATAGACACCACCAGAGAGGGGGTCGTAGAATCGCTCCAAAAGTGCAATTGTGGTACTCTTTCCACAACCTGAGGCTCCAACAAGGGCGATGTACTGTCCAGGACGCACTGTCAAGTTAAGCCCACGCAGGACAGGCTGTTCTGGTCTTGTTGGGTAACGGAAGTGAACATCGCGGAACTCAAGAGTGCCCTGAACTTCAGGTAGGCGCTCGCCCTTGTCTGACCAAGTATCGACAATGGGTTGTCTGTCGAACAGCTTCTTGAGTTCTCCGGCTGAGTGGTGAGCTTTGCCCATATCAGGGGCGAAACTGAAGATGGTGCCGGCAGATTGAGCGCCGAAAATGATCGACATGAAGCAGAGGAAGAACTGGAACATGGTGTATTCAAGCTTTCCGATAAGGGTACCGCCATACCAGAAACCCAGCGCGAAGCAAGCAAATAGCAGAGACTGGGAAGCAGCGTAAAGCAGGGACGACTTGAGGACAGAGATCAGACTCTTTCTTTGCTGGATAGCAAGCGAGTTCTTGTATTGGTTCAGGACATCTTCCTCTCGTGTCAGGGCTGCCACGGTTCGGATGGCGGAAATGGCCTCGGAAGCGAAACTGGCCGATGAGTCGTAGGCGGCCTTGGAACGACGCTGGAAGTGTGCAAGCATGTAGAAACGGAAGAAACCACATCCCAAAAGGACGGGAATAGTTGAGATACACACAAGCGAGAGCTTCCAGCCGATGGCCAAAGAGACAACCATGGCAGAAACAAGCGTGGTGATAACCATCAACAGCGTTCCGAGGGTCACACCACTCAGACCAGCAACGTGAGTTGTTTCAGTTGAAAGGAATGAAGTGAGGGCACCGGAGGTGTTCTCATCACGGTCAAAGAAGGCCACATCTTGGCGAAGCATAGTCCTGAAGGCGCGGTCTCGAACTCGATGCACCAATCGCTCAGAGCATCGAGCGAACAAGACACCCTGGATGACAAACGCCAAGAACTGAACAATAGCAAGCATAAGATACATGGCACTCCAAAAGTCGGAGTCTTTCTTGACCGAGTGGCGGTTGGTGTCGGTGATAGGCTGAGACAAAGTGACGATCTGTTTGGCAAAGAAGACTGGATCAAAGTTAGCAACGCTACGAGATATCCCTTGAAGAGCGAAAGGGCTTCAACTTACCAGCTTGAGTAGGGTTACCTCCACCGCAAACAGCAGAGAAGACGAGACCGACGACCATGAGCTTCCACTCTGTTGTGTTGAAAGAAGCGACAAGCTTGATCAGAGTCCACATTCCGTATTCCCGTTCGTCCTCGGCCTTGTGACCTTGGAGGGCGAGACTAGAAGCAGATTTCGAGGTGGTAGAGCGGTTCAACTTGGCGGCGATATCGTCGTTAGGGTCGGCGAGTGTGGCTGTCGCTTTCTCACTGGTCATCTTGCGCATAAGCTCAACTTCTTCCTCGTCGATGGCAGCTTGCTCCTCGGCGGTCATTTCTTCTGCAGCAGCAATGTTCTGAGCCGAGACGAGCTTGTAGTAAGCGGTCTTCTTCTCAAGAAGTTCATTGTGAGTACCCTGCTCCACGATGCGGCCCTCAGACATGACGACGATGTTGTGAGCATCTCTGATAGTTGACAGACGATGAGCGATGGTGATAGTAGTACGGCCTTCAGCAGCGTTTTCTAGAGCAGCTTGAACCACGCCCTCGGATTTGGTGTCCAGAGCGGATGTAGCTTCGTCAAGGAGCAGAACTATAATCATGTTAGTTGATACTCAATCAGTAATAGAGTCAGCAACTTACTCTTAGGGTCAGAGACAACGGCACGGGCAATAGCAATTCGCTGTTTTTGACCACCAGAAAGGAGGAAACCTCGCTCTCCGACATTTGTCTCATATCCTTCAGGTAGGGCAGACACAAAGTCGTGGGCGTTGGCCTTCTTGGCTGCTTCGATAACCAGTTCGCGTTGCTTTTCCTCACTTGCGTCCTCATGGGCAGTGCCAATCAAACCGTGACGAATGTTGTTGAAGATGGTGGTACCAAAGAGCGTGGGTTCCTGGCTGACGAGAGCCATTTGCTGACGCAACCAACGGAGGTTAAGCTTGGAAATATCGTGTCCGTCCAAGTAAACATTACCCTGAACAGGGTCGTAGAAACGTTCAACTAACCCAACAATGGTACTCTTGCCGGAGCCGGATGCGCCCACCAGAGCAGTAACCTTGCCGGCAGGGATATCGAGACTTACGTCCTGCATGACAGTGACTTCGGGTCGAGAAGGGTAGATGTGCTTGATGTTGGAAAGTCGGATAGAGCCCTCAATTTGCTGAAGCTTCTCGCCTGCGTCGCTGGACGAGTCGAGCGGTGATACTCGGTCGATGGTGTTGAAGATCTTGGCAGCAGCCGCAACAGCGTTTGTGAACGCCTGAACATTGGGGGCAACGTTACCAAGGTTGAATGCACCGATCATTGTGGCCATCAAAATTGTCAGGATGTTGGAGAGGCTGGTTTCGCCTTCGACAAGCATCTTGCTGCCCTGCCAGAAAGCTAGACCATAGTTAAGGTACAGGACCAGCATCATTCCAGCGATCATGCAGGCAATAGCTGACTTGACACGGAACCCAAAATACTCGGCATTCTTAAGATGGGCGTCATACTGGCGAGCCAGACGCTCCTGGGTTCCAAAAGCGACGGCGTTGCGAATAGAGCTGATGACCTCATCCGCAAGACTACCACCGTGGGCGTAAGCTTCCAAGCTCTGCTTGTTGTACTTGAGGATGAAAGTAGATCCACCGCCCATGTTGAGGAGGAGAGCAATGACAGTTGAGAAGAGAATCAGAGTCAACTTCCAGTACTTGATGAAACCAATGACAAAGGCGGAGACGAATGTCGCAACGGCAGCAAGAGTGAGGGAGACCTTTTCAGAGATACCATCCTGGATGAGATTGGTATCGGATGTGATTCGAGTAGTAACTTCTCCAGCGCCGAGCTTATCGAAGAAACCAATGTTCTGGCGCAAACAGCTTTCGAGGTAGTGTTCGCGGATCTTGGCAGAGATGTGCTCTCCAGTGTAAATGAAACCACAGGTCGAGATGTACACTACAATAAACTCGCCGATACCGAGGTACACAAAGTACAAGACGAACTGGACCAGTTTGTCATTGAAAGCACCAGAGCTCAGACTTCGGTTCACAAAATAGTCCTGGAAGACGCCCTGGAGATTACCAAAGACAACGGTCATGAGAGGTAGCGCAGCGCCACCAGCAATAGCGCAGATACTGGAGATTACAATGATGATGATGTCGTTGCGCGAGGCGTATCGGTACAAAACAGCGACGCCTTGCTTGACTTCTGGACTAACGACTTGGCGTCGCAAAACCTCGGCTTCATCTGAAGGCAAGTGCTTGTACTGATCTTGGATGGAATCGGCTTTGGGAGGAACGACAATTGCTGAATCTGCTTTCTTTAGGTCCAGCTTTTCATTTTCGGGGTCGCTCGAGTTTGGTTTGTCTTGGCGAACTGCATCTTGCTCGGTTGAGCCACTACGGCTTGAGGATGATGGTCGCGAAGGGTTGCTGCTGCTTGTCGCAGCAGCAGTCTTTTCCGACAAATCGGCCATGGCGATTATGTTTTTATTGCTCTTAGACCAGAGCGAGGATCTGATAGGTATCGAGTTCTAAAGGGGTGAAGAACACCCTTGGGTGTATTGGCGACACCAGTATCAGTAGTTGTAATAGACAGAGCCGAGGTCGGTGCCGATGTTGTTAAAGGTGTTTCGATCGTTTCGTTTGGTTTGGATAGAGGTCGTTTGGTTAGAAATAGACACAAAGTTCCATGGGAGGGTTGTCGTTCATGTAGTGTTCGTTATCCGCTGTTAACCAAAGTCAGATCAGATCAGATCATAGCAAAGCAAAACCGTGTTTGAGAGTTGAGAGCACCAACAATTTATTTAAATAACTTGGACCAAGACAAGACAAGACCAAGACCAAGACCAAGACCAAGACCGTCGAGTCGGACTGCCTTAGCGTACCTTGCTGTCGGACGGAATACAAAAAGAGGACCGGGAATACCTGGTCTCCCCACTACGAGATGCAGCAAATACGCTACTTTACGCCGCTTGCTGTGCGGTGACCCTTGAAGATTTATGGGCCTAGAGTGTACTGTAATGTACAGAAGGTCCTCCCTCCATCTGATGAGTCCGTAAGACGGAGCGGACTTAAGATCTTTCATTATCTTGGCTGTCCGCAGATCGATCTGTTTCCCGGTGGATAGGTACCTACTCTGTACACGCATACATACCTACATTAGTGACCCTTTGAGTCATCTCACCGAACACATTCTGACTCTTGGTTGTCACCCAGTGTCTTGAAAGCATGGCTCGGACTTGTGCAGTAACCCGACAGCCCGTAATTCAACAACATTTTAGAGGATCTACTCAGCCTAGAGCGCCGGGCCAGGTCGAGGTCGGAGTCGGAGCCAGAGCCAGAGCTCTGCACTCTGAATCCTGCGCTTACTTTTCTTCTACTCCACATTTGAATCTCCTGCCTCTTTCCAACCAAGCGGCTACTGCGAACCCTTGTCCTGCGGCGTCGAAACGTTTTCCTTATTCGGGAAGAATCCCCCGGATATCTCGCGATTGGCCCTCGCTTTCGCTTAGATTACTGACATTCTTCAGTGGAGAGTTGGTTGGAACAATGGAAGAAATAAGACCGGCTGTTCGGCAAACTTGGCAACCACCATGTCTACGTCTAGTATATCTGATTGCATGCTTCGCCTGTTTGTCATGTCGGTTAATTAAAATACTCAGTTCTGCCCTCTAAACGATAGCGACCCGAACACTATGAGTCTATAGTTCGCTCCACCATTTCAACCTGGGATATTGAGCAATATCTTCAGCATTGTATTCAACGCTGTATGACAGGGGCTAGTATCGCCATAGCACAAGCCGTTGTGTACCGTTTTCATGTCACCTCGATGAGGTTCGAGTATCGAGCCCATCGTTGTACAGTCGCAGTCGCAGTCGCAGTCACAATCACAGTCGCAGATCGAGCGCACACAGAGACAAAGACAGAGACAGATTCTCAACCCAGAGCTAGAGCTGTCTTTCTCTCTCTCCACGATCCGATCACAGAATAAAAAGAGACAAGTGACATACCTAATCTCGTTTCAGTAGCTTCTTCCAATCCCATGCCTGCCCAAGTCCGGAGGTCGGAAGCCATTTACCCCCGGCCTCCGACCGTCAGTCAGCATCTCACTGAGTCGGGCCAATTTTTAGTGCTGTCAGCATCTGAGGCTCAGCGGTCGGGCCCTCCCGAATCCGAACTCCGGGCGTTGAACCCTTCTGTATTTTCGTATCAACTGCGTGGCTTTCTCGTGCTGACCACCACTCACTGTTCTTATCAAAACATCGTATGGTAACAAATGAGGCCACGGAACGACATGTCGTTATACAAACGGTGCATCGCTACACGCGATAGATACGGTACTCTTTGACTCTGGCCAGTTAGCCAGTCCTTGATACTCTTTCAAGACAACGTAACGGTCGGTCTGCAAAATCAGCCCTAGTTGACCAAAACTCCACCTCAACCATCCTCTTGCAGGCTATGTACTCTATACATATGGGCATCTTTCATGCATTCATTCTGCGGCTCAAAGTCCGAAGGATTATGGCTGATGCAATTTTTTTATTATCTCAGCCATTCCCTGCTACTCCGAGTACGAGGGAGAAATTCAGGGACTTTTACCCCTTGTACAACTCACTCATCACCGCTGATTCTTACATGGGTTCACCTGCATTCAATGGGTCTTTCTGCACGTTGATAGTTGTTGATCTGCAGCTTACACGCAGTGACTACGGAGCACGCGCTTGACTCTCTGATACCCATGCTTTTCTCATCCCTTTTGAGGGTGTATTTACCTGATACAATGGACAACAGCACCTGAACTACTGTAACAAAACTCCAGTCTCATCTTGATTACACTTGTACAACTTTGCTCACAGATATGGAGCTTGTTGTGTCAACCAAGATCCTGTTTCAAATAGATAGCCAACCATCGAGGATACTCCTTGTGGCACTGAAGAAGCAATTAAAATAGCACCGGCATTCTCCTAGCATACTAGCCGGTGGGAATACTGCGTGCATGCTCAGGAAGTCTCACCGAAGCTGTAGGCTCGAGTATTAGTTGAAGCACGAGCCAATATGATCGACAACTTGTATTCTCAAGGTGAATGAGAGACTTGATTAATCTGACACTAGTTGGATACGTCTAAACACAACGTTATAATCGTGACAGCATAGTAAGTAAGTGCCTGCGTGGAGCTCTGCAGTGTGACGGGCAGAAACTCTATATGCAGCAACTGGTGAGCATGTGAGGTGAATGACCCGTTTTATATTATCAGCCCCTCGATTCTAACTATATATCTAGATACCTACAGTTAAATCTACTATTAAATTACTAATTATTATATAGTATTATTTAATATTACTTAATATTAGTATATAACTTATTATATAATTAACTTA